>NC_081557.1:197869022-198187980 GCF_022355385.1 Mustela nigripes
AAACAAGATGGGAATGGGAGGGAGACAAACCATAAGTGACTCTTAATCTCACAAAACAAACTGAGGGTTGCTGGGGGGAGGGGATTGGGAGAAGGGGGTGGGATTATGGACATTGGGGAGGGTATGTGCTTTGGTGAGTGCTGTGAAGTGTGTAAACCTGGTGATTCACAGACCTGTACCCCTGGGGATAAAAATATATGTTTATAAAAAATAAAAAATTAAATAAATAAATAATAAAGTTATTAGAATACAGAATTCCTATTTAAAAGAGCATCTAACTGAATTAGTGCCTTGCACAACACATGTTGAAAATGATGGATTAAATGACTGGTTATCTATTGCTGTGGAGCAAAGAACACCAAACTGTAATTTAAAAATTACTTCTTATAATTTCTGTGGGCGAGGAATTAGGGAGAGACTAAACAGGGAGATTCTGACTCAGAGTTGCCCATGCATTCAAAGACTAGATGTCAGGCAGGGCTGAGTCATATGAAGGCTTGACTGAAACTGGAAGATTCCTAAGGTAGCTCACTCACACTCCCAAAGTAGCATCAGTTGGTGCTAGCCATTGACAGGCACCCTCAGTTTCTCCTCACGAGTACCTCTTCATAAAGCTGCTTGAAGTTCCTTACTACCTTGTGGCTAGTGTCCCCTAGAGAAGGAGGCCAAAAAAATGCTTCAGTACTTCCTATGACTTAGCTCTAGAAGTCACACACTCACCCCCACCATATTTTGCTGGTACGAAGTCCACCCTGTTTTAATATCAGAGGGGATTATGCAAGGGTGTGAATACTATGAGGTGTGACCCACTGAGAGTTATTTTGAATGCTGGCTACTACAAAAGACCTGTATGGATTTTTCAAGTTCTAAGATTTTATGATCATGGGAAATTTAGAATAGTTTTTATGAATACTGAAATACATTCAATTGAAAATAGACTAAATGCTACAGATGCATAAAATTACCTATAGTAGACAAAATAATAGCCACCTAAAAATGTTTATTCCTAATCTCTAGAACCGGTGAATATGTTACTTTATATAGAGAAAGAGACTTTGCTGATGGGATTAAGTTAAAGACCTTGAGTTGGAGAAATTATTCTGGATTATCTAGGTTGGCCCAATCTAAGCATATGGATGTTAAAGAACCTTGGCTGTATTCATAGGAAATGTGAGTATGGAAGAGAGAATCAAAGACATAGCAGTCTGAGAAGAACTCAGCCCACAGCCCCAACGCCATCTCAAACACACAACATTGTTGATTCTGATG
This sequence comes from Mustela nigripes, assembly GCF_022355385.1. NCBI lineage: Eukaryota > Metazoa > Chordata > Mammalia > Carnivora > Mustelidae > Mustela > Mustela nigripes. The sequence goes on from NC_081557.1 coordinate 197,870,292, forward strand.
ATTGAGAGAAAGGTTAAGAAATGCCAATGGTCTATAGAAGCTAGGACAGACAAAAAAAATGGATTCTCCATTATACCTCCAAGAAGAAAACCAGTCCTAGGACATCTTGACGTTAGCCAAGTGAGACTCATGTTGGGCTTCTGACCTATAGAACTGTAAGAACACATGAATTTGTCTTCTTTTAAGCCACTAAATTTGTGATAATTTGTTAAAAGGAGAAAGAGAAGACTACAATCACTATAGCAATTTTATTTTCCAAACGCTTGATGTTAAAATTTTGATTTAGTTCATAACTGAAGATAAATATAGAATATTATCTAATGGAATTTACAGCCCACATGTTATTAGCATCACATTTGCTTTCATTACATTAACACTCAGATTTTGCCTTGAGACCAAAGTGACAAAAATAAAATCTCTGGAGTCAGAAAATGTTTTGAGGTAAAATTATTTTGAAGGGCATATTCCACTTCTCAGGAGACTACACTGGATTTCATTTTTAACAACAATACTTATAGAAACTGTAAAAAGTAGCTGAGATTTTGAAATTGCAAGGACAAATTCTGAATAGGATGGAAGGTTGAGAACATCTATACAAAAAGTAAACTTGATTATATAAAAATTTGTATAAAAACACTTCAAACTATTTCATGTCATGTCAGATTTTAATATGGGTAGAAAAAAAGCTATTAACTTAACCAGTAAAATATATTTAATATTATTTATAATTTATAATCTTCTTATTTGAATACCTAATAGCAATACACTATAAGGGCCTTGGGGAGCTATCAAGTTTAAGATTTTATTATTAATCTCAGAACATGGACAACCTAAATCAGAATACAAGACAAAACATTAAGCATTAAATTACAATTGAAATTTAGAAGATGACAAAACCACTAGATGATTAATTTCCAAATAAATGATTCAGAGAACAAATCATATGAGACTACAAATAAAGAAAATACGATTAAGTGAGACAAGGAAAAACACAATGATGGAGATGCTATTTTACCTGGGTTTTGAAAAAGGCAAGGAATTTTATAGTAGAAGAAAAGAAGGGAAGAGTTCTAAGTGGGTAATTGAAAAACAGTAAAATATGTCCATCATTATACAAATCACCCTATATTATCATTATTGGTGACTTATTCAGGAATTACTTAAGGACAAGAGTCATTTGTACTCCAGGATTTATAACAGTCCAGAGCATATAGTATAAACTCAACAAATACTCAGAGAGTGAAAGAGATAAACTTTTAGAAGAGTGAAGTTATAGGAAAAAAATTCACAAAATTATTCCAAAGGCACTTTCCAAGATGAACTGAGGTCCAAAAAGAGTTCCAAGTGTCTGTTAAAATGTATTCACTTTCTGAGAGGAGGTAACAAAAACATGAACTGAAGGTTGACAATAGAAAAGAAGAGATTTAAGACATGTCAATAAGAAGGAGAGGATGGAAGTAAGGGAGGAGTCAAGACAATATTTGACACTTAGATCCCATATTATTGGTAATGATGTTACAATTAACAAGGATGAGGATATAAGAATGAGAAGACAATTTGTAGATGAAGACACTCAGTGTGCTTTTCAACATGTTGAGTATAAAACACATTAGAGGGACGCCTGGGTGGCTCAGTGGGTTGAGCCGCTGCCTTCGGCTCAGGTCATGATCTCGGGGTCCCGGAATCGAGTCCCGCATCGGGTTCTCTGCTCAGTGAGGAGCCTGCTTCCGCCTCTCTCTCTCTCTCTCTGCCTGCCTCTCTGCCTACTTGTGATCTCTATCTGTCAAATAAATAAATAAATAAATTTTTAAATAAATAAATAAAACACATTAGATACATATGGACAGTGGCAGTGTGCTCCAGTAATTTAGGAGAAAAGCTACATATTTGAAAACTATGTGCACATAAATTATACTTGGAGCCATGAAAAAAGATGAAATCCACCAAGCAAATTCATGGAAAGAAAAAAGTAAGGATAAAACTTAGGAGCATAGAAAGATTTAAAGAAACAAAGGAAAGAAGAGAAACTAGGAAAGAAGACTGAGAAACAACAGAGATTCCCAGGGTGGGCCAGGGGAGGACAGGACACATCATCCATCAGGTTCAAAAATAAACGAAGTCATTGTATTGAGGAAGTGTTTTTGGATTTGTGTTAGATGGCTGCCTGTGACCCTTGAAAGAGTACTTTCAGAATGATTAAGAGAGTAATTAATACTGTTTCTCAAAAACCTTTTTGTTTCTGAAACTTACTAAATAAAATTTTAATATATTAAAACTGAAATAATAGGGTTCTGCAAAAGTATTAAATATCTTATCGTACTCCTTTCTCAGTAATTTCTCCTAGGTGTGTATCCAAAGTAGTCCAAGTGGTTGCAGGTTAGTAGAACAGGTAATGACTAAAATGCCTGCCTCTGTGAGCTTGTGTGTGTGTGAGCAAGGGACAGTACCTTTACTTTAAACCTTGAATTCAGTGAAGCTGACAGTAGAAAGGATCTAGAAAACTCAATTTTATCTTGGTGAGGACAGAGATCTACACATCTGCATGGACCTGAGGATCCTTTCATAGAGAATTTGACTCAGTGTGGGCATTTCCTCATTTGCGGGGGGGGCACCTAATATCTGAACCACAGAGAAAAAGTAGCCATTCCACCACTGAGATCATCAAAGCCACAACATTAGACCATGATATGCACCAGGATATAGAACAGAAGTAGTTTCTTCTAAGACAAGCATTACCTTTACCAAATTTAAATTAAGGACTTGTAGTAAGCCTGCAAGATGAAAATATAGTAAATTAGCAAAACTTTGGGTTCAAAAAGGTGTATCGTATATGCCAGTAGATAAACCACACTGCCTCCTCTGATGATGACATTTTTGTCAGCACACTCTGCTAATTATTCAGGATAACATTTTTCATAATTGGCAAGGCCGTGCCCCCGGTGTGGACTTTCTCAGTGAATGTTGAAAATTGCTAAATATTATTTATGTAATTTATTTTTGTCAGCGACCTTATTAGTGCTTTCACTGCTGAACTGTGTTTGTGGGTGGATGTGTGCATGAAAATGCAGTCTTGACTTTTTCAAAAAAGAAGTTATATAACTTTACACTTCATAAATTTAACAACCAAAATGTTATCTGTAATAAGTGTTTCTGGGAAGCACTGTTTTACTACTGACTGGTTTGATAGCAGTTGATTAGATAGTGGTTTTTCATCTGTGTGTTGTTACCGATATTGGCCCCATTCCTGTTGGCTGCTAAGGTGTCTAAACACTCGCAAACAAAAATTACCCATAAAACCTGTGACAGGGTTCTCTGGGTTCATAGCTACAGATCACTGCACATCTGGATGGGTTGTTTCAGCTGAGTTTATAATGTCACATCCCTTGTAAACATGATACACTTGTCTTTCTGTTTAACAGACAGTTTTTGAAGCTGAAGCATTTAGTCTCCCAGAACTCAGCAACGGCATATTATTTGCTGATATTGAAACTGAGAGTCCCTAAAACATTTCAGGATTTACATTCCTTTATAGATGCAATAACCCTTTACTTGAGTAAAATAGGAGGGAAAAAATAGCTTTGTTTTGACATAAAGGTGGAATTAAAACGAACAAAATGAAAAAAATCACATATTTGATGATTCCCATTATCTTTTAGAGACTCAAGACAGGGATTTATAACTATTTTCAGTTTTCATATGTTGAAAATCACTTTTTTCTGTCAACATTGCAAATGATTAATCACCAAGCTATCTGTGAGCATCAATTATGTGCAAGGCTCTGTAATGGACTCACAAAGTTATGAAGAGGTGTATTACTGCTGCTGCCTTCCTCTAGAGGGGCTTACAATGCATTTAGGAGGATAAAATGGATATGCATGAAAAGATACTGGACAGTAAGCAGATGTCAATCATGTTCAAGGTGGGAATAAACCAAATGAAGAATGGCAAGTGCCTGAGTCCATGGAAAGCAAGAAGTTTTTTTCTGCTAAGCCTCAAATATAAACTCCCATCTCTAAGGTACATATCTATATTTATACTCGTCTTTACTGATACCAGTGAAAATAATTACATTTGGAAGGAAGTATAGTTGACAATACTTATCCTTTTTTCTTTTTAAATTTTATTTATTTATTTTGACAGAGAGAGATCACAAGTAGGCAGAGAGGCAGACAGAGAGAGAAGGGGAAGCAGGCTCACCGCTGAGCAGAGAGCCAGAGGTGGGGCCCCATCCCAGGACCCTGAGACTGTGAACTGAGCTGAAGGCAGAAACTTTAACCCACTGAGCCACCCAGGCACCCCAACAATACTTAAAACACTGCTAGGGCATTTGGAGTCAGAGGTCAAGTAGTTTCCAGGAGAAAATTCCTGGAGGTGTATTTTCGTAATTATAATCCATATAAAGTTGTTTAAGACAAAATGGAAGACAGCTTCTGAAGAAAATACATATTCATACATTTTCTTTATGATCATAGGACTTAAATCCCCTAATTCAATATTGATGGATTAAAAATTGCCTTCGATTTTTCCATTTGCTTTCCATTCATTTGCTTCATTCCATATGTCTTTATACCTACTATATGCAAGTTCTTCAACAGGCATTGAGAAAACAACAATGGGCTGGTCTCTGAACTCAAGGAGTTTGCAATCTGGGAGGGGCATGAGAGTGGGGAAGGGGGAAGGTAAATGAAAAAATAAGCTAAGGAGAAGTATGCCTGCAATTCTACAGAGGCACAGACTAAGAAGAAAGGAGAAAAACCAAGAGGTGTAACTGCTGAATGAATTTTAAGAAGATAAACAGAAGAAGGGGAAGGACATAGCAGGAATAAGAGGACATATATGTTTTGTAGCTTCATGGGGATCAAAACATAGTACCGCTTTACCCAAAACAAGAACCAATTGTAAAATAATCCAAAACAGGTGACAGATGGGAACCAAGAAGAAAATATTTCTTACCAAAGATGGCTGGAGTGGAAGACATAAGTTCTATCTGTGGACAAGCACACATTAACAGTGAGCTGACCAGACCTCTCCCCGGTCACAGGCAATGCGGGCAGGAGACCACAGGCAACAAGGGGAACAAGGTGGCTCCCAAAGAAAGGGAGGAAAAAAGGGGCTGGCATACTCATGCTCATCTTCTCTTTCCAACCCCTCTAATTAGTAAGTCATACTTTACCTTCTCTGGTATGAAGTGTGAAAAGGCATGGAGAGAGGTCAGATATGTTACTCTAGTGGAACTTTCTTCACATTCACAGATACATCAGAAGTGGGAAAGAAATGATATTTCTAGCTATTGCACATATGTACAGACATGAGACCACAGGGCTCAGAAACCCCAAATAAGTTGGTACAGCTGAAGCAAAGTATTGTAGTAGATATAGTAGAGGATAAGACTGTTGGGAGTCATATCTCAAAGGACTAAAAACAAGAGGCTAGGAATTTTTATCTTTAATGCCTTAGTGCCCACCCTGTCCCTTATACCATCAACCCATTCCTGTATCAAATCTAACCATGGTTTTAATACTTTGAGGCCTGTGACTGAATGTTGGTGATCCCATCAGTCTATGGGAAATATACAATTAAGCAGTCAGTAAATAACTAAATGATGGAAATAATAGGAATATTACTCACAAGAAGCAACATAGCATCCATCTGCCCATCTATTCATTTTTGTCTTCAAAACCATAGTATTACTCTATAGAGTTACAGAAATATATTCCACATCTAAAAACAACCATTCACAAGAATCCCTAGGGACATTTTTTTAGTTACTAATTGTTAACTACCTTGCAAAATATCAATTATGCCAAGATATTTCCTCTTATTGAGCAAAATTAAGATTTCATTTTGACTAACAAATACAGTTTTATGAAAGAATTAAGTAACATTAAAACCATTGTCTCTGGGGCGCCGTGGTGGCTCAGTGGGTTCAAGCCTCTGCCTTCGGCTCTGGTCATGATCCCAAGGTCCTGGGATCGAGCCCCACACCGGGCTGTCTGCTCAGCAGGGAGCCTGCTTCCTTCTCTCTCTCACTGCCTGCCTCTCAGCCTACTTGTAATCTCTATCTGTCAAATAAATAAATAAAATCTTTAAAAAAAAAAAAAAAACATTGTCTCTGATTAACTCCATTATTAAGATGAGTGCTCTGAAATAGTCTATCTGGTTCTATTTATAAAAATAATCCAGAAATCAAAACCACAAGGAGGTATCACTTCTCACTTGTTAGAATGGCTATCATCAACTAGACAAGAGACAGCAAAAGTTGGTGAGGATGTGGAGAGAAGGGAACCCTTCTCTCCACAGAATGGAAACTGGTGCAGCCACTACAATAAACAGTGTAAGTTCCTCAAAAAATTAAAAATAGAACAAACATATGATCCAGAAATCCCAGTTCCTAGGTATATATTCAAAGGAAATGAAATCATTACCTCAAAAAGATATCTCTGGACCCCCATGTTCACTGCAGTATTATATGCAATAGCCAACACATGGTAACAGCCAGACATTCATAGATGGATGAATGAATCCAAAAAATATTATATATATATATATATATATATATATATATATATATATATATATGCAGTTTTAGTCCACCTTGAAAAGAAGGAAATCCTGCCATTTATGACAACATGGATGGACCTTGAGGGCATTATGCTAAGTGAAATAAATCAGACAGAGAAAGACAAATATTTTATGATCTCATTTGTATATGGAATCTGAAAAAAAAAAAAAAAAAAAAAAAGAAGAATTCATAGAAACAGAGAACAGATGGGCAGTAGCCAGAGGCAGGGGATAGTAGTAGGAAATGGGTGAAAGCGGTCAAAAAGTACAAACTTCCAGTTACATATAACTAAATTCTGGGGTTGTAATATATAGCATGATGACTGTAGTTAACAATACAGTATTGTATTTGGGGTTATGTTGGGGTTTAGAACTGATGGGCAAGAAAGAATTTTTGATGTCTTCTTCCATGTGTAAAGGTGTTTTTATTGTACAACAAGAAAGGACCTATGGGCAGAAAGAGGAGCCCTGGGGTTGTTGAGGGGCAATTGGTTATTATACTCTGGAGGCTGGAGAGGTAAAGAGAAAGGCAAGTTTCCAAAAGGACTGTCATATGCTAAAGAAGACTCACAGGATCCCAGAGATGTAGCTATTGTCAAGCTAAAGTTGTTTTTCCCTCTAACAAGGCATTAACATTAAGACAGTTGCAAGTTCTGGGAGGAATATTATCCTCTGCCTGTCTCAAGTATTTATCAATGGGCTGCAGGTTATAAGGAAATTTAATTTTACCTACATTTCTTTTGCCTTTGTTCTCTATATCACTATGAGAATAGGTTTTAAAAGTTCTCATCACAAGAAAAAAATTTCTACCTACATGAGGTGATAGATGTTAATGAAATTTACTGTGGTGATCATTTTTCAATATGTACATATATCAAATCATTATGTTGTATACCTAAAATTAATATGTTATATGTCAATTATATCTCAACAAATTTAGGAAAAAAGTTAAAGGTAACCTAGAAGGTCTTAACAAAAAATTTACACACATACACACTAGACTGAGATACCATAAATTGTTTTCAAAACAAAGTAAGAATATAAGTATGAACACATACACACACCAAATAGCAAACAAAATCTTCTAGCCATAGTCCTCTGTTATTCCTTCATCCCCTGAATAAAAATTGTATCAGCTTAAAGTTTTCTCCTCTAATAGTGCTCCAGTGTCCTGAACAAAAAAACAAAAAAACAAAAAAAAGGAAGAGTACTTTATTTGCATAGTGTTACCTCTCCTTAAGAAAACCCTTCCCTGGCTTCTCTCTAACTCTGCACGGGCTAGTGAAGTCCTTTGATTCCTGCTGCTCCAGTTCCTGTTTGCTCTTCGAACTGTTTGATCACGCAGGGCACAGCAGAACAGCATGTCACTATTGCCTTTTTGGCACAGGCTTGATATTCAACAGTAGGTGGTTTCTTACCAGCTTGGCTTTTGCTTTAAGACAATGAGTGACAAGATGTTAGTTCACACAGAAAAACTTATGTAACTTACAAAAGTAAAAAAAAAAAAAAAAAAAGGGGGGGGCGCTGGAGATTTGTTCTGCAAATCAGCAAGATTTTCAAAACAAGAATAAAAGTCTTTTCCTAGGATCCCAGGATAAAGATGACTTGGCCAAACCAATAAACAGCAACTTGGTCAAGAAAAATAGTTAGTGTAGAGAATGCCATTTTTAGGTTAATGCCATTCAAAATAGTCAGAATGGGAGCCCTAAAAAAGATGTCTTGGGTTTTTGTTTTTTTTTTTTTTTTTTGGTTTTGGATGGGGGTGTCCTACAGGGGAGTTGAAAGGTGTTCACTCATTGAAACAATGAAACCCTTATTGAAAGGTGAAACACTTATTGAAAGGTGTTCACTTACTGAAACACTTATTGAAACAATGGCCATATTAATGTAACGAACACACACTTAGAAAGTAAGTCCAGTCCAGAATTTCAAGAAACCAAAAATTATATAGTATGATCCTAATAAAACTCACATAAATGCTTGCCTCTTGAAGAGTTCAGCTTTACAAAAAATGGTTGTTATCAAATCCAACATCCCTTAAGAGTGTTGCAGGGTTGCATGGTACTTGTCTCACAAAGTCAAAGAATGAATCTCGCAGACACAAAAGGGTGAAGGGAAGTGAAAGTTTATTAAGTGAAGGTGAGAACAGGAAAGAAAAAACTCTCTAGTGAGAAAGGCGTCCCCAGTGGTTGTCACTGTGGGCTTTCACTGGCAGTCTTTTACCGAGAACTGACCAGGAAGCTTGTGGCCTTGAAACTTGTCTGTCTTGGTTTGAGCAAAGTCTATTGAGAACATCCTTTAATAGCTTACTTTCCGTTTGAGTTCTGGTCATTTTCTGTGGTTAAAATATAGGTGCCAAACACCCAGGGCCAGGTGATCTGGTTTGTTGCCTTATCTCCTGTTCTGCACGTCTTACCTTCTCTGCCTGCCAGGCAAGGTTTCAAAACCTAGTCTTTATCTTCCTGCCTATACCTTAACCCTTTCCTTACTCAAGAGTATAGCTCTAAAGTAGTTGTACTTTGAATTTGAGAACTAGTGTTTTTGAGGTTTTAATTGTCATTTATTTTCATTGCTTGCAAGAAAAACATCCTGAGAAGTTGTACAGTAATTGTTGCAACTCAGGGTCTAGATTTCTCAGGGAATCATAATGCCTGCAGCCTAGGAATAATAGTCATATTGCAAAAAAAATTTCCAAGACTGTCTGTGTTTCGCTACCATGTTTTTCATGAATTTAAAGAACAAAACAAACTTAACAAAAACAGAGTCTGCAACTTTTCGGGATCTGGAATGCAAATCTCAATATATCATTCTGTGATTATAATTACATCTGAAGGGGGCAGTTTCCCCCCCAACTTTAAGAAGGCAATTTTGTATTACCAGGCAATTTAATGTCTAGTCCCTCTACAAGTCACACTTCCCTCTTTAAGACTGCTTCCTTTTGCAATGCAATGTATGACCTATAAGATTCCTTCATCTCTACCTCTGAAAGTTAAGATTTTTCACATATCTTTGAAAATAAAAAAGTAAAATAATTTCCACAACAATTTTATAATCTGTTTTTCAAAATATTACTAGAATAGATGTCAAATAATTGAAAAACAACCAAAACTGATTTCAGTAATCTAAAAGAAAATAATCATCTTATATATTGCAAGATTCTGTTTGGTAATTTGTTTTTATTGAAAACAACAAATTTTTGCTGTTTTCTAACAACATCTAACAATTCTATATATTTCCCAGTGCTCATCAAGATAAGGTTCTAGTCATTTTAAGTCTGAAAAGGTATTGGAAGGGTTATTAGCTATAAATAAAGCAGAGAGGTAGAGCTGGACTATGGAATGTTTATTGTACTAGGGACAAAAGAAATAGGTTCATGCCAGCTCAACCACTAACCACCCTGACCTCTCCAGCTTGACCTTCCTGAGACTCTGGACAATAGCTGCTCTATTCACTCACTACACCAGGTGGTTGTAAAGTTCAAATCATATTATGTATAAAAAGGTGCTTGATAAATTGCAATATATCCAGAAAAATGTTAGGTGTTACCGTGCAACCATAAGGTGTTACAATTTTGTAAAAATCAGAGGAAAGCTGCCATTCCTATCCTCTATTCTCCCCTTTCATTCTTTATTTAAAAAAAAAATTAAATAAATCAAGTGCCTGGTTGTAGAGTCTCCATGAATCAAAGTAGCAAAGCTTGCTACTTATTACTTTAATCCTCATTTCCATCCTATGGTCGTTCTATCATGTAACTGTATACATTCAATATGGAAAGGACATTAATCAACTTCTAGTCCCAAATCATAATTTTATGGACAGGAAGACAGAGGTACAGCTACATATTAGGGGTGGTGCCTGAAAGGGCCCAATTACAAGCAAAAGAAGTCAGTTGCCGGTACAGAGTAGAAATCCAACCTGAGCCTTCATTTCTTCTAGCTACCTCTGTGGCTGATGGTAGTTTGAAGAAAGATGATTAGTCCTGGGGTCATTGATGGCAAATAGGCATCTACAAGAGCACAAGCACTGAAACTATCATTTCTATGAAAGTTAAAAAATACAATCAAATTTGATCAACTGTATTTTTGTGTTTGAAAAGTGTCCATGCTGACTGAACAAACACATCCAGGCACCGCACATCTGTGCTCTGTAGCATCACAGGGCTTTCATCACACTAAGCCCATTCTTTGAGAGAGACTGGTTTCATGCTGAACGCAGCATGAGGACAACAGGGCAGGACACCAATTAGTGAAGGCATTTACACCAACTTGACAGGACCACTGTGCTGGGAAGTTCACTGGACCCCAAGCCGTGGTAGAAGCATGTCCTTTGGCAGTAAATAATTAAACCCCAAGTAAAAACTTTATCCTTCATGGATACAGATTTATGTTCAAGAAAATCTGCAACCTTCAGAAAATCTGATGAGTTGCCAATCCCACGCAATCTTGACAAAGCCACTAGAAATTGCATTGTTCTCCTATAACATACATCCTACATCCTATGTGATCTAAATTCACTATTTTGACCTTCAGCAGCATAGGCATGGAAGGAGAGGTCACAGCTGAGTTAGCGTGGTATGTGGTAGAATCCATCAGGACCCCAATTCCTACTCCCTGACAATAAAGCAAACTCGAATTATTCATCTCTCTAGCTAGTTAATGCCATTGTACTTCTATAGTTCACAAGTTTCCATTTAATTATAATTTTTAAATATTCTATTTTCTAGGGTTTTACATCACGAATTATTTTTTAGAGAGCGGGGAGGGGAGAAAGTAAGATAAGCGGCTGGCTACATGTTGTAGCAAATGTTTTGCCTTTAATTCCAATTTCCAGATCTAATTCCCTCGTGGTCTATTTCTATTCAAACTGATCTGCTAGAATATACTAAGAAAAGATCACAAACCAAATCTTATGATAATATCCTCAGAAATTTTAAACAGCTCTAAGAGGTTTGGCCTCAGACCCAAACATTAACATGACTGCTCAATTTTAATGAGGTCAAACAAGCTGCTGGGCATCTGGCCGGTGATCAAGGTCTTGGCCAGAGTGCGGAGGGCCATTTTGTTCTTACAAAGAACTTAAGAAATAGTGACAGGTGATAATGTAATGCACAATGCAACTGCCCTCAGCCACTTCATCTTTTCACCCCACTGGGATCCCAAAGGCCAGGACGCTTTAGCCAGATGTAAACAGTAGCTAAAGACCTGCAGAAGAACCATATCTTTGTGGAGAAAAATTTTAAGGGATTTAAATAAACTCCTAACATTTGTCATAATGAATTCATCAACCTGAAAATACAAGAAAGAAAAGAGACTATTGGAAGTGATAGGCAGAGATAAAGGCCAAGTTAATACAGCTATATTTTCATCTTGATTTCAAACAGTAACCTCTATTACCCAAAGAAACATCAAAGATCTACATCACTTTACAATTCTCCCCTCCTAAATATTATCTTTGAAAAAATTAAGTTAATCTTGAGTAGACTGCCTTTCTTTGAGTAACAGCAATATATTTAGGTCTGAATCATTCACTAATTATATAGGAAAACTCATGAAGGCCAAGGCTGAAAAAGAAAGAAAAATATTTGAGCCTGAAATCTCAGAAGCAACTCATTTGACAAACAATCGTTTACATTTTTCCTTCTAAATGTTCATGTGAAATCTTCATCCTAGAGTCATGATCTACACAGAGCATACTATGGTACCAGTGGGGACCGTGTCACCAAATATGAGAGGAAGAAAAGCACCTATACACAATTTTAACATTTGCTTTTAAAATAAAACATTGAAATTAATACATACATGCAGGAATATGTAAACAAAAACAGTGAAGTAGTTCTCTATTAATATTATGCTACCTTGGAATCTGTAAAAATGCCACTATTTGGCTGATAAATTTAAATAGTTATAAAGAAATTGAAAGGGGTTTAAAATCACAGAAATCAGCTTAAGAACGGGGAACTTGGTTCAACTGATAAATAACATCACATTTCCTTATTACAAAAGTCAAAAATGTTCTCCAATAACATTTGAGAAAGTACTCCATCAAAAAAAGGGATGATGAAAATATAAGGCAAGAAAAGTGAAAAACTCAATGGCTTTTCCTAATTCCTAATAAGAGAAATAACATATGAATAAACAGCCAAATTGGTAAAGATGACTATTTTGTGAGACCAGAAAGACACCCTATGAATCCCTCTTGTGTTAAGTTCTGTCCTACTGTGAAGAATATGTGTATGGGGTAGACATTGTTTCACCAACTTCCAAGATTTTATTACGTGTTCAACAGCTAAGCATACTGTCACAAATCTTTGAAAGACACTTTACTGTGTCACTAAGAGAATGTAGGTGGGATATCAGGGCAGTTTTACACTAAGGAGCACCACCCGTTAGAACTTTCTGGAATATTATAAATGTTCTAGAGCCATGCTGTCCAACGTCTGCAGCCCTTCGCCACATGTACTTACTGACTACATGAAATGTAACTATTGTGACTACAAAACTGAATTTTTTATTCTGTTTTAATTGATTTAAACTTGGCCACATGTGGCTTGCAGCCATCTCATTACGGTGCAGGTTGGTGATCAACTAGACCTATGAAATACCCGCAGTCCTCACTGTAAAGAAGAAACCTTATCTTGTCTTTGAGAGAGCTATGTTAGTTCCATCACCACCACTGCTTCAGTTCTCTAATATCAACTGATTTCTGAAAATTAGAAAATTAAAAGCTAGGGTCGAAAATCTTGTCAGGTCAGCATGTTCCAGGTAACAGAAAATATTGGTAAATGACCACTTCCGTACATGACCCACATGTGAAGATTATGTCACATATTGCATCATGCAGCTTACTCACATGCATGGCAAACAAGTCCACCAACAACTATGAGTAACAATAGTATTTAGTTTAGACAAAGAAGTATAAACCTGACTTAAGAGTACTTAGGCCAGGGATGCCTGAGTGGGTCAGTGGCTTAAGCCTCTGCCTTCATCTCAGATCATGATCTCAGGGTCCTGGGGTCCTCTGCTTTCATCTCAGATCATGATCTCAGGGTCCTGGGGTCCCTGCATTGGGCTCTCTGCTCAGCAGGGAGCCCGCCTCCCCACCTCTCTCTCTGCCAACCTCTCTGCCTACTTGTGATCCTTCTCTCTCTCTGCCAAATAAATAAATAAAATCTTTTAATTTAAAAAAAAAAAAAAAAGAGCTCTCAGGCCAGTGGAAGCATTCATTGAAGAATTAGCTGTTTTTCCTTCCCATACATATAGGTAGATATAGGACAAAACACCCCTAAATTTAGTCAAGGGAGATACAAATCACATGCAATGAGATTTCTTCAAACTTCAAGATCAGACAGTGGAATGGGTTCTCAAAGGATGACTTGTGGAATCCGTCACAAGGGACACTGTCATACGTGCCATGTGGTTTCAGTCACTTGTGTCATCCACCATATGCTATTTCTAGACTTGTGCATTTTATTTCAACAAAATATATGTAGCTGACTATCTTACATAACAGTCTTGCTATATCTTTCCTAGACTTGCAACTCCCACACAGTCTAATATGAATTCATAATTATTTTCTTAAAACTATACATTAAATTAAAGTTAATACACTCTCCAAATTGTCATTACTAAGGCTGTTGTTTAGTTGTTAAAGGAAACAACATGGTTAGCACTGTATTGAGGTACAAGGATGCAATTCTTAACCTGAGAATATAATCTAAAACTCAGCCAAATGAAAGATAAAGGGATGGCTATGATTTGATCATTCAAAACCTTTGTTGGTAAGTAAACGCTAGTGGGGAAAATAGGTTTTTAGAAACATTACAGACCAGTGTGAAATGATATTAATTTCAACTTTTAAAAATTAGGGAGAATAAAAACGAAATAAGAAACAAATGGACATATTGGGAAAGAATTTAGTATGAGTAATAGGCTTGGTATGTATTCATTACCAGTCAACAATAAATTTAGAGGAGTAATTATTTATTGTGTTGCAGAAAATAAAATCCTGCTATGGGCTATATTTATTAAACATGGTTTTGACAAGCAACAATTATATGAGCACAACATTCCTTTTCAGAGTTTTTTTAAGATTTCATCATTCACTATTTGCCAAAAAAATGTGAAAGGTAATATAATACAACAGATGCAAAACCTTCAGGTAGTCTGCGTGCATATTTTCAGACTTCTGCAAACACTTAGACCCTGCTCTCAGGATTCAGCTCATCTTTGAGACAAGCTCTTCCCTCCACCGTTGCCCACCCCCCACCCCATCCCTACAGGCAGCAAACAAAATGGAAGATACAAAGGAGATGATGCAGTAGGACAAGGGAGAGCTGTGGATGGTGAACAAAGAGAAGATGGATTTGAGACACTGCAGGTGATAAAAAACACAAAACCTGAGACAGAGTGAGGAGGGTTGAAACCTCAGGAGTCTTGCTTTCCTATCTCTAGTTCCTGATCCAGCTGAAAGTGTAAGAAGTGATAGTAAGAGCTTGTCACAGATGACACCCTTGCAGTACTTTCGACTGATAGTCTGACTCCCACCAACCAGCATGCCAAATACCACAGGAAGTTCTGGACTGAAAATCAGATCTCCAAGCCTCTAACTGGTAAGGCTGCCATTATTAGATTTTCCCTAAGTCACCTGGATATTGTTTATAGCAAATGCCACTGGGTAACTTACTGGTAGGAACTGGATTCTGGAGTCAGACTTCTGAGTTCATGTGTTGCTCTAAGGGCACCAGCTCTGTGACCTTAGTTGGGTTAATTAACCCATCTTTCCAGGCCTCAGTTCCCCCAACTGTGGAGGACACAATAATAGTGATCGTATAGCCTTGTGAGTACTAAAAGAGATCATGCTCAAAAAGTCTATAGAACAGTAGCTGGTTTATAACGAACACTCAACAAATATTACTTATAATTATTACTTATAGTTTTCCTACTGTGTTGGAATAGTTTAACTGTATTTTCCATAGCAAACAAAATTATTGATATTTAATGGCTACTTAACAGATAGACATGGTGGTTTAGTGGTTGGTAAATCTCATTAAATAGTTTTCTAATAGCCAGCTGGTATTTAGTGAGCATACTAATGGTCTTATTGCCTTTAAATTAAACCCTTATTTCAACCATTTAATTTCTGTTTATAACTTATATGTCCCTCCTTTTAAAAGAAGCACATAAAGCTTCTTTTATAAAAGAATAATTGTGTCCATTGACTCCTTTTCTTAACGGTTTTAATGACTACCTAAATCTTCGGAAGCATTTGGGCCAAGACACTTTGAGCTGTTTAGTGCTGCTAAGTCATATGTTGTTGTGAAATTATTTTCTGCCTAACCACAAATACAATATGTCTGTATAACTTCCTCTTTTACATTTCAACAGTTTCTGATTCACAGACAATCCTCACATCACATGCAAGCTCTCTTTTCATTTGGCAACACAGCTTCAGACTTTATGCTCTTCTTTCTTATTTCCCTTTTTCTTTTTCCCCTGTATGAGTGACTTCAGTCCCATCATTTCTGCTCCTGTCTACTTGCACTATCATACTACTTTATCATGGTGTCAATCTGCACTTTCTTCTGCCTCATACTTTCTACCAGTGTACACTCTTTCCCTAAAATGACTAACCAGCCCAGTTAAAGGTACAGTTGTTACTTTATCTATCTTCAGTTGATTATCACACATGCATCAGGCACTAGATAAAATTAATGTGCCAAAAAAAGATAAGAGATTAATTGCTACTAGGAGAAGACACATTTACTAATCGTACAGCAAAGAGTAAACTGATTCCTACTTGTGATCGTGCAGGAAAGTACAGAAAACTCACAAAAGCACCCACAGAAGAGTCCATTGTAAACACCTGCCATGATACTAAATCACAACACAAGGAGCTGTGAAGTAACATCTTTGCTGCCTTTCTTACCACTGCTTCCTCCCTAGTCCCAACCCCTGAAGAACTAGAAATGTCTGCTGATGAGCTGGAGAAGGTGTAGAAGATTAGATAATAAATCCTTCCCATGCCACTTCAACTTCAGGCTTCCCATTGAGCTGCCAGTTAGAAAGAAGTATCAACTTTAACTCAAAATTGAAGTTTTTATTAATTCATGCAACTGACAACTAAGTTTCTAAACTGAGGTTGTTTTCTGTGACCTGCGGTTACCAGAAAATCATACTGCCTAAAAGTAACCAGAAAAGTCATGGAGCTTCCTCATACACTGATGGAAAAAACTAATCCCACAGACTACATTTAAAAAGACAGAGGGAGACAAAATCAAAACTGATGTATGGGGGCACCTGGGTGGCTCAGTTGTTAAGTGGCTGCCTTCGGCTCAGGTCATGATCTCAGGGTCCTGGGATCGAGCCCCGCATCAGGTTCCCTGCTCAGCGGGAAGCCTGCTTCTCCCTCTCCTGCTCCTCCTGCTTGTGTTCCCTCTCTTGCTGTCTCTGTCAAATAAATTCCCTTCCCCTCTCTCTGCCTGCCTCTCTGCCTACTTGTTACCTCTGTCTGTCAAATAAATAAAGAAAATCTTAAAAAAAAAAAAAAACTGATATATGACTATACTCTGCCAGTCAGCTCAGTTTAATTGTATCCATTGCTTTTTGAAAAGAAATGGTGATGTTAGGGGCCAAAATGTCTTCCCCAGAAATGAAGATGCTATGCCCAGGCTAAAACAGCGAGGTCACGTCTAATTTAGTGGCCTGCTTGAATGCATGGAAACCATCCTGAGCAGGAAACATCTTACACGTCATCACTAAGTCAAGGATTGTTAGTTAGTCCTTCACATCTCATCTGTAACTAGGGGCTTGGGAAGGCACCAAACTAAGTATCTCCATTTTCCCAAACTGCTGAGAGAGAATCATCTAAAATGCCTCTTTCTGACCTACCAGGAAGGTGTTGTGAATTAGTCTCATGAAGTATTATTATAATCATCCTTTTAAATAATGACATAGGCATTAACAGAAACATTATTCTTCTTCATGATAATAATGCCATCACTTAAAGACACAACTTATCACAGCACAAATGACCCAGAGAAGAGGCTCTAAATCAATGCAAAATAACAAAAGGATAAAACACATATCCCCAGAGACACACCAGGAAATGCACACTGTTTTGCATTTATTAAAATGCAGATGTAAGTCTAAGGCATAAGATGACAATATTAAACTAAGAACTTAAATTATGTAGAATATTTTATGGGAATATAACTTTGCTTTTCTTTGGGAAAACAATGGAGATAAGAAATGTACTTTCATGAGTCTGTTCACTGTTGATTTGAAGGCATCTAATACAATATTTAGTATTTTTTTCATGAATGAAAGGTAAAGAAAAAAGGATTAAACATAATTTCAGAAAAAGACCTATGCCATGAGCATGAACCTAGTAGTAGGCACCTTGTCACAATCTAAGAAGCAAGACCTAAAGGTTTGTTTCATTATATTAAAACAAGTGATCCATATTTTAGAATTTTCCAGTATATGCAAAAGATATGTGGGTATTTCTTCTGTTTGTTTTAAGTAAAAATTCTTCCTAATTGATTGCATTTTATTTCTTAGGTCTTAAGGAATCACACCACAAAGGTATTGCCCTATAGGAAATGAGCTATTCTAGGGCCTTAGTGGGAATTATAATTCTTGTTCCATCACATTTCAGATGTAGGCGACATTTATCTTTCCACAGCTTATACATCTTTAAAAAGCTTTAAGAATATCCATTTAATTTGCAAGTTACTAAGATAATGATAGTAAAATTACATGAAGATTTAAAGTAATCTAAACTAGTGATATTTTAGTTCTTTTTTTTAAAATTTTATATCAATGAGGAGATTTTGTTTTAGGAAAGGACAAGGGAAATAAATAGAAAAATTTAAAAAGATAGGTTTAATGTTATGGGTAAGGATGAAATATCTCTGTGTCCTGCTTATGTAAATAGAAAGAGGTACAAAGAACAAACAACAACAGTTTTGTTTTTTGTTTTTGTTTTTGTTTTTACTATGAGAGAGGGAAGGAGAAAAGGGAGAGAGAAAATCTTAAGCAGGCTCCATGCCCCATGCAGAGCCCATTGAGGAGCTCGATTTCATAACCCTAAGATCATGACCTGAGTCAAAATCAAGAGTTGGATACTTAGCCAACTGAGCTACCCAGGTATACCAAATGACAACAATTTAAAGAAAAGAGGTATTTAAGATCAAATCACAATCACCTCCAGCAAATCCAATACTTAATGAGACATGGGAACCCAATACTTAATGAGAAACTAAACAATTAGTTTTCTGTAATGTTGTGATCACTCCTCCAAAGAAGTGGCTGAGAGTATGCTATCAAATAACTTTTAATGTCCATATTTATCCTCCAGATTCTTTATGTTTTGCTCCATTACAGTGATATTTTCTTTTATTCTCCATTCCAACTGTATATCAAAATACAACTATGCTATTTCCCTCACTTCTGTGTTTAGTGCTTTTGCCTTAGCCATTTGGAGCAGGAGTAAATTTTTCATCTGCAATTTGAGAATTCTTTTTCCTTAGCAGTACTTTCCATTTGGGAAAAGTGCTAATGTTAGGGCCAATTTAATGTTAAAACCTGTTTAACTATTAGGGCCTGCTTAGCCAGAGCAACTCCATATTGCCTACATAGCCATATTATTGTTTACATCCACAGACTTCATTCCGGGAATAAATGCCCCTGTAGTTCCTGGTATGGTTCCGGGTATTGATTCCGGGAGTAAACGCTTTAACAATAGAACTCATGTACCTTGGTTTTGTGGTTATGCCCTATAAAACCAGCCTGTGTGATCAGGAGGGGGTCACTCTCTTTGGAGGCGGCCCTGGCCGGTCAGTCTGACTTCTAATGCTTGGCACAGAATAAAGCTTTGTATAACTTTCACTTTGTCTCAGTCTCATTCCCCTGGCCGGTCAGTCTAACTTCTAATGCTTGGCATAGAATAAGGCTGTGCATAACTTTTACTTTGTCTCATTCTCGTTCCTTTGAAAATGGACCCCAACATTCTGGGGGCTCGTCTGGGATTAAAGGACAAGAATTGAGTCAGCATCAGAATTTCTGGGAAAAGCCTCCGGAGGTAAGATCTCGATATTTTATCCTGCAGGATCTGGTCTGTCTGTCTGGTTGCGAAGCTCCAGGGTATAGCCCACCATGGAGAAGCTGGATGCAGCATTGCTCCCCAGGGCTGGAGTGGATGTGGGGACACCCCATCCCTACACTGGGAGATTGCCAGGGGGTTCGAATCTCCCTAACTGGTCAGGGGACCTGCCAGGTGGTTCTAGTTCCCCTAGGCAGTCAGGGGACCGAGAAAATCCCCACCAGCGGCAGGTTGTATTTTTGAGTTGGGATTATATCTTGCACACCTTTAGACTTGATATCTGGTTGAGGAAGGGCTTCTGGGTCTGGTCTGTAGCTGTTTTTGTCTTGTCTTTTTGTTGTCTGTTGTTTGTTGTGTTTGGAGAAATGGGGAAAGTGGAGAGTAAGGGACCTATCTATGACACCCCTAAGTCTTATTCTCCAGCATTTCAAGGATTTTCAAGGTAAAACCATCCAGTTGGGTGACAAGCTTTACCCAGGAAAACTCTCTAAAACTGGGAATCCTTTCTCTGCCTTCTGGCAGCACTCCTCTTTCTGTTTCTGCACCAACTTGGCTGTGGCCTGCATAACTGCATAATGGCCTCTAGACTGTCCTCAGTGCTTCCTGCACCACAGCTCCTTCCCTCATCACTGCCAAGGAGCAAGAAGAGCAGCCCCTGGACCTAACACCCCCCACTCCAGATCTTCCCACTCCTGTCTCAGTTAAAGATTAAAAGTGGAGTGGGTCCAGGTGAAATGTAAAACAGTATTTGAACTAAGTTAAGTCTGTTGGTTTAATTGAGATAGACATGTTTTTAAAGTTCAAGCAGTAAATGTGAAACTTCAATCAAAGTTCACTGAAGGTCAAGTAAGCTCATATTATTTGTTAAAATCTGTTAGCAAAGAAATAACTGAACTGATGATTGTCTGTTTCAAAGTTTTTGTTTTGTTTTTTTAAAGATTTTATTTATTTATTTGAGAGAGAGACAGTGAGAGAGAACATGAGCAAGGAGAAGGTCAGAGAGAGAAGCAGACTCCCCGTGGAAGTCCCTATGCGGGACTTGATCCCAGGACTCCGGGAGGACAACTCCGAAGGCAGTTGTCCAACCAACTGAGCCACCCAGGCGTCCCTGTTTCAAAGTTTTAATGGGTAATTGTTAAAGTAGCTTTCAAAGTCTTTGGTAACCTGAAACTTTAAAGTTTTGCTTGGATGACAAAAGGAATTAAAGTTGTTGGACATTTAGGTCTTAACCAAATGGGATAAAATGCTAAAGCATTGGTTGCTGGAACTAGGTTTGGGCTTTTGAAATATGTTGGTAAAAATATTTTGTGCTTAACTGATTCATAAATTTGCCATGTACAAAATTCTGTTGTAACAGTTCACAGTTGGTTAATACTTAACCATCACTAGAAATGGAAATGTTTCTAAGAATAGAAAATTCTGCTAACTGTAACTAAGACTGATGGAAGTAAGGGAAATAGCCCTATATGTAAAAAAAAAAAAAAAAAAAAAAAAAAAAAGGTAGGAGATACATAAGAAAGATAAGGAATGGAAATATATTTTGTTAAAGAAAAAGGTAATTTTGTCCTAAATGAGATGGTTGTTTGAAAGGAAATGGCTTCGGACAAAACCTGGATACAAAAGAAAGTTATAAAATGTTTGTGAAGGGAAATTAAAAAAAAAAATTAGGTATAGTCAGGACAGACTACCAAAAGAAAAACACTGTAAGGTTTTTATTAAAAGTTTTAATGTTGTCTGAAAAACCAGAGGAAAGGCAGTTAACTGGTAGTAAGTTTAAAAAAAACTGTACACACAAAAAAAGAGGGCCTAAGAGTAAATAGTTTTGTCTTAAAGTATGAAAAACAGACTAAAAAAATAGTTAAAGTTTTGATATTACCTGAGGCAGAAAGGAGACGGAAAAAAAAAAGGTCAGTGGAAAAGAAAAAGGCAGGTAGGAGATCATCAATGGGGGGAAAAAAAACAAGCCTAAACACAGAGAAAGCAGGTAGGAAGGCTTAGATTCAAATCAGTGTGCTTACTGCAAGGAAAAAGGACATTGGGCCAGAGAGTGCCCTAAGAAGAAAATGGCAATGCTGGCCACCAACGACTGAAGGGCCATAGTTAGGAGCCCCTCCCCAAGCCTTGGGTTAAAATTGAGGTAGAGGGAAAATCAATTGATTTTTTGATGGACAAAGGAGCCCAATTTTCATCATTACTAAAGCCTATGGGAAAACTATCTGGAGAAGAAGTCTGGGTACAAGGGGCAAATGGCACAGAAAGACAGAAATGGACAACAGAAAGGACCTTAAATTTGGCCTTGGGAGTAGTCACACATCGATTCTTGGTCCTCCCTAATGCTCCATATAACCTGATGGGAAGAGATCTCCTCTACAAACTACGGGCTGACATTCAGTTCTCCGAAGAAGACATGACTGTGACTTTGGGACAACCCACCATGCAGATGCTTGTGGCAGCAGTAGATGAACATCTCCTTTACAAGACAGTCTCAAAACCAGAGGAGATTAGGGAGGGAAGCCTTCTCCAAACTCTACAGGTCAAATTTCCTGAAGTCTGGGCAGAAGGGAGGCCTCCTGGCCTGGCCAAGGGAGAGCCTCCAGTAATGGTACAGTTAAAAGCAACAGCTATGGCCATTCAAGTCTGGCAGTACTCCCTCCCCTGGGAAGCAAAGGAAGGGATCAGAAAACACATTAACCACCTCCAAGGAGATGGGATTCTAGTTCCTTGCAAGTCTCCATGGAACACACCTTTACTGCCCATCAAAAAGGCTGAAACTGGGGAGTACTGGCCTGTTCAGGACTTGTGGGAAGTTAACAAACTGGGGAGTACTGGCCTGTTCAGGACTTGTGGGAAGTTAACAAACGGGTTGAAGATATCCACCTGACAGTGCCCAACCCCTATACACTACTTTCCCTCCTAGGTCCCAAAAGAACTGTGTATACCACCTTATATCTCAAGGATGCATTTTTCTGCATATCTTTGGCAAAGGAGTCTCAAACCCTCTTTGCTTTTGAGTGGTCTGACACACAGAAAGGGTTCTAAGGCCAGCTCACCTGGACAAGACTTCCCCAAGGATTCAAAAATTCACCCACCATCTTGGACAAGACCCTACACTCACCAACCTGGGAGTCACTCTGTTACAGTATGTTGATGACTTGTTAATAGCCACTGAGGACTATGAGTCATGCTTGGGGGGGGGGGGTGTGATCTCTTACAGATTCTGCAGGAAAAAAGGTATCAGGTGTCAGCAAAGAAAGCACAGCTTTGTCAGAGCCACGCCACTTATTTAGGCTTTGATCTCCACGAGGGAGTGCTTTCACCGTCTGAGTCCAGGAAACAGGTGATCAACTGATACCCCTGCCCCACCACGCCCCAACAAGTAAGGGAGTTTCTTGGGACAGTGGGCTACTGCAGACTGTGGATACCACGGTTCGCAGAGATTGCCCAACCCCTCTATGAACTGATTAAGGGAGAACTCACTACGGTAGAGTGGACAGCTGAGGCAGAAGGAGCATTTCAAAAATTACAAACAGCCTTACTGAGTGCCCCAGCACTGGCCATCCCAGATGTTACCAAGCCCTTCCACTTGTATGTGGATGAAAAGGCAGGGTGGCCAAAGGGGTTTTGACTCAGACTCTGGGGCCTTAGCAAAAGCCAGTAGCCTATCTTAGCAAAAAAAACTAGATCCAATAGCAGCTGGGTTCCCCCTTGCCTCCGCATAATTGCTGCCACGGCCCTCCTGGTCAAGGATGCAAGTAAACTAACTTTGGGTCAAAATCTCATCTTGACCACTACTCACACTATCAAAGGCCTCCTCCAGACCCTACCAGACTGATGGATGACAAATGCCTGAGTGACAGGGTATCAAGCCCTCCTCATCAACGAACCTGATTTTCAGGCCCCCAGTGGTGCTAAATCCAGCCACATTGCTGCCAGAAAAGCTAGCTGACCACCCACATGACTGAGGGGAGGTCCTAAACTAGATCACAGGAATAAGGCCTGACCTCAGAGACACTCCCCTCCCAGATGCGGAGATGACTCTGTTCACAGATGGGAGTAGCTATATGGCCAATGGAAAGAGGTATGCAGGAGCTGCAGTGGTTTCTCCTGAACAGGAGCTCTGGAAGGCGGCCCTGCCACACAGAACCTTGGTGCAAAAAGCAGAGCTGATTGCACTCACCAAGGCACTGCAGATGGCCAAGGGGTAAGACCGCCAACATCTATAGGGACAGCAGGTACACCTTTGTTACTCTCCATATACATGGGGCTATTTATAAAGAAAGGGGCCTATTAACAGCAGAAAGAAAAAAAATTAAAAACAGAAAAGGAATATTGGCTCTCCTCCAGGATATTTAGGACCCAAAAGAGGTGGCCATTATTAATTGCCCAGGGCACCAAAAGGGGACTAATCTGGTTTCAAAAGGAAACCAATTAGCAGATCGAACAGCAAAACAAGCAGTCAGGGAAATGGCTCAAGAACTGGTTAAACTCCTGGCTTCAGCCCTACCAGAAAAACCAGATTATTCAGAGGAAGGTTTAAAATATTCATAAAAATGGACTAAATTAGACTATGAAGGGGTTTGGGCTAAGACTAGGGCAGGAAAGTTAATTCTCCCTCGAAGACTAGGGAGAAAAAAATAGTAAGCTAAATACATCAGGGCACTCATTTTGGGCCAGGCAAGCTTAAGGAGCTCATGGGCAAGCAGTTCCAGGTTTCTAAATTAGGGCATATGGCTCAGGATGTGGTTGATGGATGTGCTCAATGTCAGGTGGTAAATGTAGAAGGAACTAGGATGGGAAGAGGGAAAAGAGAAAGAGGAAGGGAACCAGGAATTTATTGGAAAGTAGATTTTACAGAGATGAAACAGAGAAAGTAGGGACACAAGTATATGTTAGTTTTTGTGGATACCTTTTCAGGCTGGGTAGAGGCTTTTTCCACCAAACATAAAATGGCAGGAATGGTAGCCAAAAAGCTACTAGAGGAAATAATTCCTAGGTTTGGGTTGCCTCTAGCAAATGAGACAGACAACGGTCCTGCATTTGTGAGTTCAGTCTCACAGGCACTGGCCAAGGCCATGGGCACTAATGGGAAACTACACTGTGCCTACTGGCCCCAGAACTTTAGACAAATAAAAAAATGAACCGGACTCTTAAAGAGACCTTGGCAAAGTTAATTCTGGAGACTGGCGATGGAGGGGTGGACCTTCTTCCCTTCACCCTCCTTAGGGCATGATATACACCCTACTTAAACAAGGTTACCCCATTTAAAATAATGTTCGGGAGACCCCCTCCACTCTGCCCACGGCTATAAGAGGTTGCCCTAGCAGAAATGACCGATCAGCCTGTATTCTAGTCACTGCAGGCATTAGAGTCTGTCTTAAAAAGAGCCCACACAGGGATCTGAGCTGCCTACACTGAGACGGAGACGGAGGTAGAACTGCATCCTTACCAACCTGGAGACTTGGTTTGGATAAGCTGTCACCAAGTGGAAAACTTGGAGCCCCATTGGAAGGGACCATTCATTGTCATCCTGACCACCCCCACGGCAGTAAAAGTAGAAGGCATCAGGGCTTGGATTCATGCGTGTCATGTCAAACAAGCCGAAAACAAGGACACCCCCCAGAAATGGGAGCCACTGCCAGTGGACCCCACTAACTGTGGACTAAAACTAAAACTCAAAAGGGTTTCATAACTTGGTCACTTTTCACCCTGTTCCTACTCAGCAACAGCCAGGGGACACCTCATTGGCCTAAAACAGCCCAATAGAAAATCAGAAAAACAGCGGATGGAAGAACACTCGAGGTTAACGACACCTCAGGTCAGCCTGTTTTCACCCTCAAGAACTGGCTGAGGAGTCAAAGAATTGACTAATCTCCAAAGAAAAGGGGGGAATGTTAAGGCCAATTTAATGTTAAAACCTGTTTAACTATTAGGGCCTGCTAAGCCAGAGCGACTCCATATTGCCTAGGTAGCCATATTGTTGTTTACATCCACGGACTTCATTCCAGGAATAAACGCCCCTGTAGTTCCTGGTATGGTTCCAGGTATCGATTCCAGGAGTAAATGCCTTAACAATAGAAGCCATGTACCTTGGGTCTGCGGTTATGCCCTATAAAACCAGCCTGTGAGATCAGTAGGGGGTCACTCTCTTCAGAGGCGGCCCTGGCCGGTCAGTCTGACTTCTAATGCTTGACACAGAATAAAGCTTTACACAACTTTCACTTTGTCTCAGTCTCGTTCCCCTGGCCGGTCAGTCTAACTTCTAATGCTTGGCATAGAATAAGGCTGTGCATAACTTTTACTTTGTCTTAGTCTCGTTCCTTTGATAATAGACCCCAACACTAACAGAAAAACAAAACTGTTTCTCCGTTGTTGTTGTTTTTTTTTTCTTAATTCTATTTTTCAGATTTTAAAAACAGTAGGGCCAATTTGGGAGGATAACAAAAGTACAAGGATTCTGAAATCACTTTGTCCCATGGACACTATGAGGCAACAACTACATCTAAAGCAATAAACTCTGAAAACAACCTGAAGGCTAGCAGAACGGATTTCCATGTTAGTCATAGATAGAACATTACATCAAAAAGGGTAAGAGGGGTGGAGATGTGGGCAGGAACCAAACCCCCAGCCTGACTAACTACAAATAGGAGAGATATCACAAGAATGGAGGAGCAAAAGAATCAGATCCCACACTAAGCACCTCAGGCTCCAAAAGCCTGCATTGGAAAGAAAAGTCCCCATAACTGCTGGCTTGGAAAAACACCAGGAGAGCTGGAGGGAGATTGGAAACTGAGTCCTGTCCTTAAAAAGCCAACATACCAAATAACTGAGCATAAAATACATCATAGAAGCAGCAGTTTGAAAAGCACCTGGGGTATATGTGAAGGATATTTACTGACTAATCTTAAGACATGGTGCTGTAGGGTCAGGGATCTGAAGATTTCTCCTGAAACAAAATTACTGGCTGTTACCATTTCTCTTCCCTTCCCCCAGCCTAGATAGCTGGGGGCTTGTGGGAACCAGTTTTAACACTCTATCTCCCTTGAGAGTACCATGTACTTGCCCTCAGTATTTCCAAGCAGACTCACACCACTCAAACTGCCTCTAAAGCATCTCCTGCCCTACCACACTTGACAGACAGCCCCACCCAGGACCAGCACCACTATAAAGTGACTTTTCCCTGGGGAGGTAGAGAGATAGCTCTAAATACCAGCACCCCACAGTTACTGCAGCTGAGCCTCTTAGCTGAATGTGCAGTAAGCAAGATCTGCCCTTCTAGATAATCCAGCTATAGCAGAAGCTAACTGCAGACAGCTAAACTGACTTCCAGCCCCTCCCACACTTGTGGCTGCAACTAGGTCTCTCAATAGCACAGGGAGCAAGCCTGCCCCATGCATTCATTGCAGGTGAGAGTCATTGCAGCCAATTGGGCTGAGTCCCAGCCCTACCGACTAATATGCCCACAACAACTGCAGCTCTGCCACAAAAGGAGGGCACAGTAGCCACTCAGGGACACTCCTAGGGAACATGGTTCTGGTGACAAGGGGGGATTGTGGTATAAGGCTTCACAAGTTCTCTTCTACCTAAGGCCACTACTTTCAAGACTAGGAGATATAGCTGACCTATCTAATACATGGAAATAAATATGGAGTTAAGCAAAACAAAGAGACAGAAGAATATGTCTCAAACGAAAGAGCAAGACAAAGTCACAGAAAAATAGTTAAACAAGATGGAGATTAGCAACATGTCTGATGAAGAGTTCAAAGCAATGGTCATTAAAAATATGCACTGGACTTGAAAAGAATGAATGAACTCAGTGAGAACTTCCAAAAAGAGTTAGCAAATATAAAAGAGAACCAGTCAGAGGTAAAGAATTCAATAGCTTAAATTTTAAAAACACAGTAGAGAGGATCAACAGCAGATTAAAGGATGCAAATGGATGGATCAGCAATCTGGAAAACAGGGTAATGGAAAGCAACCAAGCTGAGCAGCAAGCAGAAAAAAGAATAAAAAATGAGAATAAGTTAAAGGGGTCTCTATAACATCATCAAATGAAATAACATTACTGAGACCCAGAAGAAGAGAGCCGAAATCTTAGTGGGGAAAAAAAAAAAAAAAAATAGCTGAAAATTTCCTTAATCTGGGGAAGAAAATAGACATCCAGTTCCAGGAGGCACAGACAGCTCCATATAAGATGAACCAATGATATCCACACTAAGACATATAATAATTAAAGTGGCAAAAAGTAATGACAAAGAGAGAATCTTAAAAACAGGAAAAGAAAAGTTATATACAAGGAAACCCCATGTATATCAGTGGATTTTCGACAGAAACTTTGCAGGTTTGATATATTCAAAGTCCTAAAAGCAAAAAACCCACAACCAAGAATATTCTATCCAGCAAGATTATCATTTCAGAATTGAAAGAGATATAAGGAGTTTACAAGAAACAAAAGTTAAAGAAGTTCATAATTACTAAACCAGGATTACAAGAAATGTTACAGGGAATTCTTTAAGTTGAAAGAAAAGACCATAACTAGAAGAAAATCATTAAAGGAAAATTTTTACAGGTAAAAGAAAATATTTTGCAAAGGTAGTAGATTAATCACTTGTAAAGCATATGAGATTAAAACACAAAGCAGTAAAATCAATTGTATCAATAAAAATTAGTTAAGGGATACATGAAATTGAAAAATATAAAATCAGGACATAATATACATAAAACATGGAAAGGGAGTAAAATTTTAAAGCTTTTAATTTATGTTCAAACTTAAGCAAACATCAACTCCATATAAACTGCTATACACATAAGATGTTGTATATGAACCCAATGGTAACCACAAACCAAAAATCTGTAATAGATACACAAAATTTAGAGAGAAAGGAATCTAAGCATAACACCAAAGAAAGCCATCAAACTACAAGAGCAGCAAGAAAGAGAAAAAGAAAGGAAAAAAGGAGAAACTATAAAAACAACCAGAAAATAAGTAACAAAATGGCAATATGTACATACCTATTGATAATTACTTCAAATGTAAATGAATTAAAGGCTCCAATCAAAAGACAGAAGGTGACTGAATGGCTAAGAAAAAAAAACAAGACCCATCTATATGCTGCTTAAAAAAGATTCACTTAAGACCTAAGGACTAAAAGTAAAGGTATGGAAAGAGATATTCTGCGCAAATCCAAGTGAGAAAAAAAAAAAAAAAAAAGCCAGGGTAAGAGTACTTATATCAGACAAAATAGACATTAAAACAAAGACTGTAGCAAAAGACAAAGATTATTGATAAAAAGATCAATCCAGTAAGAGTATATAACAATTGTAAATATTTATGCATACAACATTGAAAGACTTCAATACATACAGTAACTATTAACAGACATAAAGGGAGAAATTGACTGTAATACAATAATAGAGAACTTTAAGCCCCCACTTACATTGGTGATTAGATCATCAAGAGGGAAAATCAACAAAGAAACATGGTTTTGAAAAATACCTTGACAAGATGAACTAAACAAGTATATACAGAACAGTCCATCCCAAAACAGAAGAATGCACATTCTTTTCTTTGAGTCCACATGGAACATTCTCCATGATAGATGTTAGGCCATGAAACAAGTCTCAATAAATTTAAAAAGACTGAAATCATATCAAGCATCTTTTCTGACCACAACAGTATCAAACTAGAAATCAAATACAAAATAAAAATGGACAAACACACAGACAAAAAAACACAGAAAGGCTAAACAACAGGCTACTAAAGAACAAATGGGTCAACAGAGAAATCAAAAAGAAAACCAAAAAATACATGGAAAAAAATGAAGATGGAAACACAATGATCCAAAATCTTTGGGAGATAGCAAAAGTAGTTTGATGAGAGAAATTTATAGCAAGAAATAAGAAAACTTAAGCTAACCTTACAACTAAAAGAACAAGAAAAAGAACAAAGTCCAATATTAACAGAAAGAAAGAAATAATAAGGATAATGGTTGAAATAATGAAAAAGTGACTAAAAAATAGAAAAAAAAGAATGAGTCCAGGAAATTGTTCTTTGAAAAAATAAACAAAATTGATAAATCTTTAGCCAGACTTATCAGGAAAAACAAGAGAGGACTCAAAGTTGGAAATGAAAAGGAGAAAGAACAAAAATTCCACAGAAATTCAAAGAATTATAAGAGACTATTATGATGGCCACCTGGGTGGCTCAGTGGGTTAAGCCTCTGCCTTTGGCTCAGGTCAGATCTCAGAGTCCTGGGATTGAGCTCCACATCGGGTTCTCTGCTCGGCAGGGAGTCGGCTTCCCCTCTCTCTTTGCCTGCCTCTCTTCCTGCTTGTGATCTCTGTCTGTCAAATAAATAAATAAAATCTTTTAAAAAAAGAGACTATTATGAAAAATTAAAATTTAACAAGCTGAACAACCTAGAAGAAATGGATAAATTCCTAGAAACAGGAACTTCCAAAACTAAATGGGGAAGAAATAGGAAATATGAACATACCATGGACTAGTAGCAAAATTGAATCAGTAATCAAAAAGCACCCCAAAAATAAAAGTCTAAGACCAGATAGATTCACAGGTAAATTCACAGGTAAATATTTAAAGAAAAATTAATACCCATTCTATTCAAACTATTCAAAAAACAAAACAAAACAAAAACAGAAAAGGAAAGAAAGCTTCCAAATATACTCAGTGGGGCCAGCATTACTTTGATATGAAAACCAGACAAAGAGAAAGGGAGGAAGGAAGGAATGAAAGAAAAGAAAAGAATAGAATAGAAAAGAAAGGAAAAGAAAAAAAAAAGAAAATAAAATAAAGGGGGTGGATGGGAGGGCAGGAGGGAGAGGAAAGAAAAGGAAAAAAAGAAAAAAGAAAACTAAAGGCCAATATTTTTGATAAACATAGATGCAAAAGTCTTCAACAAAATACTAGTAAACTGAATCCAACAATATATTAAAAAAACAATTCACCACAATCAAGTGGGATTTATTCCTGGATTACAAGGGTGTTCCAATATTTGCAAATCAATCAATGCGATACATCATATCACTAAGGGAAAGGGTCAAAACTATATTATTATTTCAATAGACACAAAAAGCACTA
The DNA here is from genome assembly GCF_022355385.1 of Mustela nigripes. NCBI lineage: Eukaryota > Metazoa > Chordata > Mammalia > Carnivora > Mustelidae > Mustela > Mustela nigripes. The sequence goes on from NC_081557.1 coordinate 197,901,049, forward strand.
GACAAAGTATAATATGCATTCATGATAAAAACCTGCATTTTAAAATTAGGTTTAAAGTAGGTTTAACATATCTCAAAATAATAAAGGGCATATATGAAAAATCTACAGCAAACATCATATTCAATGGGGAAAAATTGAGAGCTTTTCCTCTACAGTCAGGAACAGGACAGAGATGTTCACTCTCACCCCTGTTAAACATAGTACTGGAATTCCTAACCACAGCAGTCAGACAACAAAAGAAATAAAAGATATCCAGATCAGCAAGGAAGAAGTAAAACTTTCACCATCTGCAGATGACAAGATATTCTATACAGAAAGCCTAAAAGATTCCACCAAAAAACTGCTAGAACAGATACATAAATTCAGTAAAGTCGCAGGATACAAAATCAATACCCAGAAATCAGTTGCACTTCTATATACTAATACTGAGTAGCAGAAAGAAAAACTAAAAAAAAAAAAAAAGGTAAAAAAAGAAATCCCATTGACAATTGTGCCAAAAATAATGATATATCTAGAAATAAACTTAACCAAGGAGGTAAAAGTCCTATATCCAGAAAACTATAAAACACTGATGAAAGAAATTGAAAATGACAAAAATAGAAAGATTTTCCATGCTTACGGATTAGAAGAATTAATATGGTTAAAAGGTCCATACTACTCAAAGTAATCTATAGACCCAATGCAAGTTCTATCAAAATACCAAAAGCATTTTTCACAGAACTAGAGCAAATAATATTAAAATTTATATGGCACCACAAAAGATCCAATTAACCAAAGCAATTTTGGGGAAGAAAAAGCTGGAGGTATTATAATCCTAGATCTCAATATATGCTCCAAAGTTATAATAATAGAACAATATGGTCCTGGCACAAAAACAAATTAATCTTCAATGAAAGAGGATTGAGAGCCCAGAAATAAACTCATGCTTATAAAGTCAGTTAATCTTTGACAAAGGAGGTAAGGAGGTACAATAGGGAAAAGACAACCTCCTCAACAAACGATGTTGGGAATACAGACAGCTACGTGCTAAAGAATGAAACTGGACTACAGTCTTACACAGTACACAATGAAATAAAAATGGATTAAAGACCTAAATGTGAATCCTGAATCCATAAAATCCTAGAACAAAACATGGGCAGTTATCTCTTTGACATTAGCTTTCACAACATTTTTCTAAGGATGTCTGGTGAGACAAGGAAAACAAAAGCAAAAATAAATTATCAGGACTACTTCAAAATAAAAAGCCTGTACACAGTGGAGGAAACCATAAACAAAACAAAAGGACAATCTACTGAATAGGAGAAGATATTTGCAAGTGATATAGCCAATAAGGGGTTAATATCCAAAATGTATGAAGAACTTACACAACTCAAATAATCTGAATATAAAATGGGCAGAGGACATGAACAGACATTTTCCCAAAGACATCCAGATGGCCAAAAGGTACATGAAAAGATGCTCAACATCACCAATCACCAGAGAATGCAAATCAAAAACACAATAAGATATCACCTTATTGGGGCACCTGGGTGGCTCAGTGGGTTAAGCCTCTGCCTTCGGCCCAGGTCATGATCCCAGGGTCCTGGGATTGAGCCCCGCATGGGGCTCTCTGCTCAGCAGGGAGCCTGCTTCCCCCTCTCTCTCTGCCTGCCTCTCTGCCTACTTGTGAGCTCTACCTGTCAAATAAATAAATAAAATCTTTTAAAAAAATTTTTTAATTAAAAAAATTTTTTTAAAGGTGTCACCTTATATAAATCCGAATGGCCAGAATAAAAAAGACAAGACATAACAAGTGTTGGATATGGTAGATGTGGAAAAAAAATAATATTTATGCCCTGGTCAGTGGAAACATAAATTTGTGCAGCTACTGTGGAAAACAGGATGGAGGTTCCTCAACAATTTAAAATAGAGGTACATATGATCCCATAATTCCACTACTAGCTATTTACTCAAGGAAAACAAAAACAATAATTTGAGAAGATATAGGTACCCTTATGTTTATTGAAACAGTATTTTACAATAGCCAAGATATGGAAGCAACCCAGCTTTCCAGTGATAGATGAATGGATAAAGAAGAGATTTCACTTATATATGAAATCTAAAACACCAAACATGAACAAACAAAAACCAGGAACAAGCCCATAAATACAGAGAACAATCTGATGGTTACCAGAGGGGAAGAAGGTGGGGGTGATGGGTAACATGAATGAAGGAGAAGGAGAGATACAGTCTTCCAGTTTTGGATTAAATTAGTCATGTGGATGAAAGGTACAGCATACGGAATATAGTCAGTGGCATTATATTGGTGGTGAACAGTGACAATAGCTATATTTGTGGTGAGTATGAACATAGCATAAGACATAAAGTTGTGCAAGTCTAGCACCTAAAACTAATGTAACATTGTGTGTCAACTATACTTCAATTAAAAAAAATTTTAAGAACACTGGAAAAGATACTCAGTATAGCCAAAAAAAAAAAAAAGTGAGGGGTGGAGAAATCAATGCCAGGTGTGTGAAAAGTACTCAAAGATAATTACTCTGTATTTCTCTTATTCTATTTATTAATTAATTTGTTTCTATATAATGCATTAAATAGAGGCATCAAGCCTACACCCTCTGAATATCAACATGTGAATAATCAAGATCACCAAATGGTAGATGTTGTATATCACTGTTTAGTTTTTCAGACTTCATTCTAAAATTTTTTGAATGTCAGATTCATCCAAGGTGTCCTTCCTTTTCTGAAGAAGTTTCTATTCTTTAATCTTGACTCTGGTGTCAAGTAGAATGCTAATCCAAAACTTCTGAGATGAATAGCAAGTGACTATTTAAGCTCATCCTGCAGGTTCCTACAATGAGCTGGTCTTAGGTTTTACTGAGTACATTTCCATTGTGAACAGCATTTGCATTAGGAATTATCCTCTAATTTCTAAAGCATTTACAAAACCAGTTTCCCTGAATAGAACAATTTTCTGGGCCATAAAACACACAAATTCGGTTTAGTTGGGAGCATCAATGGAAGGCTTTGTCATGGATCCCACCAGCAGGGCATTCTTACAGCATGTTGAATAAATTTTTCTGAAATTTTAAGAGTTGAGCAGATGGTTCAGCTCTTTGATATTGGCCATAACAGCCTCACAAAGCTTTTAAATTCATTTGTAAAATTTTAATCTTCAAGCAATGAATTATGAGGGTGGAAGGGGTGTTTCAGAAGCATTTTTTAAAATTACTCAATGATATCATGCTATCTGTCCATAAGTGGTCAGGTTCTTGTTACAATCTTCCAATCTACTGGATTCAAGATGTTTGGGGAGAAAAGCATGGAGTTTCAAAATTTTAAGATATGACTCATGTCACTTGCTAAAGGAAGAAATAAGGGTGAAGACCAGCAGCCAGAACCTAGGCAACTAAGACCAGCCTGCCAGAACCAGGCAAATAACCCCTTCTCCTCCAGGAATTGCTTTAGAGTCCACTGGGAGGAAGAGTCTCATGACATTGAAATGGGTCCTTGTCTTCACAAGTTAACACACTTCAAAATGTTCTTTGAAAGGGAAACTAATAATATATATTAAAAAGAGGTCACAACAATCTTTGAAGAGTCATGATCTTTGCTCAAGGAAGTAAAAATTTAAAAAAAATTTTGTTGGTGGCATTTGGAACTGAATGTGTGCTATGATGGTCTTCTAATTATGAAAGCTGTGTTCCTATTCAAAATGAAATAAAATGTTCTTGATATGCAAATTATTAGACTATCCTTTGATATCAAATAAAATCTAAATACAAACTGTAAATTGTCTCACAACTATTTATTTAAGGATGTTCTAGTCAAACTTCAAGGTGGAGCCTATTGGCAGTATTTGCCCAGATTACCTGAAAAGGAATTTCATTGAGTTCATTGTCTGGCTTTATTTTGTTATTTTCTATCATTTCACCTTATTTTTTTAAATAATTTCAGACTCTTGCCACAAGAAAATATTACAGGTATGAGATCAATAATAGTAATAGAATTCAAAATATTCTAACAGTTCATTAGTCTTCAAACCATAATGAACTATATTTAGTATACAAATAAGTACAGAAGTTGTATTTTGCCAGGTCACATCAACCAGGACAGCATGACTAATCCAGTAACTATCACAAAAACATCTTCTGGCCTAGAAAAAGAGCCAAAGTAGCTGGGACTTGAAGTTAGAAAGCCCCTTCCACCAGTTCAAGAAGGTTGCCAGGTACTTTCCCTTGATTTCACCCTATGATTGTGACTACCATCTCTTCCAACTTCCATCTTCCATTTCCTCTGTTATTTCATTAAGTAGCTCTCTGTGTGTACTTTGTATTGCAGTGAAAACTATACCTTCTTTTGGTGGCCTTGTCAGCTCAAGTGAACCCAGGAAGTCTGGCCTGATGGCACAGCTGCTCTCCAACTCAGCCGGAATTCCTGGTTGAATTCCATTACTAGGCAACGATGTGACCTGACCTTGGGTGCTGCTTTCATATGAATATTTCTTCTATTCAACTCACTTTCCATAATAGTCTCCTCTCCCTGGGATCTGAGACAAGTCTTTGGAGATTGGTCCAGCAGACCATTAGCATGATCAACTAAACTTATCAAAAATTACTAATAATCCTCCATGTCCATGCCCCATCCCATATCCCAATCTCTGTCAAAGGCAAACCCTAAACCAAAAGAATTTATTCAAATCTGGCACAATTCTGCAATAGAGAAAAAGATGCAAGATTGAAATATTAAAATCTAGTGTAGCTAGTTGTTTTGTCAAGACATAAGTTTCAGGTAGAGCCTGCAAGAGCCCATTGTCTGTCAACCACCCTCTATCTAAAGCTCCTAAGAAGAGAATGATGCTCATTCTGCAGAATCCTTGGGTGGTTAAAAGGCCAGTTTCTGAAAAATAGAAGCCCTGGGTTTGAATTTCAACTCCCTTATTCTTTGAACATGTTTTTAAGCTCTATTGGTTGGAATAAGGACCAAAATGATTAGGAAATAATCCCGCTCAGAAATTCTTGAGAAATGGGGCATTTTAAAAGAAGGGGAAAACTTGCCTGAAACATGCTAGAGAACAGAAGAGTTGATGAGAGAAATATAATTTGAAATAAACCTTAGATTTTAAATTATACTCTTTGCCTTTTATTAGATATCTGTAAATCAAAGTGCTTACAATATCATTACTTACTAATAAGATTTAATTTTTAAAACAGTAACTTCTTTAGATACTTAGTTAAATTCTATAACAAGTGCATGCAGAATTGTAAAACTTGTGTTTCATGGTTGATTATTTTTTTATATCTTTGTCTGCTACTCTAATCCACTCTATAAATTTAACAACTTGGGTGTCATAATAACTACAGCAAGCCTAATGTCATCTTGTCTCCTTTGGGAATAGGGAGTTTGGGAGAGCAAGTAGAAGCAGGAAACAAAACAACAGGATAATATATCTGAAAGTATGTAGATATTGACAGCATGACTTTTATTCTAGTTTATATAGATATTAAAATTATCAGACCATCAGTGATATCAACTTTGCAGTGAATCAAATTCTATATGAATCATCCTCTTAATGATGCTTAGAAATTTCATTTGAATAATATTTCACCATAGCCTCTTTCAGCTACTGGTTGATTAAGTTCCTGATGGCTAATTTTGTGTCTGCTGCAAATGCTGCTGGGCTTTTAAACACACTCTAATATTTGAACCCTAAAGCTTAAGAAAATTATAAGACTATCCAAAAGACCACCTTAACAAGGAGATTTCCCAAAAATTATCTGCCAAAAGATTAGACACATCAATAAGGGATTCCCCCAAGGTTTGGAGGCATATTCATAAGATTAAAACCAGGTACATATTGCCAAGTCCAAGGTCCATTGCAGACAACATCTAGTCAATACTTATCAGGGTCCTCCAGAACGAGACAGGGAGGGCTAGGAGCTAAAAGATCTGTCCAAGTTCTTCCACTAATGAACTCTATGGCTATGGAAATGTCATTTAGAGTTTCCTGGCCTTGTTTTTTCTGCTGTAAACTGGGCAAGATAATCTGTGGTTCTATCCAGAGAATTCTTCTGCTTAGTTAACAAGATCATGGCCATTTACTGGAAAGTTTTATCTGAAAGCCTATGAGAAGCTAGAACATAAACCTTTATAATTTCAAGTACCTTTCTATTTTAAGCATCATTATATTTGAGGTAAAATAGTCTCAAATGTTTTTAAACTAATTCCTCTTAGCAACTTTCTAATAGTCCCCCAATTTTTTAAATTAAGTACCAGATGAGACATTGTAGAACAGATACATTTTCTTTTAAATTGTTGCCTTTATATTTTACATATTATTGAATATTCAAATAATACAATTAGCAACAGAGCAAAACTGTCAGTGAACTGAATTTAAACTATTAAGCTATAGGGATAGAAGTTTTTTTTTTTTTTTTTAAAGATTTTATTTATTTATTTGACAGAGAGAAATCACAAGTAGATGGAGAGGCAGGCAGAGAGAGAGAGAGGGAAGCAGGCTCTCTGCTCAGCAGAGAGCCCGATGCGGGACTCGATCCCAGGACTCTGAGATCATGACCTGAGCTGAAGGCAGCAGCTTAACCCACTGAGCCACCCAGGCGCCCAAGGGATAGAAGTTTTTAATCACTGGATTTTCTGTAGCATAACTGAGTCAAGTTGTTTATGATAATTTTATTACCTCAGCCTTCTCTTTAACAGAGTTATTATATTTTCTCCTGATGTATGATATCACACTTTTGAAGCCCTTTCAGTAATTGGAACTCCACAAACCAAAGCTCATTAATGTGAAAAATTACTGTAAAAGTTAAATAAGTATATTCACTTCATTTCAGTTTGGAACTTCTAACTATGAAAGATATTTTCTATATTTATGACAGTATTTCTGATTAGAGATCACCTTTTTTTGGTCAACACTAAATCTTCATGAATTTCATTTATATTATAATCTATTTGAAATAGGAAGTTTTAATTTTCAAACTAAAAATGCCAATATGTTCATTTTCCAAACATTGCAAACTGTGTTCAGGAAACCCTACCAGCAGTGTTTTTTTTCCTCAATTGCTCTTTAGGATCCCTTCAGGAAAATTCTATAGCTTGGTCCAGCACAGAACATTTAAAGTAGAAACCCCCTATAGGTAAGGAGCAGGTATTGATATATTTTAAAAGACCCACAGGAGGTATGTAGTCAGGATTGAACCACTGGCCTAGAGTAACCACTTATCTCATTGAATTTATATCAGTCTAGCATTTTACTGCTGGCATTCCAATACTAACAGATGTTCAACTACAATGCCCTCAATTTTTCCTGTCTCATAGTTTCTCAAAATGCTCTTGAAACAGTAGCTTACTTTTTCTTTCTTCATAACAATTGTATAGAATTGGCAGCACATATATTATCCCATTTCACAGATGGGAATGTCTGGGTTTGCCCAAAGGAATACAAACATTAAGTGAAAATACAAAGTGATAAAGCAAGAGTAGGTACTCAAGTATTCTTGTTTCAGGTTTAATGCACTTCCCCATGTTTGGAGCCCCAATGTCTGCCTTTTATTACTCCCCGTCTCTATACAAATCTGTATCTTAAGACTATCCAGGGGACGCCTGGGTGGCTCAGTTGGTTAAGCGGCTGCCTTCGGCTCAGGTCATGATCCCAGCGTCCTGGGATCGAGTCCCACATCGGGCTCCTTGCTCGGCAGGGAGCCTGCTTCTCCCTCTGCCTCTAGCCTGCCACTCTGTCTGCCTGTGCTTGAGCTCTGTATCTCTCTCTCTCTCTCTCTCTCTAACAAATAAATTAAAAAAATTAAAAAAAAAAAAAAAAGACTATCCAGGCCACCTACAAAAAGGATTTTAGGAAGATAGCTAAGTAGGAGGACTCTGAACTCACTCCTCATCATGTGTATAACTAGATATCATCCACAACCAAATCAATAAAGGAGAAAGTAATCCAAAGACTGGCAGAACAAAATCCACAACTAAATACAGAGAAGAAACCCACAAGAGGGAGGGAGTGGCATGCACTGAGTGTGCAGTAAAATGGCCACTTGCACAAGGGATCTCACATGGGGAAGACTAATCCCTAAAATATTTGGCTTTAATGAACAGAGGTGCTAAATTTTGTGTTGTAAAACCAGTGGAACTTAGAACCTGGAGATTTAAGAGTCAGATGACTCAACATTTGATGAACCAGGAGAGTAAATGATAGCTGGCTTGCTGCCCTTAAAGATACAGCAGACTATTTGGAGAAGCAACATGAAAAACAGCAGTTTACACAACACTGGGGGCAAGTAGAAGACAGATCATACTGTTTTTGGAGTTTTGGGGTACTTCTTTGAAATTGAGGGAGCTGGAAGATGCTATTTTCACCCTCCACTGCCACTCCCACATAAACACAGAGCCACTTGTGCAAGACAGAGCTGCATTGATACTTGTAGCTTTGGTGCACAATTCACGACAAACTTTATTAAAGCTGTATCAATATCCTATCAAGCCAACGCATGCACAACTGCCACTATATGCCCAATTGCACACCCACAGCCACTGTTGCATAATAGGGTCCAGCCACACCCAGTAATTGCCAAACTCATCTTTGTACCCCCGAACTTGGTGCATGGTCTCCAGATGCCACAGGGATTTGGAGGAACACAGCCTGGGACTAGTGGCCCAAAGCAAATTTTGTTAACACCCTGTACCCCTCCCAAGTTTCCCATTAGGCACACCATAGTTGGCTTGCCTGTGTCCCAGTAACACCACAGAGAGCAAATACAGCCCACAATGAGTAATCAGTGTATACAACTGCACTGAAAGGAAAAAAATTGACTCAGACACAAGAGCAGGGCATAAGCAACATACACAAGATACTCTCCTGAAGTGCTACAGTTTGGTGAACAGGGGACACTGCACTGCACGGCACTCCAGAAATGTCCCTTCACGAAGTCACTAATTTCAAGAGCAGAAGACATAGCTGACTTTCTTAACACACAGAAAAAGACACAGAGAGACAAAGAAGATGAGGAGACAGAGAAATTTATCCCAAATGAAAGAACAGGACAGAGCCATGGCAAGACATCTAAACAAAACAGATATAATAACATGCCCAATAGAGAATTTAAGACAATGATCATAAGAATATTCAGTGAACTTGAGAAAGGTGTGGAAGACATGAGTGAGACCCTTAAAATAGAGACAGGAATAACAGAAGGAATAAAAAGCTCAACAAACAAAATGAGAAACACTCTTAATGGAATGAATAGAGGATGGAAGAAGCAAAGGAATGAATTAGTGACATAGAAGATAAAGTAATGGAAAATAATCAAGTTGAATTGAAGTAAGAAAAAGGAATTACACAAATTGAGAATAGACTTAGGAAAATCAGTGACTCCATCAAATGTAATAACACTCATATGAAGAAGAGAGAAAAGGGGGCAGAAAATTTATTTGAAGAAATAATAGCTGAAAACTTCCCTAAACTGTGAAAGGAAACAGATATCCAGATCCAGGATGCACAGAGAACTCCCATCAACATCAATGAAAGCAGACCCACACAAAGACATATTGTAATTAAACTGGCAAAATAAAGGTAAAGACAAATTAGAAGTAGCAAGAGAAAAAAAAAAGTCAGTAACTTACAAGGGAAAATGCATAAGGCTAGCAAAAAATTTTTTAATAGAAACTTTGAATATATCATACCATTTGCTCTGGCTTGCAAAGTACTGAATAAGAGAATTCTGCAGCCAAGAATATTCTATCAAGCAAGGCTACCATTCAGAACAATGGAAAGATAAAGAGTTCCTCAGGCAAACAAAAACTAAAGGAGTTTATGACCACTTAATTAGCCCTGTATGAAATACTAAAAGGGACACTTTGCATGCAAAGTAGAGACCAAAAGTGACAGTATAAAGATAGAAAACATGAAAACAGTAAGAATGTTTCTATAAAATATCAGTCATGGAACCACAAAGAAAAGGATATAAAATGTAATAACATATACTTAAAATGTGGGGAGGAGAGGAAAAAAAAAGTTCAAACTTCAACAACCATCAGCTTAATATAGACTGCTATATACAGAAGAGGTATAACTTAATGATAACCATATATCAAAAACCACTTATAGACATGCAAAAAATAAGGAGAATTAAGTACAAATATATCGCTAAAGAAAATCAACAAAACATGAAAGGAAGGGTCAGAGAAAATCTTCAGAAACAATCATAAAACAAATACTAAAATGGCAATAAATACATATTAATAATTCTTTTGAATGTAAATGGACTAAATTCTCCAATCAAAAGACATAGTATGACAGAATGGATAAAAAGAACAAGACCCATTTATATACTCCCTTTAAGAGACTCATTTTAGACCTAACCCACCCTGTAGATTGAAAATGAAGGGATGGAGAAGCATCTATCATGCAAATAGACCTCAAAAGAAAACTGGGGTAGCAATACTTACAGAAAACAAACAAACAACAACAACAACAAAACGAAATGAAACAAAACAAATAGACTTAAAACAAAAACTATAACAAGAGACAAAGAAAGATACTATATAATAATAAAGGGGACAATACAACAAGAAGACAAAACAATTGTAAATATTTCTGCACCCAATATGGGAGCACCCAAACACATAAAATAGTTAATAACAAACATAAAGGAACTAATTGATAATACTACAATAATAGTAGGGGACTTTAACACCTCACTTACATCAATGGAGATCATCTAAACACAAAATCAACAAGGAAATAATGACTTTGAATGACAAACTGGAACAGATGGATTTAATAGATATATTTGGAACATTCCATCCTAAAATAGCAGAATAGACATTCTTTTCAAGTCCAGATGGAACGCTCTCCAAAATAGATCACACTTTAGCCCACAAAACCACCCTCAACAACTTCAAGAAGATCAAAGTTATACTATGCATTGTTTCTCACAGGAGTCCTATGAAACTAGAAGTCAACCACAAAAAAAAATCTGGAAAGACCACAAATACATGGAAGTTAAGTAACATGCTATCAAACAATGAGTGGGTCAGCCAGGAAATAAAAGAAAAAATAAAAAATTGTATGGAAACAAATGAAAATTAAAACATTATTGTCCAAAGCCTTTGGATGCAGCAAAAGCAGTTTCTAAGAGGGAGGTTTATAGCAATACAGGCCTATCTCAAGAAGCAAGAAAAATCTCAAATAAACAACCTAACTTTACACTTAAAGGAGCTAGGAAAAAACAAAAACCTAAAACCATTAGGAAAAAACAAAACAAAACAACAACAACAAAAAACTAAAATCAGTGGAAGGAAGAAAAAAATAAAAATTAGAGCAGAAATAAATGATACAAAAAACAAACATATAAAAAATAGGTCCATGAAACCAGGAGCTGGTTCACTGAAAAAAAAAAAAAAAAAAAAACACTATTATTGATAAGCTTCTAGCCAGACTTATCAAGAAAAAAAGATAAAGGGGACTCAAAAAATAAAATCACAAATGAGAATGGAGAAATACCAACACCACAGAAATATAATTATAAAAGAATATTATGAAAAATCATATACCAACAAATTGGACAACCTGTAGATAAATTCCTAGAAACATAAACTACCAAAACCAAAATAGGAAGAAATAGAAAATTTAAACAGACTGATAACAACCAAAGAAATTGAACCAATAATTAAAAATCTCCCAACAAACAAAAGTGTAGGACCAAATGGCTTTATAAGTGAATCCTGTCAAACATATAAAGAATTAATAGGGGTGCCTGGCTGGCTCAGTCATTAAGCAGCTGCCTTCGGCCCAGGTCCTGAACCCAGGGTCCTGGGATTGAGCCCCGCAGCAGACTCCCTGCTCCGTGGGAAGCCTACTTCTCCCTCTCTCACTCCCCTGCTTGTGTTCTCTCTCTTTCGCTGTGTCTCTCTCTATCAAATAAATAAATAAAATCTTTAAAAAGAAGAAGAAGATCAATAACCATTCTTCCTAAACTATTCCAAAAAATAGAAAAGGAAGGTAAACTTCTAAATGGCTTCTGAGGCCACATTATCCTAATACCAAAACTGGATAAGACACCATTAAAAATAGAAAAATATAGGTCAATATCCTTAATAGATGTAAAAATCTTTACTAAAATACTAGCAAACTGAATCCAACAATATATTTTAAAAAATTAACCACAATTGAGTAGTTTTATTCAATATTCACAAATGAATCCACATGATACACCACATCAATAAAAGAAAGGATAAGAACTCTATGATCATTTCAGTAGACACAGGAAAAGCATTTGACAAAGTACAACATCGATTCATGATTTTAAAAAAGGGTAGGGGGCATCTGGGTGGCTCTGTGGGTTAAGCCTCTGCCTTTGACTTAGGTCATGGTCTAAGGGTTCTGGGATCAAGCCCTGCCTCAGGCTCTCTGCTCACCAGGGAGCCTGCTTCCTCCTCTCTCTCTCTCTCTCTGCCTGCCTCTCTGCCTACTGTGATCTCTCTCTCTCTGTGTCAAATAAGTAAATAAAATCTTTAAAAAAAAAAAAAAAACCTCAACAAAATAGGTTTCAAGGGAATATACCTCAACATTAAAAAGGTCATGTAAGAAAAACCCACAGCTAATGTCATCCTCAATGGGGAAAAGCTGAGAGCTTTTCTTCTGATTTCAAGAACAAGACAAGAATGTCTACTCTCAGCATTTGTATTCAACATAGTACTGGAAGCCCTAACCACAGCAATCAGTCAACAAAAAGAAATAAAAGATATCCAAATTGGCCATGAAGAAGTCAAACTTTCACTATTTGCTGATGACATGATACTATATACAGAAATTATAAAGACCAAGAAAAAAACTGCTAGAACTGATATGATACATGTATTCAGTAAAGTCATAGAATACAAGATCAATGTACAGAAATCTGTTGATTTCTATATACCAATAATGAAGCAGAAGAGTAATTAAGAAACCAATCCCATTTAAAATTGCACCCAATTACTAAGAAGCCTACAAATAAACCTACCGGAAGAGGTAAAAGACCTGTACTCTGAGGGCTATAAAACACTGATGAAATAACTGCAGATGACACAAAGAAATAGAAAGACATTCCATGCTCATGGATTGGTAGTGCAAATACTGTTAAAAATGTCTATACTTAAAAAAAAAAGTCTATACTATCCAAAGCAATCTACAGATTTAATATAGTCCTTATCAGAATACCAACACTATTTTTCACAGAACTAGAACAAACAATTCTAAAATTTGTATGGAACCACTAAAAACCTGAATAGCCAAAACAAATCTTGAAAAAGAAAAGCGAAGTTGAAGGCATCACAATTCCAGACTTAAGGTTATATTACAAAACTGTAGTGATCAAAATAGTATGATACTGGCACAAAAATAGACACAGATCAATAGGACAGAATATAAACCCAGAAATAAACACACCCAAATATATGGTTAATTAATCTTTGACAAAGAGGCAAGAATATGCAATAGGAAAAAGTATCTTCAACAAATGGTGTCAGGAAAATTCAACATCATCAACATGCAAAAGAATCAAACTGGACCACTTTCTTACACCATACACAAAAATAAACTCAAAATGGATTAAAGGCCTAAATGTAAGACCCAAAACCATAAAATCCTAAAAATCCTAGAAGACAGCACAGGCAATAACTTCTTTGACATCAGCCATGGCAGCAAACCCAGATATGTCTTTTGAACCAAAGGAAACAAAAGCAAAAATAAACTATGGAAACCACATCAAAACAAAAAGCTTCTGCACAGAGAAAGACCCAATGAACAAAACTAAAAGACAACCTACAGAGTGGGAGAAGATGTTTGCAAATGAGGTATCTGATGAAAGGTTAGTATCCAAAATATATGTACAGAACTGATACAACTCAATACCCAAAAAACAAATCTAATTTAAAGATGGGCAGAAGACATGAACAGACAGTTTTCCAAAGACAGCCAAACGACCAACAGATATGTGGAAAGTTGTTTATCATCATTCACTATCAGGGCAATACAAATCAAAACTACCATGAGATATGATATTAGACCTGCCAGAATGGCTAAAATAAAAAACACAAGAGTGTTGGCAAGGATGTAGAGATAAAGGAACCCTCTTGCACTGTTGGTGGGAATGCAAACTGGTACAGCCACTGTGGAAAACAGTATGGATGTTCCTCATAAAATTAAAAATAGAACTACCCTATGGTCCAGTAATCACACACACAGGGTATTTATGCAAAGAATACAAAAACACTAATTTAAAGAGATACATGCACCCCTATATTTATTGCAGCATTAGTTTTAATAGCCAAGATATGGAAACAGTCTATATGTCCATTCACTGCTGAATGGGTAAAGAAGAGGTAGTACACACAGACACACACACACACACACACACACACACCATGGAATATCATTCAGACATAAAACAGAATGAAGTCTTGCCATTTGCAATGACATGGATGGAACTAGATAATATAAAACATATATCATATGATTTCACTCATATGTGCAATTTTTAAAAAAGATTTTATTTATTTATTTGACACAGAGAGAGAGAGAGATCACAAGTAGGCAGAGAGGCAGGCAGAGAGAGAGAGGAGGAAGCAGGCTCTCCGCTAAGCAGAGAGCCCAATGTGGGGCTTAATCCCAGGACTCTGAGATCATGACCTGAGCCAAAGGCAGAGGCTTAACCCACTGAGCCACCCAGGTGCCCCTCATATGTGCAATTTATAAAATAAAACAAATGAGCGAAGGGAAAAAGAGGGAGAGAGAGAGAGACAGACCAAAAAACAAACTCTTACCGACAGAGAACAAATGATGGTTACCAGAGGAGAGGCAGGAGGAGGGATGGGTGAACTAGGTAATGGGGATTAAGGAGTGTACTTGTCATGATGAGCACCAGGTAATGTATGGCAATGTTGAATCACTATATTGTACACTTGAAACTATATTGTATCACTATATTGTCACTTGAAATATAATACTATACTTTACTTACTGGAACTAAAATTAAAACTTTAGGGGCGCCTGGGTGGCTCAGTGGGTTAAGCCGCTGCCTTCGGCTCAGGTCATGATCTCAGGGTCCTGGGATCGAGTCCCACATTGGGCTCTCTGCTCAGCAGGGAGCCTGCTTCCTCCTCTCTCTCTCTCTCTCTGCCTGCCTCTCTGCCTACTTGTAATCTCTGTCTGTCAAATAAAATAAATAAAATCTTTAAAAATAAATAAATAAATAAATAAATAAATAAAATTAAAACTTTAAAAGAGAAAAAAGACTATACAAAGAAAATGGCAAAAAGGAAAGAGATGATTCACATTGGGTTTATGTAAAGCCCACAGACTGCTTGTATTCAGCCCATGATGTTTCCCTTAAGAGTTTTGGCAAGGTTTTCAATGTTTTGCTATTGAAATTTTATCTTACAAAAGGTAGGTCTTTTGAATAAATACTTAATTCACTAGTTTTTAGCCAATAATCAATTTCTTGAGAATTATTAGCCAGAATTAAGCTCTAGTCTTTCTCTCTGTTATTTACTACTTGTCCCCTAGCAGCTCGTTCCTAATTAAAAAAATTCACCACTCTTTAACAGCTTCTTTCAGGCTTCTGGATCTGGAAAGAAAAAGGAGAACCTTCCCATCCTGGTAACAATTAAAATAATCAAAATGTTAAAATTAAACAAGAATATCCTATAGCAAATATTTTCAAAGCAAGGTATCTGGACTCCAAAATCTGCCAACATAGAATCACATGAATATGTTCAGGACTTTCAATTCGCATAACTCAATCCACATCCAAATCCAAAACTGGTTGATGAAACTGAAAGAAGCAATCTCATTTATCTGAATCTTAGATCCACAGTACAGGACAGGCAGAACACGGATCCATCAAAGGGAAAGGAATTCTTGAGATGTCCACAGTGATTTCAGAACTCTTCAGCTTACCTTCAGAACAGCTCCTCCCTACCACCAGCACGCACAGCCATATACATGCACTCATACACTACCCACACCACACACACACACCAGACAACACACACACCTACCATACAGCATACACGCACTGCCAAAAACTCAGTAGCAGTAACAAGGGAATGGACAGAAACCCAGCACACAAGCCTGAGGAAGAATTTTGACATCTCTACTCCTTTAGATATTTACTTCTTTAGCTGATAATATTTAAACACTCTTTAAGGTATATTCTTTCATTTGATACTTACACTCACTCGAAACTTTCTCATCCCCAAACCATTCCAGAAGACGTTGATCCTAAGAAGGCTTTCTGTTACGAAGTCCCTGGGACACCCACTTTAGGATATTCTTTAATAACTTACGAGAGAATTAACAGCATAAATATAAAGAAATGATAATAGTAACTACTACTTATGAATACTGTCTTAAGTGCTTTACAAATTTTATTGAATTTAATCTTTGTAATTAATTCACTAAGGGCTACTTCATAAATCAAGTGAAGTTTGAACTCAGGGTGGCTTGATTACACAAGCCTGCATTTTTACTAATAATATTTTGCTCAAGATAGCACAATTGGTAGGGCAAGTACAAAAGACTAGATCTCTTAACCATGATTTGGCTTATTTAGAACTAATCAACTAAATAGAATAGAATTTTCCACTTGAGACAGAGAATAGCTTGATACCTCACATCTCATACACATACATATTATTCACTTGAAGCCTATAATATCCTTTTCGTCCAAGAATTTTTCCAATTTTATCATTTGTAACTCATACCCTTTTTTATTACTTAAAATGAACAAAGTAGATTTCTACCTTATAGAAATTTAAAGTCTAGCAATAGAATTATAGTCCTTATACCTTTGGCAATGACCCCAATGCTGCATAAATGCCACTAGTGAATGAAAACTGATTACAGTTCTTTCAGGCTAAACAGCAGCAGCTGAATACCACTAATTATGCAATGAAGCTAACAATAATACTAAAAACATTAGCAATAAATATATTCATAGAAAAGACAAATAAAGAATAAATGCAGCAAATCAGCTATTGTAGATAAAATGGCAAATGCTGAAATCTTCTTGTATTTCACAATGGATATTTTTAATACTTAATTATCATACAATGATTACTTCTAGCTCTTCACAAAGGCAATTTTCATAGCTGTCACACACCCCCAAATGTGTCTTTAACACATATTGATGATTCGGATTTTTTTTTTTTTTTTTATTAATGGAGCTATGCCTAAGCTCACATGGCAAACAGATAGAGTTGACATTCAGTTATGCCAACAACCAGAGACCAATTTATAAGATCACAGTTGTCCAAATGACTGGAAAGGAAAAAACAGGGTTTTGTTTGGATTTGGGGGAAGTAATTCCAATTCAGCTGTGTTAACCTGGCCAAATTGCTCTTCCATGCAGACTTCTATTCTAGTCAAATTAGTTGCTACATAAAATCCTAAGGATTCAATTGGGAACATATGCCAATTTTATCCTTAATATGGTCTGATTCAAAAGAGACTTACTGAAGAGAGAGAAAGAGATGAATAATATGAATACAAACATATCATAGCTGGCTATTTAATAGTGCCATAAGCATCCCCACCATTTCTCAGTAAGCATTTGCACTAGAATGAGAAACAAATGAGAAACCTGAATCTCCTCTCACCCAACTTGGCCCCAGTTTTCGTGTCTCTCATAGGGTGAGCAACTCACCCACCTACATGCTATTTTTTAAAGAACTTTTAAGGGCAATTTAGTAAATTTTACTACATGTGATTTTGTCTTCCATGCTCTCCTTAGAATCGAATTGTTGTGAGGAAATTAACAACAAAGGTGAGTTTTTCTGTGATAATGTATATTTTATGCAAAACAACTAAGGATTTTAATAAAATTTCAATAATTTGAGCTTGGATAAGTACTAATCACTGTAGAAAGAAGCCTGCATACATTTATAGTATTTTGGAGGAGGAGGAGTTACATATGCTGGGAGTAATATTAGAATAAGACAACAGGGGTGTATGGGTGGCTCAGAGAGGTGAGCATCTGCCTTGTGCTTGGGTTACGATCCCAGAGTCCTGGGATCAAGTCCCGCATGGGGGTCCCTGCTCAGTGGGGAATCTGCTTCTCCTTCTGTTCTACCCCTCACTCATGTGCACGTGCTCGCTTGCTCTCTCTCTCTTTCGCAAAAATAAATTTAAAAACTCTTTTAATTAAAGAAGAATAAGACAATAATCTAGGTTCTAGAATTAACTCTGAAATTAACTACAAGTGGCCCCCAAATCACAATGGTTTCACTTAAAATTTTTTTACTTTATAGTAGAAACTGTACTTTGAATTTTGAATCTTTTCCCAGGGTTGGCAGTATGTGCTATAATACTCTGGTGCTGGGCAGCAACAGTGAGCAACAGCTCCTAGTCAGAACACCAGCACAAGGGTAAACAACTGATACACTTATAAACCTTCTGTACCGACACAACCATTGTTTTTCACTTTCAGTACAGTATTCAATAAGTGGCATGAGATGTTCAACACTATTATAAAATGGGTTTTGTGTTGGAAGATTTTGCCCAACTGTAGGCTAAACTTAGTGTTCTGAACATGTTTATGGTAGGCTAGGCTAAGCTTTGATATGCAGTAGGTTAGGAACAGTAAATGCATTTTCAACTTTTTTAAAAAAGGTTTTATTTGTTTATTTGACAGAAAGAGAGAGATCACAAGCAGACAGAGAGGCAGGCAAAGAGAGAGGGAGAAGCAGGCCCCCTGCTGAGCAGAAAGCCGCTGCAGGTTTCTAACCCAGGACCCCGAGATCATGGCCTGAGCCGAAGGCAGAGGCTTAACCCATTGAGCCACCCAGGCGCTCCTCAACTTATATTTTTAATCTACAATGGTTTTATTAAGATAGAACCCCACAGTGACAGAGGAATATCTGTACATGTGACCTTCAAAGTTATTTGTGGTTTATTAATTTACAAAATGCCTTATATTCTATTCTTCTTAGACTTCTTAGTACTAAATGCCTATATGTAATATTTCTAAAACTTCTTGATCATTCCAAAGGGTGGGGGAGAAACTAAAAATGTTTTTTGAAAAAGAAATGAAGAAACAAAAGAAAAAGTGGGGTTAAAAGAATATAATACCATCTATATGTCAGTGGAAGTGATTAAATAATAGGGAGATCCAGAAGCTCTTGGACCTTAAACACAGGGAAAGGGGCTCAGAAAAGGGGAAAGGGGCTTATGAAAACAAAGTAAAATGCAAAAATTTGTATTTATTTTTAACGAGAAAAGGATTACAACAAATTATGAATTACAAAGCTTCTGAAGAACAAACTAAAGTTCAAAAAAATGTTAAAAGTTATTTTGCCTATAGGACAAGGGAGAGCCTCGTGAAACAAGAAACAAATTCAGTGGAACTTTTAAGCTCAAAAGTGAAAAGGGGAGTTTGCTCTGCGTTGGGATTCTGATTGGTTGAAGAAAGGACTGTAAAATTCTTGGAACTGGCCATTGCTCTCTTTTCCTTTACAGGAGATCCAGTATACTTTCAAAGAGGTTGAGCAACTCAGTCTAGAGTCATGCAGGATGCCCTACATATGTTCATATTTACAGCTGGTAAACTCTCCTATAGCACCACAAATATCACAAAACCCATACTAAAATAAGAACACTTCTATTACATAATTCTGTCAACCTCTAAAGTTTTTTGGTTGCATACTTTTGTTTTCCATATGAAAATTTTACAACTTATACACTTAAACACTTGTTTATATACTTAAGTATATATACTTATATACAAACTTGTTAAATACTTAAACACTTGTTTAAGCATGAAAGAAAATATATATATATATGATATATATATGTGATATATATATGATTTTAAACAGATTTGTTGCATAACAATGCAAATATAACATTACTGAACTATACTTTTAGAAATAGTTTAGGTGGCAAATTTTATGTTATATAAAAAAATTTTAAATTACCTTTTAAAAGAATATAATTTAGAAAAGTTTCACTTCATAATTCATTATCAGTACTGTACATTTTTAGGACAGTTATCAAATTAGGGGAAATAGTTTTGCATATTAAGCCACTGTAGTGAATAATCTTAAAAACTCTGAACTATCAACCTTCCTTAACAAGTTTGTTGCTAATGTCCTCAGTGTCATAGGGCATGATTAGTTTTATTTTCATCTATGTCAGTATTTAGGACAAAATACCAAAAAATTAAAAATTTTCCTCAATATGGGTGTTTCACTTATTCTTCCTTAGTAATTGGGTTATTAAAAGTCTAAGACCCTATTCATTATCTCTACCTAAAACATATCTCTTCCCCTAAATCAGTTATTGCTTCAGGTATGATTTTTTTTAGTGTGACACTATAATTTTTCAATATTCCATTTTTATCTGAATATTCTCAACTCTTTAAAAATTAAATCTAAAGATAACAAAAGAGATTCCTGAAACATTACAAAACATTTTTACAAAATGCAGTTCAAATGAAGTATCCAGGTTTTATCAACTGTTTTGAATAAAGTTGTTTTTAATCTACTTATTGTTTGGGTTTCTCTTTCAAGTGTCATTAATATCATTAAACCCAAGTTGCTAGGCTTGAACCACTTTAAAATTCAAACTATCCCATTACCCATGACCTTTAAAGACAAACCCAAGTTGGCATGTGTGTTTAAGACACTCAATACAAGAGATGAACTAGAAAAGAAAAAAGGACAAATTGCTTTTACTTAAGTAGTCCCTAAGCTCAAGGCCAGTGGAGATTGTAGGGTGGGGGAGGGGAAGTTAAGACAGTAGGTGGTTGATGAGGGATGGGTGGGTTTAACTTGGGTGCCTGCACTTACCACTGAACAAAGTTAGTTTAGCACCAAGATTTGAGAGACAGGAATAGGGGTGAGTATTTGCTACAGGGCATCCTAGGAAAGTGACTTCCTGGTTGATGTAGTCTCCCAAGGGAGGACTGGGAGAAGTGAACAATTAGCCATTGTCTGTCAATAATGAAAGAAATTCTTGAAAGTTCCTGCCTTTTGAGGGCAAGCCCTGCTGGGATCAGAGTAGTATCCAGAGCTTCACCAGTGCATTCTCAACAGATGTCCTTGCTAGCTATCATTTAACCATTCATTATCTGCAAACCAAATAAGTATATCCCACTATTACCAAACTAATTGTATCTCAACTCAACTTCCCCTTAACCAAATGCAAAAACATCCACAGCCACTCAACTATTCAAGAGGATGGAAATTTTTATAGAGAGGGAGTCAGAGTGGGAAGTCAAGAGTTCTTAATCAACTACAGACAAACTCACTTCCTTAAAAACATTTTAAAATGTATGACCATATGAACCTAGGGCCCTTCTGGAGCTCTGAATGGGACCTTGGCAAGTTTCATTCTTCTCACAATAGACTCCTGGTTCAGATTCTAAGCTCCTAGAGGGCAGGACCTGCATCTTTTATCTCCATGCACCCAACTTCTTGCACAGTGCATAATACAGTGTGGGTGCCTAAAATATCTTCATGGACAAATGGACCATAGATATGGTGCATACAAGACAATGCTGGCAAGAGGAGGCAATTAAATCTTCTTGCCAAGATATAGAGAAGGACCAAGTAAAGCTACCAAAATTTCTGAAATAAAATGATATTTAGGAGGAATATATTGGACATTTCCAGTTGATATTTTGTGGTTTTTTTGTTTTGTTTTTTGTTTTTTGGTTTTTGGGGGGTTTTTTTGCTACCCTTTGTCTGATTTCTTCTTCATAAATTTGGGAGATTAGCCATTAGGTAAGTGTTGAGGAAGGCCATGTCTGTCTCTCACTACAAAAGCAAAAAAAAAAACAGCTATATGCTCTCCTATCTCTAGGAGACTGGCTTACAGTAATATAACCTAAACTTTGTTAATTAGAAATAACCTGTAAAGACTCACATCTGGACTTAATGATGAGAATCCATCCATTTCAGTAGCAGTAATAGTATCTAGTATCCAATAGCAGAGGGGCAGCCATGATATATGGTTTCTAAGATAAGCAGTAGTAATTCTGGTACTGTACTGGGACCAGAATTCACTGTCTAGCATCCTCTCTGGAGATGTAGAGCTATATGGAAATTTATTGAGCCTTTATTCCTTTGTCTCCATGACAACACACACTGCTGTTTTTTCCTTTGTCTCCTATGATGACACATTCTCCTGTTGTCCGTCTCTCTGACCATTTCTTCCCCATCACCTTTGAAAATACTTTCTAATTTCATCAGCCTTTAAATGTTAGATCATCAAGGTTCATCATCAGGTCTTCCTCTTTGCTCACTTTATAAACATCCACTGGCAATGTCTTCCACCTCTGCACCCTAATTCCAGGCACCATCACCTCTAACCTAGATTATTACATAACATTTTTCAGTCCTTCCACATCTACCCCTTATGTCTCCCTAACCTCAACCCAGCTTCTGTAATCCAGCCTCTGATTTGAAATCAGAGTAGCCTTACCAAATAGCAATCAGATCAGCCCTCCATGTAAACCCCTCATTGGATTACCAGTTTCTTTAAGATAAATATCAAAATCCTTACTATAAGGGCACCTGGGTGGCTTAATGGGTTAAGCCTCTGCCTTCAGCTCAGGTCATGATCTCAGGGTCCTGGGATGGAGCCCCACATCGGGGTCTCTGCTCAGCAAGGATCCTGCTCCTCCCTCTCTCTGTCCACCTCTCTGCCTACTTGTGATCTCTTTCTCTCTCTCTGTCAAATAAATAAACAAAATCTTAAAAAAGAATCCTTACTAGAGTTTATAAGGTTCTGTATGGTCTTGCTCCTGCCTATCCTCCAAACACACAACATGATGCATGTCTTTTCATGAAACCAATCCAGTTCCTCTTCTTCTGACCCTTCCATCTATTTCCTGTTTATTTTTCAAATTTCAGTTCAAGTATAATAGTCTAAGGAAAGTCCTCTCTGACCCAGACTAAGTCTGATCTCTGTATTAAGCGTTCTTATAGAACCAAATACCATTCCTTTACTAGACTTAACATTTGAAATTATGCATTTAAGTATGTGATTAGGGGATTTGATATCTAAATCCCCAATTAAATGGTAAGAGCTATGAGGAAAGACCCCCATGTTTTTGCTTTTGTTTTTCACATCATGTTCAAAAGAGTGCATAGTCCTAACCCATAGAAGTCTAAAATAAACATGTTGAAGGAACAAGTGAAAAAAGTTTCAATATTTAAAGAATGTAATACTAATCTACTATTAATAACCAATTCTCCCATTCCTCCCATGCTCAAGCCCTAGAAGCTGTCATTGACTATTACTTTCCTTCATTCATTATTTAATCATCAAGTTTCATCATTTTTATTTGGGAATTTTCACTTTATGTTCAACTGTCCATGTGCTAGCATAAATATGTTTTGAAGTAAATTTTTATAACTGCTATTTTATATGCTTGAGGCTTTCCTTCTCATAGTACATCCCACATACTGCTGAAAAATTTAGTATATGTCCTAATTATAAGTACAACATCCATTATATTATAATCTTATGGCGATAAGTATAGAGTCTATCAGAGTTTTTGAGTATGTTAAAAGTTAGTTTCTTAACCTATTCATCGTGGTTCATCAGATCCTGCCATCAAGTTACCTAAATAACTTTGTATCTCAAATGTTCTCAATATAAAATATCACCTCTTGCTAGGAAAACCTGACCAGTTTCTAATTAGTATAATTTTAATTCCCATCTTTTCTTCTTTTCTCAAATTGCTCTCACTTCCTAGAATGGATTTCTTTTGTATTTTTTGTTTTTTGGGATTTTTGTTTGTTTTAAGTCTAGTCAAGTGAAAGAGTGGAAGTGGAGAAAAAAACAAGAAATCTCTAACTGGCTGTGATCAATTAATTGAAAATACCACTGCAGTCAAACCAGCCTGTCCTCATCTTGTTTTGACAGTAAAAGCTATCATACACATACAATTAAGACTTCACTCAGCCCAATCTATCATAACCTTCAAATGACAGAAAATTTAAATGAAAGCAATTCCAGTTTTTACCATCTTCCACCAAGGGACAGGAAAGCAGAAGTAAGATAAAAGATATGCATTACATTGAAAAATATGATAAAACCCTCTCTATTTCCACTACTTCCAATATTATCCAAATCTTTCTCTCCCTCACTCCCAAGTTCCAATCCAAAACAATTTATAAATTCAGCCCATAAATTGACTTTTTCCTCCCCAATCCTATCTAACTTGAATTTGTCTGCCTTTCCTCTGATATTGATTCCTAATAGGGCATTCATTTTATTATGAATCTCTTTGACTCTTCCACTTATCTGGATTGACATTGTGTGTTATGTTAGTGTAAAGTGAAGTACAGAGACCCTGAATACTCTCATATGAACAATTTTTTTCTCTGCTCCAAAATACTATGCATCTATAAGAACAAGTCTTAAGGATTATTTCTCCCATAAAAACTTCCCTAATGGTTTCATCATATACTTTATATACTTACATAATTAAGTTCCATGTCACAAAATTTTTAGCTCTTAAGCACACACTCAGTGATTAAATTTTAAATTGGAAAATGTTTTTGGAGATGATCTAGTTTCATTCTTCCCTTTTGCACTTTATTTCTCAATCCTATTACAGATGTATGACTTACAGCCTTCCAATAGATTAAAATAACTGGATGGTGGAGAATGGCTATTTACTGCTTTTGTATCTTCTTCAGCCCCATCCATAGTACTATGTACAAAACAAGCAAACACTATATTAAAAAATTACAAGAGAGTCATGTGCCCAAATTCCTCAATTTCAAATAAGAAAATATACCCTGGACATAAATGCTTTGTGCAAGATCACATATCTAGTTAGTAGCCAATGCAAAGTATTTAAATATATAATTTTTATATTCAAATATATTATATTGTACTTAAAATATGATTTAGGTGTCCTTTTGGGGAAGATGGTGGAGAAGAAGGGCCCTAAGCTTACCTCATCTCTATATATGGATGGCACATCTCTGTAAATAAACCAGAAAATGAACAAAAGGTAGGGAAACCCTACCCACTACAGGCAGAGAGAACCACTGCACAAAACTGGACTGAAGGCAAAGCAGTCATCCACAAAAGCCCAGTGCCAGCAACACACCTAGCAGACACTTCTGAAGTGTCAGGTTCTGGTGAATAGGAGACATTGCACTGCAGGGCACTACAGCACCTTTTCTTCATAAGTCCACCACTTTCAAGAGCAGGAGACATAGTGGATTTTCCTCACACAAAGTAACAAACACAGAGAGTTCAAAAAATGAACAGACAGACAAAGGACTACATCCCAAATGAAAAAGAGGACAAAAATCACAGCAAGAAACCTAAGCAATATGGAGATAATATGCTGATAAAGAATTTAAAGTAATGGTCATAAAGATACCCACTGGACTTGATAAAAGGGTGGAGGATTTCAGTGAGAACCTTACTAAAGAGATAGAAAACATGAAAAGGAAGCAGAGATGAAGAACTTAATAAAGGAAATTTAAAATATACTACATGAAATAAACACTAGACTAGAGGAAGCAAAAGAATACACTAGTGACCTGGAGGACAGAGTCATGTAAAGCAATCAAGCTGAACAGGAGAGAGAAATAATAACAACAACAACAACAATAATAATAGACTTAGGAAACTCAACAACACCATAATAACATTTGCATTATAGGGATCCCAGAAGAAGAGAGAGAAAAGGGGGCAGAAAATTTATTTGAAGAAATAACAGCTGAAATTTGCCTAAATCTAGGGAAGGAAAAAGAAGTCCAGATCCAGGAGGCACAGAGAGCCCCCAACAAATCAACCCAAGGAGGTCCACACCAATACATATAGTAAATAAATAAAATGGCAAAATGCAGTGATAAAGAGAGAATTTGAAAGTAGCGAGAGAAAATAGTTACCCAAAGGGAAACCCCATAAGGCTATTTCCTTATTTTTCAGAAGAAACTTTATAGGCCAAATGGGAGTAGCACACTATATTCAAAGTCCTGAAAGGAAAAAAATCAAAATCAAAATCAAACCTGCAGCAAAGAATACCATTGAGTAAGGCTATCATTCAGAATAGAAGGAGAGATAAAGAGCATCTTGACAAGCAAAAGTTAAAGGAATTCATGATTATTAAACCAAGTCTATAAGAAATATTAAAGGAGAGTCTTTGACTGTTAAGGAAAGACCATAAATAGAAGTTTAAAAAGTAAGAAACACAAAAGTAGTAAAATAAGTATAACTATCTATAAAAATCAGTCAAGAAACTCACAAAAGAATTTAAAGTATGACCTTAAAGGTTGGAGAAAGAGGTATAAATAATGAGTTCAAACTTAAGCTACCATCAATTTAATATAGATTGTTATATGCATTACATGTTATATACAAACCTAAAGTAACCACAAACCAAAAACCAGTACATATAGGCAGAAACAAAGAGAAAAGAATCCAAGTATATCACAAAAGAAATCTAAGAAACCATGACAGAAGAAAGGAACAGAAAAGAACTACAAAAACAACCATAAACCAAGTAGCAGAATGGCAATAAGTACATACCTCTCTTTAATTTTGTTGAAAGTAAATGGACTCAATGCTCGGATCAAAAGACAGCATGAGAGAATGGATTAAAAAAGCAAGACTCATCCATTTTGAGTCTATTTTTGTGTGTGGTGTAAGGAAATGGTCCAATTTCATTTTTCTGCATGTGGCTGACCAATTTTCCCAGCACCATTTATTGAAGAGGCTGTCTTTTTTCCATTGGACATTCTTTCCTGCTTTGTCGAAGATTAGTTGACCATAGAGTTGAGGGTCTATTTCTGGGCTCTCTATTCTGTTCCACTGATCTATGTGTCTGTTTTTGTGCCAGTACCATGCTGTCTTGATGATGACAGCTTTGTAATAGAGCTTGAAGTCCGGAATAGTGATGCCACCAACGTTGGCTTTCTTTTTCAATATCCCTTTGGCTATTCGAGGTCTTTTCTGGTTCCATATAAATTTTAGCATTATCTGTTCCATTTCTTTGAAAAAGATGGATGGTACTTTGATAGGAATTGCATTAAATGTGTAGATTGCTTTAGGTAGCATAGACATTTTCACAATATTTATTCTTCTAATCCAGGAGCATGGAACATTTTTCCATTTCTTTGTGTCTTCCTCAATTTCTTTCATGAGTACTTTATAGTTTTCTGAGTATAGATTCTGTGTCTCTTTGGTTAGGTTTATTCCTAGGTATCTTATGGTTTTGATGCAATTGTAAATGGGATTGACTCCTTATTTCTCTTTCTTTTGTCTTGCTGTTGGTGTAGAGAAATGCAACTGATTTCTGTGCATTTATTTTATATCCTGACACTTTACTGAATTCCTGTATAAGTTCTAGCAGTTTTGGAGTGGAGTCTTTTGGGTTTTCCACATATAGTATCATATCATCTGCGAAGAGTGATAATTTGACTTCTTCTTTGCCGATTTGGATGCCTTTAATTTCCTTTTTTGTCTGATTGCTGAGGCTAGGACCTCTAGTACTAAGTTGAATAGCAGTGGTGATAATGGACATCCCTGCCGTGTTCCTGACCTTAGCGGAAAAGCTTTCAGTTTTTCTCCATTGAGAATGCGGTGGGTTTTTCATAGATGGCTTTGATGATATTGAGGTATGTGCCCTCTATCCCTACACTTTGAAGAGTTTTGATCAGGAAGGGATGCTGTATTTTGTCAAATGCTTTTTCAAGGGAAAAAATGAACTATTGGGATTTCATCAAGATCAAAAGCTTTTGCACAGCAAAGGAAACAGTTAACAAAATCAAAAGACAACTGACAGAATGGGATAAGATATTTGCAAATGACATATCAGATAAAGGACTAGTGTCCAGAATCTATAAAGAACTTAGCAAACTCAACACCCAAAGAACAAATAATACAATCAAGAAATGGGCAGAGGACATGAACAGACATTTCTGCAAAGAAGACATCCAGATGGCCAACAGACACATGAAAAAGTGTTCCATATCACTCGGCATCAGGGAAATACAAATCAAAACCACAATGAGATATCACCTCACACCAGTCAGAATGGCTAAAATCAACAAGTCAGGAAATGACAGATGCTGGCGAGGATGCGGAGAAAGGGGAACCCTCCTACACTGTTGGTGGGAATGCAAGCTGGTGCAGCCACTCTGGAAAACAGCATGGAGGTTTCTCAAAATGTTGAAAATAGAACTGCCCTATGACCCAGCAATTGCACTATTGGGTATTTACCCTAAAGATACAAACGTAGTGATCCAAAGGGGCACGTGCACCTGAATGTTTATAGCAGCAATGTCCACAATAGCCAAACTATGGAAAGAACCTAGATGTCCATCAACAGATGAATGGATCAAGAAGATGTGGTATATATA
This sequence comes from Mustela nigripes, assembly GCF_022355385.1. Lineage (NCBI taxonomy): Eukaryota > Metazoa > Chordata > Mammalia > Carnivora > Mustelidae > Mustela > Mustela nigripes. Next base: position 197,929,444 of record NC_081557.1, read on the forward strand.
CACAATGGAATATTATGCAGCCATCAAAAGAAATGAAATCTTGCCATTTGTGACAACATGGATGGAACTAGAGCGTATCATGCTTAGTGAAATAAGTCAAGCAGAGAAAGACAACTATCACATGATCTCCCTGATATGAGGAAGTGGTGAGGCAACATGGGGGCTTAAGTGGGTAGGAGAAGAATAAATGAAACAAGATGGGATTGGGAGGGAGACAAACCATAAGTGACTCTTAATCTCACAAAACAAACTGAGGGTTGCTGGAGGGAGGGGGTTTGGGAGAAGGGGGTGGGATTATGGACATTGGGGAGGGTATGTGCTTTGGTGAGTGCTGTGAAGTGTGTAAACCTGGTGATTCACAGACCTGTACCCCTGGGGATAAAAATATATGTTTATAAAAAATAAAAAATTAATAAAAAAAATCAAGACTCATTTATATTCAATATATATATTTTTATATGCAATAAATACAATATCTTATATTTATATACAAGAGATTCATTTCAAACCTAAAGACACATACAGACTGAAAGTGAGAAAATAGAAAAGTATTTATCAATTTTTCGTGCAAATAGAGGTGAAAAGAAAGCTGGGGTAGTAATATTTCTATCAGATAAAATAGACTTTAAAACAAAGACAGTGATAAGAGACAAAGAGGCTATCTAATCATAAAGGGAATAATCCAACAACAAAATATAACAATTGTAAATATTTATACATCCAACATAGGAGTGCCCAAATATATAAAGTACTTAATAAAAAATATAAAGAAAGTAATCAACAGTAATATAATAATAGTAGGGCACTTTAACACCCCTCTTACATCAATGGACGGATCATTCAAACAGAAAATCAATAAGGAAACAGTAGCTTTAATTTACACATTGAACAAGATAGATCTAATAGGTATATTCAGAACATTCCATCCTAAAATAGCAGAGTACACATTCTTTTCCATGCACATGGAACATTTTCCAGAAGAAATCATATATACCACAAAAAAAGTATCAACAAATTCAAAAAATATCAAAGTCATACCTGCGTCTTTCCCAACCACAATACTATGAAACTGGAAATTAACCACAAGAAAAAAATCTGGAAAGAATAAAAATTCATAGATGTTAAATAATATGCTACTAAACAATGAATGGGTCAACCAAGACATCAAAGAGGAAATAAAAAAATACATGGAAACAAATGAAAAGGAAAACACAATGGTCCAAAATCTTTGGGATGCAGCAAAAGCTGTTCTAAGAGAGAAGTTTAGAGGCACCTGGATGGCTCAGCTGCTTAAGCATCTGACTCTTAAATTTTGGCTCAGGTCGTGATCTCAGGGTGGTGAGATAAAACCCCAGGTTGGGCTCTGTGCAGAGCAGAGGCACCGGCTAAAGATTCTCTCTCTCCCTCTCCTTCTGCTCCTGCATATAAATAAATAAATAAATAAATAAATAAAATTTATAGCAATACAGGCCTACATCAAGAAGTAAGAAAAATTCAAATAAACTACCCTAACGCTATACCTAAATGAGCTAGATAAAGAAGAACAAACAAAACGCTAAACCAGTAGAGGGAAGGAAATAATAAAGATCATAGCAAAAACATATGAAATAGAAACAAACAAACAAAAAAAGATTATAGAGATCAAGGAACCCAAGAGCTGGTCTCTGAAAAGATCAACAAATTTGATAAACCTTAGGCAGATTCATCAAAAAGAAAAACAGGGAGGGGTAGGAAGAGGACTCAAATAAAATCAGAAAGAGGATAAATAACAACCAACGCTGCAGAAATAGAAAGGATTTTAAGAGAATATTATGAAAATAACATACCAACAAATTAGACAACCTAGAAAAAAATTGATAAATTCCTAAAAATATGTAACTTCCCCAAACTTTATCAGAAAAGATAGAAAATTTGTATAGACCATTACCAGCAATGAAATCAAAACAATGATCAAAAAATAATTTCTAACAGGGGTGCCTGGGTGGCTCAGTGGGTTAAAGCCTCTGCCTTTGGCTCAGGTCATGATCTCAGGGTCCTGGGATTGAGTCCCCCATCCAACTCTCTGCTCAGCAGGGAGCCTGCTTCCCCCCTTCTCTCTGCATGCTTCTTTGCCTATTGTGATCTCTGTCAAATAAATAAATAAAATCTTAAAAAAAAATAATAATAATTCCTAACAAAGAAAACTCCAGGACCAGACAGCTTCACAGGTGAATTCTACCAAATATTACAGAAGAGCTAATACCTGTTCTTCTCAAACTTCCAAAAAATAGAAGAGGAAAGAAAGCTTCCAAATCCATTTGATGGGGCCAGCATTACCCTGACATGAAAAACAGATAAAGACACACAAAAAATGAGAACTACAGCCAATATTTCTGATGAACATAGATGCAAAAATATTCAACAAAGTATTAGCAAATTGAATCCAATGATACATTAAAAAAATATCATTCACAGGACTTATTCAAAGGGTACAAGAGTAGTTCAATATTTGCAAAGCAATCAACATAATACATCACCTCAACAAGAGAAAGGAGAAAAATCATATAATCAAAAAAATGTTTCATTTCAATAGATACAGAAAAGGCATTTGACAAAGTATAATATCCATTCATGACAAAAACCATCGACAAAATAGATGTAGAGAGAACATACCTAAACATAATAAAGGCTATATACAGCTAATATTATTCCCAGTGGAAAAAAAATAGTGAGTGCTTTCCCCCTGAGATCAGGAACAAAAACAAGGATATTCACTTTCACCACTTCTATTCAACATATACCTAAGTCCTAGTCATGGCAATCAGACAATAAAAAGAAATAGAAGGAATCCAAATCCGTAAGGAAAAAGTAAATCTTAAACTACTTGCCAATGACATGATACTATATATTAAAAACCCTTAAGACTCCACCAAAAATCTCCTAGAACTGATAAATGAATTCAGTAAAAGTGCAGGATACAAAAACAATGCACAGAAACCCATTGCATTTCTAAATACTAATAATGAAGTAAAAGAAAAATTAAGAAAGCAATCCCATTTACAATTTCACCAGAAACAATAAAATACCTAAGAATAAATTTAACCAAGGAGGTAAAAGACTTGTACTCTGAAAACTATAAAATGTTAGTGAAAGAAATTGAAGATGACACAAAAACATGGGAAGATATTCTATACTCATGGATTAGAAGAACAAATATTGCTAAATGTCCATAATACCCAAAGCAGTCTACAGATTTAATGCAATCCCTATTAAAATACCCAAAGCAGTTTTCACAGACCTAGCACAAATAATCCTTAAATTTGTATGGAACCACAAAAGACCCTGAATAGCCAAAGCCATCTTGAAAAAGAAAAACAAAGCTAGATTACAAAGCTGTAGTAATCAAAACAGTAGAATACTGTACAAAAATAGACAATTAGATCTAAACAGAATGGAAAACACAGACACAAACCTACAATTAAATGGTCAATTAATCTTTGACAAAGAGGCAAGAATATGCAATAGAAAAAAAGTCTCTTCAATAAATGGTGTCAGGAAAACTGGACACCAACATGCAAAAGAATGAAACTGGACCACTTCCTCATACCACACACAAAAATAAACTCAAAATTGATTAAGGAACTAACTGTGAGACCTGAACCATAAAATAGAAGACAGCATGGGATCTCTGACATCAACCATAACAACTTTATTCTAGTTATGTCTCCTGAAGTAAGGGAATAAATTATTGAAAGTGCATCAGAATAAAAAGCTTCTGCACAGAGAAAGACCCAATGAACAAAACTAAAAGAACCTACAGAATGGGAGAAGATATTTGCAAATGATATATCTGACAATAGGTTAGTATCCAAAATATTTATACACAGAACTGATACAACTCAACACCCAAAAAACAAATAATCAAATTTAAAAATGGACAGAAGACATGAACAGACAGTTTTCCAAAGAAGATATCCAAATGACCAATACACACATGGAAAGATATTCATTATCATTCACTATCAGGGAAATGCAAATCAAAACTACATGAGATATGATGTCACACCTGTCAGAATGGCTAAAATCAAAAACACAAGAAATAAGCATTGGCAAGGATGTAGAGAAAAAGGAACCCTCATGCACTGTTGGTGGGAATGGGAACTGGTACAGTATGGAGGTCTCTCATAAAGCTAAAAATAGAACTACCTTATGGTCCAGTAACTATATATACTGAGTATTAATGCAAAAAATACAAAAACACTAATTCAAAGAGACACATGCACCCTTATGTTTATAACAGCATTAATTATAGTAGCCAAACTAAGGAAGCATCCCTAGTGTCCATCAGTAGATGAATGAATAAAAAAGTGGTATATGTATACAATGGAATATTATTCAGTCATAAAAAATAAAATCTTGTCATTTGCCGCATGGATGAAGCTAGTGAGTATAATGTTAAGCAAAATAAGTCAGTCAGAGAAAGACAAATACACGATTTCACTCATATGTGGAATTTAAGGAACAAAAAAAAAAATGAACAAAGGAGAAAAAGGAGATAAACCAAAAAAGACTCTTAACTATAGAGAACAAACAGATGGTTACCAGAGCGGAAGTTGGTTTTGGGATGGATGAATTAGGTGTCAGGGATTAAGAGTACACTTATCCCAATGAGCACTGACTAATATATGGAATTGGTGAATCACTATATTGTACAGCTGAATCTAATTTAACACTGTATGTTAACTAACTAGCATTAAAATAAAAAACTTAATGTTGAAAAAAAGAAATAGGTGAAGGAGATTAAGAGTATACTTACCAAGATGAGCACTGAGTAGTGTGCAGAATTGTTGAATCACTTTTTGTTACACATGAAACTCATATAATACTACATGTCAACTATACTGAAAGTAAAATTTAAAAAAAATATATGATATAAAGTATTTAAATACACTATTTTAAAAATAATCATGTATAATATGATTTCTCTGATATGAGGAATTTGAGAGGCAGAGCAGGGGGTCATAGGGGTAGGGAGGGAAAAAAATGAAACAAGATGGGATTGGGAGGGAGACAAACCATAAGAGACTCTTAATCTCACGAAACAAACTGAGGGTTGTTACGGGGTGGAGGTAGGGATAGGGTGGCTGGGTTATGGACATTGGGGATGGTATGGGCTATGGTGAATGCTGAAATGTATAATCCTGGTGATTCATAGACCTGTACCCCTGGAGCAAATAATACATTATATGTTAATAACAAATAACATAAAAATGAAATTAAATAAAATAAAACAATCATGTAAAATATAAACTATTAAGAAAGGGAAAAATAAATGTCTATTCAAGATAAAAGTTTTAGGGCATATGCCTGGCAATCCTGCAGATTTGTCTCTTGCTTCACAGTGTTTGGATGGAATAGACCCAGGGTTGCCTCTTCTTCCAGCTTCAGACCACCCTCCAGTTTCTTTTCCCATTGCAACCTTCAGAAACATCTTCTCAGCCATCTCTGGTTCTGAGAGCAGCCAACAATGCTTTTGGAGCTTAGCTTCTTCCCACATTCCTCAGAAGTACTTCACCCAGGTGGAGACCACAGTCAACCACTTGGTCAGCATGTATCTGCCGGCCTCCTACACTCACCTCTCTCTGGGCTTCCACTGTGACAGGGTGGCTCTGGAGGGTATGGGCCACTTTTCAGTGACTTCCCTGAGGAAAAGCTCCTGGGCATCAGTGTCTCCCCATAACACAAAACCAGCAGTCTGCACCCTGCCCAAGATATGCAGAAGCTGTCCCAGGATGAGTGAGGAATGAGTGCCATGGTAGTGAACATGAGTGCCATGGAAGCTATTGCAGTACTGAAGAAGACCCTAACAAGACATTTTGTATCTGCATGCCCAGAGTTCCAGACCTGAATGTCTGTGACTTCCTGGAGAACCACTTCCTGGATGAAGAGATGAAACTTATCAAGAAGATGGCAACCACCTGACTAACCTCCCAAGGCTGGGTTAGGCAAGTATTCCTTGGAAAAAAAAAAAAGTTCATCTTCAAGCACAGCTAGGGGCTTTCAGAGTCCATAGGCCTTCATGCCAGGGTTTCTGCTTATGCGTCTCCCTGAAGCCAATGGGCAGCATTTTAACCACCCTAAGCCCTTTCCTAAGGCAGAAACCAAATGGAAACAACAAAGCTTTTTACAGAGAAAAAAAAGAGAGAGAGAGAGAAAGAGAGAGATAAAAGAGAAAAGAAAAGAAGAGAGAAAAGAAAAAAGAAAAGGAAGGATAAAAGAAAAAGGGGGCACAGCAAAGAAAAAATAATAGTTTTATCTGAGGGGTAAGGAAAGATTAAAATAAAGGGGGAAGGGAGTAGACAGAGCATCAAAGGTAATGGTATTCTTGCAGTAAATGATGGGTTCATGGGAATGCATTGTACTGGTGTTCTTTAAGCTTCTGATTATTTTTGTAATAAAAGCTTTCTATTAAATTTTAACTTATATAGAGAAAACTGCATAAATATTAAGTGAACATCTTAGTGAATTATCATGAAGTGAACATGTCTGTATAACCAGCACTCATTTTTGGATACAGAAATTTATAAGAACCCAAAATCTTCCTTGTGCTGCTTTCCAGACATCACCCTCCAAAGATAAACACAATGGGGACTACAAACAGCACAGATTAGTGTTGTCTGTTGCTGAAATTCAAGCACATGGGAACTATGTATTAAGTAGTTCTTTGTCTGTTTTTTTTTTCATACATATGTCTGTAAGATCTAACCATGTTGCTATTTATAATACCTGTTTGTTCATTATGATTTTTGAATAATCTAAAAATGTTGCAATTTATCCTTTCTATTGTTGATAAACATGTATTTCTTCCAATGTTTGGCTCTTATAAATAGTGCTGCCATTGACATTTCCATTCACACATAAATACATATTTCTGATGGAAATATACCTGAGCAAAGGCAAATACCTTGCTGTTTTATATCATAAATACATATTTAGCTTTAATAAATATTGGGAAAAGTTTTATGAAGTAATTACACCAATTTACACTCCTATACCTGTTTATAAGAATTCTAATTACTCAACATCATCAGTAATACTTGTACTTGCCATTATCAATTTTTTATTTTAGTCTTTCTAGTGTATGTCTTACACATATTTTTTAAATGTTTTGTATGTTTTTAAAATGTTTTGTATGTAGTCAAAATTTAATGAAATTTAATTAAAAATTCTCATGATTTAAAAATTTGCTTTTAGGGGCACCTGGGTGGCTCAGTGGGTTGGGCCACTGCCTTAGGCTCAGGTCATGATCCCAGGACCATGAGATCAAGCCCGGCATTGGGCTCTCTGCTCAGCAGGGAGCCTACTTCCCCCCTCCCCGCCTGCCTCTCTGCCTGCTTATGAGCTCTGTCTGTCAAATAAATAAATAAATTTTTTTTAAAAATTGCTTTTAATTTAATTTCTTGTATCAAGAAAACATAAACTTTTGCTATCATGTTATATAAACAATCGAGTTGATTGATAGGCATTAGTGTAAACATAGATAATGATAGCCATTAGAGAGACAGATTAGCATAATAGTTAAGATCTAAATTCTGAACATAGACCAGCTGAATTAAATCTTGGATCCCCCACTTAGAAGCTATGTAATCTTGGGCAAGTTACTTAAATATGTTTGCTTTAGATTCCCTCATCTACAAAATGCCAATAACAATAGTATATACTTCATAGGACTGTTAGGATTAAATAAGCTACTATATAAAATAGTAAAAGTAGTGAAGAATACAGCAAGCAGTAAATAAATATTAGTTGTTCTTATAATAGTTAAGCTTACATGAGATTACTTACATATATACATATTTTTACATAGTCATTACTTAAACTTGTGTGAAATAAGGAGAAATTGTCCTCCCCCATTCCAGTTACACACCTAGAAAAGTCATCCCATGTAGAAGGAAGGAAGGAAGGAGAGTGGGAAGGAAGGAAGGGGAGGAAGGATATAGGATAGTAAAAATACAATTACTTCCAACTTCTACTTAGACCTACCCTAAATTCTTTAGCAAATTTTTTTTTTAAATCATAGAATACATTGAAGTCAACTTGTCTAAACTCCTCAATTTCAAATAAGGAAAAAATGAAACCTGGAAATGTTAAGCACTTTGTGCAAGATCACATATCTAATTAGCAACAAATATAAAGCCCAGTGACCCTCATCCCAGTGCTTAGATATTTCTTCAGTAAAGCCTCTCCATCTGTAGCAAAATTTAAGATGCTAAATCAATCAGTATCCACAGATCAGCATCAGAATAATTAAATACATTCAAAACTGCTTGAGAAGGAAGGTAAAACGTTAATATTAACTGAAAATGTACTCAAATTATATCATTAAAACCCAAATTTATCTAATTCAAGATATCAAATAATTTCTGTTATTTACTTAGTACATAAAGGCAAATTTATGTCGTTCCATTGAATTAATATAAAAATCGATCACAGTGCTCAATACAGAAATACTAACAGATTTGAATTTCCCTGATGGCTAATGATGACGAACATTTTTTTTCATGTGTCTATTAACCATTTGTATGTCTTCTTTGGAGAAGTGTCTACTGTGGAAAGAGCCAAGATGCCCTTCAACATATGAATGGATAAAGAAGATATGGTCTATACATATAATGGAATATTAGGTCTCCATCAGAAAGGATGGGACTGGGGGAGATTATGCTGAGTAAAATAAGTCAAGCAGAAAGAGCTGATTATCATCTGGCTTCACTGACTTGTGGAGAATAAAGAATAACATGGAAGACATTAGGAGAAGGAAAGGATAAGTGAATTGGGGGAAATCAGAGGCAGAGATGAACCATGAAAGACTGTGGACTCAGAAGTAAATGGAGGGTTTTAGAGGGGAGGGGGTGGGGGATTAGGTAAGCCTGGTGGTGGGTATTAAGGAAGGCATGTATTGCATGGAGCACTGGGTGTGGTATATAAACAATGAATCTTGGAACACTGAAAAAATTAAATTAAATAAATATATATATGTGTGTGTGTGTGTATAGCAGTTGCCTTTCACAGAAAAAAAAAATACTAACAGATTTGCAGAACTTTGTATATTTCCAAAACTAATCGATATCTCTCAAAGATAATACTTATTATCTGAAAATACATATTATCTGAAGATAATACTTATTCCATATTATTTTCAAGTACTTATATTTACATTTACTAGGATCTCAGTTGAACTCATATTAAACATAAAAATCATTGAGTTTTTTTGAATTTAATAGAAGATACTTTATTGCAAAATGCTTTGTTTTTATGGAGTATTTCTTTTTAACAGAGTGAAATTAGTTTTGCAAATACAGATATTAGCAAAGTCAAGATCTCCCTATAGTTCAAATATTTTGTTTTATATTGACCAAGTTATGAATCAATTAATAGGCATGTAGTTTATTTAGACAACTTTGTCTTCGTCTCTGAACTATAAACCATAAACAAGTATACACAAAAGCCATCCTTAGGAACAAAGATTTCAGTAGGATCTCAAGTTTCATGCTTTATCCTCAGGACCTCGGTCTTATTTAAATATATTTCATCTTATATCTCCATAGCTCTTATCATCTGGCTTATTTCACCCACCCATGAAGTTTACTGAGATAGAACACAATTCTTTCCATAGCTCAAATGCTATGAAGACAAACTGCCAATCTCTCCATTAGTAAAGATTCTGGTTTTTAAGGAAGTACTCATGAAACAAGAGCCTGGCACATGGTAAGCATTTAATTTGCTGAGGGAATGACTACATGAACTACAAAGAAGCTACATTAACTATATATTCTTTCTTTTTTTACCAACATTTTATGAAACTTTTGAAACCTCCAATAAAGTTGAAAGAATTTATATGGTATTCACCTATATATTTACCATCTAGGATCTACAATTGTTCACATTTTTTTTAAATTGCCTCACCCTATATCTGTCTAGCTACTCCATTAATTGAGCTTATTTTTTGATGCATTTCAAAGTAAGTTGTAGATACTAATATCCAACACCCTAAAACCTTTCAAAATTTTTTTGAAGTTAAAATGTTAAATGACAGGGACGCCTGGGTGGCTCAGTTGGTTGGACGACTGCCTTCGGCTCAGGTCATGATCCTGGAGTCCCGGGATCGAGTCCCGCGTCGGACTCCCAGCTCCATGGGGAGTCCGCTTCTCTCTCTGACCTTCTCCTCATTCATGCTCTCTCTCACTGTCTCTCTCTCAAGTAAATAAATAAAAAAAAATCTTTAAAAAAATTTAAAAAAAAATGTTAAATGACATATAGAAACCTTACATTTAGCGTTTGAAATGTTGTGAGAAACGCCTACCCCAAGTAACCAAACCATCAATACTGCTAATTCCCTTATGCTACTCTCCAGTCAATTTCTATCCTATCTACGTAAAGGCAACTATTGTTCTGACTTCTGTACCATAAGTTAGTTTTACCTGACATAAAACTTCATATAAATGGAACCGTGCTGCTTTCACAATGTATGCAAAAGTATATAACACAAAGTCAGGTACATAGTACACACTCAACAAATACCTTCTTGAACTGCTTTTCAGAGTTATACATAATTGATTTCATTTTTTTCTCTCATAATCTTTACTTCTGAAATTTCATCCAATTTTATAGCTCCAGTTTTCATCGCCAGTTCTTATATCTCCCCTAAGTTCTAGTTCTATGTTCCCCAAATACTGCTACATATCACATCCATATTTGATAGTAGAACATATCATGTCTCCATAATCAATGTGTCTAAAATCAAATGCACCCATTTCATTTCTAATGGAAGCACAGCACAACCAAGCAATTCCTAAACTTTAACTCCTCCATCTTCTCCTTCAGACATTTGCTTGTCAAATCGAATAAACTCTCTCTAATGACATATAGTTATATTTTATTTCCCTTCCCTCCTTCATTCCAAATGCCAATAACCTCTTTCAGAGGTAATGACCTACCTCTTAGCTGTAGTATTGAAATGGCACCCCAACAAATTCCCTTGTCTCTGTCTTTCTTATTTTTAATCCACTTCACATTTGCCCATGATAAATTTCCTTGAAACATTGCTAAACTCATTTTACTCATCCCTTAAAACCTTCCATGATTTCTCATTGCCTGTTGAGTAAATTCAAATTACTTTATCCCCCATTCAAATTCTCCTCTCTCTAGCCACACCCAATCTTTGCAATTTCATTTCCTGTTACTTTTTTAAATCCTAGTCAAAAAACATCAGATGACCTAAAACTTCCACCGTACTTTGTAACTACTAATATTGGATCTCGTGCCAGGAATGCCTCTCCTTTCATCTCACATCCAATTTCTATTTTTCAGCCAAGGTCACAAATCTTTCCATGAAATATTAACTGAACAATCTCATTTTTCTCTTACCCTAGTAGTACTATGTTTACACATGGATTATGGCACTTACCCTTTCTTGTTATGTAATAGATTTTTATGCTATTCATTAAGTGGTAAGGTGGGCCAGTTCAGTAAATCTCTACATGGTCTAGAGTCACACAGACAGAGGTCCACATCTTAACGCAGCTACTCACTATGTAAGTGACCTCAAGCAAAGTAGTTAATCTCACACATATTATCTGTAAAAGCAGGGACAAAATTAACTTCACTTATTATTGTAAAAATTTGTTATGCATATAAAGTGTCTGTTACATTGACATTCAAAGAGTAGTAGGTATTTGCTCAAGCTTCATATATGCCAAAAGATTTCACAAATTAATCTTATTCAATGTTTACAATAATGCCATTAGTGTCATTTAGCATTTGAAGAAGTTGAAAACTTGGGGCACATGTATGGTGAGTGGCAGAGAAACTGTGGGCTCTTTATTCATGTTTATATTCTTAACATATATATTCTTAACATGCAATATGCCATGTACATACAAGATGCTCAGTTAACACACACACACAAAAATAGTGAGTGAATGATTTAAAATTTTGAGAAACAAACAAAAAAATATTTACTGGCCAAAACCAAATAAGAAGTTAGCTATACTAATAAAGCAATCACAGTTATTATTCTATGTTACATTTCTTCATGATGTGAAAAAAAGGTAATCAGAATACCTATTTACAAATTATTCTGAATTTGGAAGTCATCCTGAGGAAAGAGGAAGAAAATAGCAAAATAATACCCTGCTGCAGACGAAGTAAACTTAATTTATCTTAGGTAAAATAATCCAAAATACCTGGAAGGTGGTAATGACCAAAAAAAAATTTTTAAAAATACTTGAGAATGAATGGATAGCAGATGATATATGAGCTTGCATTACAATACAGAAACAGAAAGATGAAAGAAAAAGAAAGCGCCTAATGTAATTTTGTTGTAAGCTCGGAGGAATCATGATACTGAACAGAATTTCACCTGGAAAGCTCTGGTCAGTTCTGAATATCACAGTGTGTAATAGTTGTAAAACACTGGAGGCACTTCCAAGGAAAGCAATAAAAGTGAGACCAAGAATAGTTGAATGTGGGCTGAATCTACACCGTGCTTCTGTGCGCAAGTGGACTGTAAAATTCAGTACCAACCATTTATTTCCACTAACACAGCAGCAAAGAACAGATTGGCCAGAAGAATCAAACAATTTTGCAAGTGTCTACATCTGTGTGTGCAAACTTATGAAGGCTCTGAAAAATTAGTATATAATCTCTTTCAGAACTTAAAATCTAAAGAAAATGAGCAACTTTCCAGTTCTCTCTAGACATAGGACAAGTAAACACAGATAAATATCATTTCTAATGAAAGTTCAACCTACTACAAGGAGTGAGCTAATCAGGCAAAATTAACACAAACAAGGAGAGAATGAAGGGCTTGCTAGAGAAGATATACAGGACCTTCATGATTAAGAGACTGGGTTCTCTAAGTATACGCCTTGGATCAAATCCCATTTCTACTAAGTACTTAGCTGTGCTAACCTCAGGCAAATTATTCAATTTCACTGGACCTCAGTTTATGCAAACAAGCCTAATTACAGTACTTCCCACAAAGAGAGGTAATAAAAATTAAATGAACTGATACAGCTAGTGTATTTCAAACAGCATCCAACACACAATTTACATTCATTAAGTGTGAGTTATTACATATTATTTTTAAAGAGCAGGTTTGGAGAGGAGAAGTAAGTTGGAGGAATTCAGGGGGGAGACAAATCATGAGAGACTGTGGTCTCTGAGAAACAAACTAAGAGCTTGGGGGGTGGGGGTGGGTGAGCCTGGTGGTGGGTATTAAGAAGGGCACATATTGTTGGAACACAGGGTGTGGTGCATAAACAATGAATTTTGGAACACACACACAAAAATTTTAATTTAATTAATTTTTTTTTTTAAAGAGCAGGTCTGAAATCAAATGATAAAGGAAAGTGAAGATTGAAGAAAATTTCCAAAATTTATAGTCAGAAATTCTGGGTTCAAATTGGGAGTCACAGCAGCCACATGTAGAAGAATGGCAGTGGACTATTTCATTACATGACACAAAAATGGACTCAAAGTGGATAAAAGAGCTAAATGTGAGACAGGAATCCATCAAAATCCTGGAAGAGAACACAGGCAGTAATGTCTGTGACCTTGACCACAGCAACTTCTTGCTAGACACATCTCCAAAGGCAAGGGAAACAAAAGCAAAAAAGAATGAACTATAGAGACTTCGTCAAGATAAAAAGCTTTCACGCAGCAAAGAAAACAGTTGAGAAAACTAAAAGACAACCGACAGAAGGGGAGAAGAAATTTGCAAATGACATATCAGATAAAGGGCTAGTATACAAAGATCTATATAGAACTTGTCAAACCCAACACCCAAAGAACAAATAATCCAATCAAGAAATGGGCAGAAGACACAAACAGACATTTCTCCAAAGAAGACATCCAAATGGCCAACAGACATATGAAAAAATGCTCAACATCCCTCAGCATCAGGGAAATACAAATCAAAACCACAATGAGATATCACCTTACACCTGCCAGAATGACTAAAATCAACAAGTCAGGAAACAGCAGATGTTGGCAAGGATGCGGAGAAAGAGGAATGCTCCTACACTGTTGGTGGGAATGCAAGCTGGTGCAGTCACTCTGGAAAAACAGTATAGAAATTCTTCAAAAAGCTGAAAATAGAGCGACCCCATGACCTGCCAATTGCACTACTTGGTATTTACCCCAAAGATACAAACGTGGTGGTCCAAAAGGTCACCTGTATCCTAACATTGGGATGCCAAACTATGGAAAGAGCTCAGATGCCCATCAAATGATGAATGGATAAATGAGATGTGGTATATATATACAATGGAATGCTACTTAGCCATCAAAAAATTAAATCTTGCCATTTGCAAGGACATGGATGGAACTAGAGGGTATTATGCTAAGCAAAATAAGTCAGAGAAAGACAGTTATCATATGATCTCACTGATATGAGGAATTTAAGAAAAAAGACAGAGGATCATAAGGGAATAGAGGAAAAAATACAAGAAGATGAAATCGGACAGGGAGAAAAACCATAAGAGATAATCCTAGGAAACAAACTGAAGGTTGTTGGAGGGGACAGAGGTGGGGGGATGGGGTAACTGGGTGATAGACATTAAGGAGGGCATATAATGTAATGAGCACTGTGTATTATGTAAGACTGATTAATCACTGACCTCTACATACATTATGTTAATAAACTGAATTTAAATTAAAAAATGGAAAAAATGAAGTCATAGAACTGATTTGGTGTGATGTGATTTATAAAATGTTCTAGCTCCCTGTGCCTCAGTTTCTTTAGATATGATAATATTTCTTTTCTTATAACCAAAAGATCTTATTTTATTAATTTTTTTACCAATATGTAAGAAAAATTATTATTTTAATGGGGAACTTGGGACTATTTTTTCTTCCAGATTTTTCATTCCAGTCAGTAAACATACAGTGTAATATTATTTTATGTATAGAATTTAGTGAGTCAACACATAACATGCCATACCTGGTGCTTCGTCACTAGGGCCCTCCTTAATCCTCATCACCCCCCAACTTCCCCTTTGATAACCATCAATTTGTTCCCTATAGTTGTTAAGAGTATGTTTCTTGGTTTTTCCCCTTTTTTTCCTTCCCTGTTCATTTTGCTTCTTATATTGCATATATGAGTGAAGTTATATGGTATTTGTCCTCTGATTGACTTATTTCATTTAGCCTAATACTCCCTAGCTCCATCCACATCACGGCAAATGGCAAGATTTCATTCTTTTTGATGGCTAATATTCCATTGTATATACACACCACAATTTCTTTACCCATTCATCAGTCAGTGGGCATTTAGGGTCTTTCTATAATTTGGCTTTTGATAATACTGCTTTAAACAATGGGGTGCATGTATCTCTTTGAATTAGTATCTTTGTATTCTTTGGGTAAATACCTAGTAATGCAATTGTCAGATCACAAGGTAGATCTATTTTTAACATATCAAAGGCTTTTATATAAAATATTTTAAATTTAAGTCATTTTCTCATTAGAAAAAGCAAAACTACATGTAGAGCTATTAAATTTAAATTGTAGCCAATATATATGTCAAACTACCAGATCTTAGATTTCAGCCATTTCAGAGGTGAGATCAATGGATAATATCCAAAAGGTATTTAAGTCAACAGATTTAATTTATTACCCCACAGACCTTTTCTGGAACTAGTTTCAAGGAGCAAAATGGACTAATTTTAAAAGGAGCATCTGTGCTATGAAACATTAAAAACAAAAAGGACACTTTTTGAGATACAGCAAAAGATTTTTGAAATAAAGTCACAACTTGCTTCCACAAAAACATAGCAAATACACAGAAATTATGTCTCTAAGAACAGACTAAAGATGTGAGAAGGTGAAAGGACCTATATAAATCCACAGTGGATGTGTTCT
This sequence comes from Mustela nigripes, assembly GCF_022355385.1. Classification (NCBI taxonomy): domain Eukaryota; kingdom Metazoa; phylum Chordata; class Mammalia; order Carnivora; family Mustelidae; genus Mustela; species Mustela nigripes. The sequence goes on from NC_081557.1 coordinate 197,945,344, forward strand.
GAGGGCAGCTGAGGGAAAAAGAAAAGCAGGAATATATGAGGAAAGGACCTTCTTTAGGACTAAATTACATGTGTGGTGATCTAATACTTCGGCTGGTAATTAATAACCATTCATCAATCAACTTCATAAAACAGACATGAAGTCTCATTCTTTAAGAACTCCCTACTTTGAAATTATCATTTCTTTTCAAAATTCCAGTCTCTATCACTTTTCTTTGTAATAGGAACCATTTATTTCTTTTCTAATTGTTGGCCCTAATATTAAGATAGAAAAAGATATCTGTTAAACCTAGCTTATTTCTGTACAGAGCACCAAAGAGATATTTTACAGAATATCCAATTCCTTTCTTCATGGCATTAAAGTTATTAACTATTAAAAACAATAATAAAACTGAAAACATTTGTTGACTATCTTTACACCAAATGTGGTACAGCTTTCAACAGTTATGTGGCATTTTCATATTTATTAGTGCATTTGACTTTTGTAACAATCCTATATAACAAACAGATATCATTATCCCCATTTTAGATTTGAAGAATCTCCACAGCCAGCACCATACTTGATAATAAAACTGTAATAGCATACCATTAAAGTCAAGAATAAAAGAATGCCTCTTTTGTCATTCTTACATAGCATTGTTCTGAAATTTCTAGCTAATGAGGTATAGACTCTGCAAAGAAGAAAAAATTATTTTATTTGCATGTGACTCTATTGCTCAACATAGAAAATTCAGTGAAATGGACTAACATAAAAAACCTGAACAAAAAAGAAAAAAACAATATAGTATTTGTGTTTTGCTGCAAATGATGAAACAACTATAATAATCAATGGTTTAAATACGCATAGATTATTTTCTCATGTAAGAAGTATGGAGGTAGACAGCAATTCTACAAAACCATTAGGGAGTCAGCTTCTTGGGGCTTTCTACCCTACCATCACTATGGAATATCTTCATGGCTCTTGGATCTAGTTGTCACTGCATTCCAGCCAGAAAGGAGAAGGAAGAAAAAAAAATGTACATATTCCCATTAAGAACTACTATGCAGAAGTCACACAGAATATATCTCCTAATATGCCATTGGCCACAACTTAATCTTATGGCTATAACTAATGGCAAAGGAGGCTGAGAAATATCTTTATTCAAGGTAACGTCCAACTAAAAATCAAGAATTCTATTAAAGAAGGGGAGAGTGTATTCTGGGTATCAACTCAAAGTCATTGTCCACAGTACAGTTTAAAATGCCCATAATAAAAAAAAAGAATTATGAAGGAATGAAGTTAATAAAAATTGTATTAAAATTATAAAACTTTGCTGAAATTTTTAAAAATAAGTTGTAAATAAACAAAAATAAATATGATCTTTCTGTATTGGAAGATTCGATAACATAAATATCTGAACTCTCCCCAGATTCAACAATAAGCAGTACATAATTAAAATGAAATCTTAAAGAAACTGTTTGGACATTAAGAAAATGACTCTGAAGTGTTAGAAAATAAATGGGTGAAAATTGGTGAGAAATATTAGTGGGGGAAAGGAAGAGTGCTGCTAACTTACTGCATCATATATTAAAGTATACCATAAAGTTAAATAATTAGAGCAAAGGGAGATGACATAGGAATGAAAAAAGGTAACAATGAACAGAATCTTAAGGCTAAATTTTATAAAAATTTAGGAAGTGACAAAACTTGATGATAAGGATACATGATAAAGCAGCACATGACAAAAATAAAAATAATATCAAAGCCCCAAATATTTAATCTTAGTTCTTAATCATTTACTTCCCCTACTAAAATGGCCCTTAGCTCTTCCCTTCTCAGCAATACGTTTATGTCATGAAAGTTATAAATTCTATGACTAAGACCTCAGGTTCTGAAGCCAGAAAAAGCCCAGGTTTAAATTTTGCCTCTACCACAAGTTGGTTGAATAACCTAGAGAAAAGTCCTTTCCTTCTCTAAGCTTCAGTGTAATAAAGGATTTACCTTGCCCAGCTTCTAGAAGTTACCCTGTGAGATCTCCTGCCTGGTAAGAGTGTCTTGGCTTACCTGGACATTTGAGGCCATGCCAAACCATCTGTTAACTACCTGACTTATGGTGGGTGCCTTGGGCCATGCAGTATCAGCTTGGCCTCTTGAGGGATTGGAAAGTAAGGTCAGCCATGTGAGTAGTCCGCTTTATCTATATGATAGGCTCCTGGTAAAAACCCTGAACAACAAGGTTCAGGCAAGATTCTCTGGTTAGCAATACACCATGCATGTTGTCACACATCAGTGCTGGGAGAAATAAGCTCTGTTCACAAGGCTCCATGGAAGAGGACAGCCGACAAACTGTACCTGGCATTTTCTTGATTCTGCCCTCTGTGCGCCTTCCCTTGATTAATTTTAATCTATATCCTTTTTCTGGAAGAAACAATTACCATAAGTATAACAGCTTCTATAAGGTCTGTGAGTGCTTCTAGTATATCACTGAACCTGAGAGTGGTACTTGGGGATGCAAAAACTGTAGCCTCTGTCTTTTTCCCTACAGTGGGGATACTAATAATATTACAAGTTCATGGTTGTTCTGGAGATAAATGAGACAATGTCCATAAAGTATTTGGCAAAAAGCCTGCCAACAATTATTCAATAAATATTAGCTTTGATTAGTTTAACTTAGTGAGAGAAAATAGATTATTTGATGATCATATTGAGACAACTGTTTGGTAATTTATGAAAAAAATAAAGTTAAAGCAATAGATCACATTTTATTTCCAAATAAATCTAGGATAGATATGCTCTTTATTGAGAATTTCAGGAAGTTATATGTGAATATGCATTTGTTCTATGGAGAGAGTGCTCTTTCTAAGCACAAAATTGGAGAAGATATCCCAAAAGGCTATGGTAAACAATCTAAAAATACATAAAAATTTAAAACACTTGCATTTCCCAAAGAGCACCTTGAACAAAAGTAAAATGGAGAAAAAAAAAAGTGAAAATATTTGAAGCATAGATAGCCTGCAAAGGATTAATACTTTTAATATATATTTTAAGTAGTTCTTTTAAATCAATTAAAAATGTAAGTACTCAGTAAACTAATGTGTAAAGACTTTAAAAGGCAATTGTAAAATACTTTATATCTATATAATCCCCAGCTTTAAAATATGTTTTCTCTTACTAGTAACCAAAGAAATGCAGTGTTTTGCAAATGCAGTATCATTTTAATCTCATTTAAGTCAAAAGTTTACTTATTTTTAAAATGATAATACTCAATATTGACAATGGTGGGTATAATAGATATTCTTGTACAGTAAATGGAATACAAGTTGACGTCATGTTTCTAGTAGTTCTTTCTCCACTATCATCAAAACTTTAACAACCATCTCTCCAACCTCCTCTTCCTCTAGCTAACCTCATCTTGTACTTCACAGAAAAATAAATAAAGAAAGAAAAAGAAATCATAAAGCAAAAACCTCTTCTCCCAAACCTACAACTTTATCTATAACTACACTTACTCTTTCCTCTTCCTTTCCTTTGGCAATCAAGGAGATGCTCCTCCCTCCAAATGCAGCTAATTCCATTCCCTTGCTGCAAATACTAATTCCCAGCCCCACCTTCATAAACTCTGTACCATCTTTTATATCTTCTCCCATTTAGAGCTAATCTCTGGTATTTATATTCTTACAACTTGTCTCCTGCATAATTGACCTCACCTTCTCAGTCTCCTGTGCTCGTTTCTAATTTTTTTATCCAAATTTTAAATGCTATACACCAAGTATTTATTCTTTATAGGTGATTTCATCTATTCCCATGGATTTAATATTGTCTCAATACTAATAACACTATTATGCCTCCATATGCATCTCTTCCCTGAAACCCATATTCACAGACCAAACCATCTGCTTGTTATCTCCACTAGAATATCCAATAGGAATCTCAAAGTTAATAAATCCCAAATAGAACCATTAATTAACAACCCCTGCAAACCTGTTTCTCTCCTTGGCTTTGTACTGATAAATAGCATTGCCATTTTTAGGCAAAAATCTACATATTTTCTCAGATTCTTATTTTTCACCTCCCCACCGACTATTCCATCATCAAACCCTCTCAGTCATACCCTGTATGAATATCTCCTTTCTGCATTAATTATAATCAATATAAAACCAAAGTAACTCCTGAACATCCATAGGATGGGAGGGAAAATTCCATATCCATACTAAGGAGTTGAACAAATCACTTCACCTGGAACATCTCCAACTGGGATGGTGGAGCATGAACATGTCTTTCTTATGGGTCTCTCTCTATAAATATAATTATAAAGATATTGAAAAAGAAACACATCATCATATTCAACAAGCAGTGGTTTTACTATGGAGTGGCATAATTTTATGAAAACAATGTTTATTCTGTGTGTTTTTGTAGTTTTTACATTTTTAGTTATGTTTCATACTTTTAATGCAAAACATATTATTGAACAAGAAAGATGTACCTAATATAGTTGCCTTAAAATATAAAAATGATAGAACTAGTGGCTGAAATTGAGAAACCCACTATTATAATAGGAGATTTCAACAATTATCTCTCAATAATGATAAGTCAAGCAGATGAAAAAAGTCAATAAAGATATAAAAGATTTGAAACAAGCATGTTCTAATTAGACAGAGAAAGAACTCCAAACCCAACAATTACAGAACATACATTCTTCTCAAGCACAAATGAAACATTTACAAATATCAACCACATGCTTGTTCAGAAACCAAGTCTTAACAATTTTTAAAGAAGTGGTGTAATAGACATCATGTTTACTGACTGAAAATGCAATTCAGCAAGAAATCAGTAACAAATAAGCCTGTGCAAACCAAATATCTACATATACTGAGAAATTAAACATTTCTAAATAATATAAAAGATAAAACAAGGACCAGTAGATCTATATACTGCCAAGATTTCAAGTTTCATGTATAAATTCCAACCTGATTCTGGAGGAAAAGAGTTACCTAGAGGTTTTAGCAAAAGTAATTCATCTTTATACTCAGATCTATTGTCAATTTTTATAAACTATTTTGCTGCTCTTGGTTGTTGTTGTTGTTTTTTTTTCTTCAAAGAGGAAGCAAGTCACCTAAAGACCTTATTCAAAGGATTATATTATTCATGTCAATCCTTTCATCCCCTAAAATAACAGTACACTTCACACCTGTGATATAGCATGTGAGTGTAGGTCACCATACCTTGATTTGGGCTTGGCCATGTGACTTATTTTTGGCCAATGAGATATTAGCAAACAGAATGCAATAGAATGGTACAAGTGATCTTGTTCTCTTGTGCTCCTTCCTGGGCCTTGAGAACAACAGGCCTCAGAAGCTGCTGGCCCAAAAAAGGAGGAGATGTCTGTAAAACAAACCAGGACCCAACCTTCAGCTTGAATCCAGATGAGCCTAGCATAGGTCACCTAAGCCCCAGCCAATTTCATATGTGAGAAGTACATGATTTTGTTTTAGGACACTGAGCTTCTTATGGTTGTTGGTTACATACCATTGTTATAGCAATATTTGACTAATACACTTACCTACCAGACACATATTAAGACAATCATAACTATAAAGCACTTTGCCAAAAGAAAACATGCTTTATAATTTCAGAATACTAACAAAAAAGGAACAGAACATTTTTTTAAAGTAGCTACTAGGAAGAAGGAATGGGACTGAATGGCACTGTGATAGTGTATTACTGTAACAAAGCTCTTTTCACTATTATTATTACATCTATTTTGGAGATCATAAAACAGAGAGCTCAATACTTTATCAGAAAATGGTAAAAATATGATTTCTGCTGAGGTTTTCTGATTCTAAATCCTGTGTGCTTCCAGTAAGTAAGGCTCTTCTACTAACAAATAGAAAGTATACAAAGTAGTTTCTACAGTTTTGAAAATGTTATTCATCACTCAGAAATTAAATAAGGATATGTTTTAAAGCAGAAGGCTTCGGATTCATTTCAAGTCACTAAGCCATTGATGAGCTTCTTTCTTTGACTAAAACATCTAAAAGTGCAGTGAAATACATTTATACAGTACTTTCTAAGAAAAGCTTTAGAGACTAGATGAAAAAGAAGGTCCTTGTAGAGAGTCAAGTGAAATCTCCATGTCAAAATACCCACCTGTAAGAAATGAACTTATTTCCTGGAGAGGATGGTTGCATTATGGACATTGGGGAGGGTATGTGCTATGGTGAGTGCTGTGAACTGCGTAAGCCTGCTGGTTCACAGACCTGTACCCCTGGGGCAAAGAATACATTATATGTTAATAAAAATAATTTTAAAAAAAAGAAATGAACTTATTCCCTTTCCAAAATAGATAGCAGAGTTTTCCCATGGATACTTGTTTATGAAAACTTTTATTATTTTATTACTTTTTTATGAAAACTTTTTTATTTATTTATGGTTCAGAAATGGATATCTATCCTGCCATTGGATGTATATCATTATGTAAAACTCGTGATCTCCACATCTCTAGAGCCATACAGCATTTTGTCTTTCATTCTTGTATCTTAAGAGAATACAGAGACGTTACATGAGCTACTTTTTCTCTAGCATGAAAATTTGTCAGGGATGATATAATTTCCAGATGCTTTCTTATTTTTCATTTGTTTAAAGGCTTTATTCATCAGAGAGCTGAAGGGTTTCTAAGTGTGGCTCCCTCAGGGTATAATGGGGCGAAAATGTTGAAAGCACCATCACCACCAGCATCTCCATTATGACTGGCAAATAAAGCTTCAATAATTGCAATGGCTCCCCTCTTTCCAACCCATTCAGTTTTGTAATAATCTATACGTAAAGTAGTAAATTTATTAACATCTATCCTGAGCAATAAGAGGGAGATTAATCTAAGCACCACTTCATGATTTGACTGTACAGGTATAAGGAGATTGTTTTTAATGTTGGCAGCCCTTTCAGGGCCAGGAAGATAGCAGATTTTAGATTTATAAATAATTGAAAATACTTAAATGAGTGTACAATGAGGAAAATATTGGACATAGACTACTCCAGAAAAACACGTGCTTGGAATACCTTTTAATATGACTGATTTCTCCAAGCTGTTGTAATCTCAATTCTGTTGAGAATTCTGCAAATACCACTTAGGTATCTTGTTACAGAGAGAGTTAAAATTTATTTCCAATAAAGTAATAGAAAAATATACACTAATCGAATTAACTTGAAATGGTATAGAAACAATTTACCAATACAGAATTCAGATATGCCATGGTCTTGTTGAGCCAGAATATCTGACAAAACTTGAAATGAGCAGAAAAGACTTAATTTCAGGGAAATTTAAATAGGTGTGACAAAAGCAATCCTCCTCTCAGAGGCCATTTATTCCTATTTTCAAACATTTACAATAAGTCTAATTTTCCATTCTCTGTAGCCAGAGTTGGCCACTTGAAATGATTTAGAACCTAACTTGGAATATCTTATCTCTTTTAAAAATATAACTTTTAAAATTTGGTGTTATGTTTTCTTGGAACTTGTAAGATTGCATAATGAGAGATTATGTTCTCTTATTCAGAAGACTCTGGAGACTTTCCTTCCAAAAGCAACATACCAACCAACTGACTAATTTTAGAGAACTAAAATATGCCATTATGCTTTCCTTCAGCTAGAAGAGAGGTCACCCTGACTCTCCCATTGCTATAGAGTGCTATGAAAGCAAGGGCTGTGTGCTTCACTCTGTACACCTAGCACAACCTTAAGTTAGTTAGGCAGTAATAATTTGATGCTAGAACTAACAATATTGAAGAGTCTTGGGTAAAATTTTAGCCCCTTTACAAACCTTTACAATTTTCCTATTACTTTCTAAGGAACTAACATGATTTGAGGAAAATCATATTAACTAATCATTTGTTCACACCTTCATTTTAAATGTAATAGTATCCTGTTCATATCAAAACATTTGCTTTTCAGGTTTTGACATAAATTTCATGTCATGTGATAACCATGTCTTTACTAGGAACCCATAGACAGAATAATTACTAATAGAACATATGCAATGTCTTTGATGTAGGCTGCTGTATATATGGCTTGGGACATCTGGAGGGTCAGATGGAAGTCCCTTTCCCTTGGTTTCCTTGCTCCCACTCTCTTTTCCTCCTCCAGGGTCCTGGCTTCATCCTGCAGCTAGCTCTTTGATCTCTTCGCAGTTCTAGCCCGAGGAGTACAGTGTTCTTTCTTCTTCATAGCCTAACACCTACAAAAAAATAAAAACAAGGCCATCTCCTGTTAATGCTGACCATATTTGTACACTAAAATATCCCTCCACACCAAAAGTGAAGTTGAAAGGATTAAAGAAAGGAAAGCCAGAGATAACTACGTCCTGTTCACATGCATTTTTAACCCAAAATCATGAGATATGGGAAAAACAAGGATCTTACTAAAGCCAAGCCTTTTTGCATTCTATAAGGTACAGCATGAATCTGGTAGAACTTTTTTCAACAGCATCTCTGTTTTTTGTCCTTAAAGACAGCAAAGCTTTGGCCTCAAGACCATCATCTCAAATGGCAATGGAGGTCATAAACCTTTCCTGTATGATGAGATTTATTTCCAAATGTGGAGACTGACATATGCAATTATCTCCTGAGATAGATCATGAAAAAATGTCTAAAATTTGTGGATGTTTCGGTTTAATTTCTACTCTTAAAAAACATACATATAATTATGTTTTTGAAAAGCTTTACTTTCTCAGTGAAAATCCCTAACCTAACAAAAGTTAACAGTGAAAATTGACTTCTAAATGGGTGCCCATTTTAAGTATTCATTCTAATAAAATATACCAACATTAAAAATTTATAATAACTATATAAAGCTGAAATTTGATAGCCAACATAACATTTTCAAAAAGAATTCCTAGTGTGGACCACTTGGCAGACTTTGTTTTCACATTTTCCTATACATATAAGAAGCTAAGGGATTTTTTCTTTATTTAGAACAAGTGAGATGAAATAGTTGTTATTCTTATTTTGATGTTCTTGAAGGACAGATCAAACGAAGCTTATCCACAATAATAATGATTGATGACCTTCATCTAAGGATAATCCTCAAAACCTTTGAGAACAATCCCAATAGATGCGAACAGCAGCAAAATTCCTGCTCAGTGAAGGGCATTGTGAGTACACACAGACATGTGCAATTAGTAATGTATTTAAAAAAAAGAAAAAAGGGTATTCATGTCAATCATAGCACAGCACAAAAGAGAGAGAGCTGACATTGTAATTTTTAATTCCTGGGAGTTCATCCCAGCTATGCCACTTAAGGAAAGTGGACATTGGAGAATTTCACTAATTTCTGTGAAACTTAGAGTCCATGTGTATAAAATGAGAACTTGCTTAATTGTTTCTTTCTTTTCTTTCTTGATCTTAAAGTCTATGAGGTTAGAAAACTTGTCTTTCTGGTTCAGTTTTGTTTTACAAGTGCCCAGCATAATGCCTGGCTTTTAGTAAATGTAAAATAAATACTTGATGACCAAAAGAATGAAATCATTTAGCTTTGAATAAATATTTATTTTGTATTTCATGTGGTCCAGGTGCTGTTGTAGTTGTTGAACATAGGGTTGTGGGAGTGGTTAGAAAACAGAAAAATCCTTACCTTTGGGGGACTTACATTCTAATGGGGAAGACAGTTAACAGAGTAAGTAGGTAAATGTGATGTCAAAAAAAAAAAGTTCAAGTTGGGAGGGAAGATAGGAAATGCTGGCTGATAGAGAGGTTTGCTGAGATTTTAGTCAAGATTTCTAGGAAAGTCCTTGATAAAAAGATGACTTTCAAGTAAAAACACAAAGAAAGTGGGCTCCTACCCATGTGGCCGTCTTAGAAATGACAATTCTAAGCAGAAGGAACAAAAATTATGAACACCCTGAGATAGGATTTTCAAGAAAAAAAGCATAGGGGCCAGTGTAGTTTATGAAGTAACATGCATGGAGGGAGAGAATAAAGTCAGAGAGGCAAAGGGGAGGCAACAAATCATAGGGCTTGTGAGTTGTATCTGGCTTGTATTGTGAGAGACAGGAAGTTGCTGCTAGATTCTGAGAAGAGGAGTGACATGGTCTAACTTACATTTTAATAGGATCACTCTGGCTGCTGTGTTAGTAATAGACAATAAGAGGACAAGAGTATAAATAAAATAAACACCTACCACATGGCATTTGGGAAGATTACTCAGAAATACATATGGAGAGCCTACTGCAGACCTACCACTAACTGTCTTTCCTCACTAAAGAAGAGGTATTCTCACAGGTAAATGGTTATGTTTTTCCTGAAGACATATATACGAAGGTTCCGGGTGGTTGTTGTTAACAATCCCAAGACACCCTACCTTCATTATGGCATCCTAGGTGTTGGGATATTAAATTAATGTGAGCAACAATAATCAACGGACTCCCAAAGGAAATGACCTTAGCATCTAGTCTAAAAAAATTATGCAGGCAAAGTGAAGTAGTCACCCTATTTACCATTCCTGCTCCAGACCAAAGGATCTCATTCACTTAATAGTGAGGCATCAAAGGGTTGTATTGACACTGGGAATTTAGCTTTTTATCAAATGTTTGTATCTAAACTCCATAGTACTAGCATCAAAGAGCAGACATTTATATCAACATTTACAAACAAAACACACAGGTGGTTTATTTACTCCATGTCTAATACATTTTCCTCAGGAAAAGCTAAAAGCTGCATGTAACATGACAGAAATCCATGAATCTTAATTAGGCTTCTCCTTAAAATCCTATCATTAGACTTTAACTAAGGATGTGTTATTCTTTGAAGAAATATTCGGTTAGTTTTATTTCTGCTTAATTAAAAAGAACCCAGCAATTTGGGCTGGTGGGTGTTCAAGCAGATCTGACCTTGCAAACAACCTACTAAGCAGGTGGTGTTTCCTTTCCCAGTCTCTCCTCTTCCTGCACACAGATGTTAAAAGAATTCTTTTTCCTATAACTGTCCTCACTTCAGTGCTTCTCCTGAGAGAGTTTGTAGCAATTAATTCAACATTAGTTTACTGAGTATCTATTTTGTATCAGGTGCTGTTCTAGGTGCTAATGACACAAAAGTGAACCAAACACCACCTTGCTCTCAACAACTTTGTCTTCAAGGGGCAACTGGAAATTAAAGAAGAGGGGATGAGGGTAAGAAAGACTAACTCACACCCAGATCCTCCCTTTCACTGCATGCCTCCATCTCCAAACACTTTTTCATCTGGCAGCCTTTGGTAGATGCCAATAATAACTCTGGGAAAGAAAGCACTTGAGAACAAGTCAGGGCTTTCCTCTAAAATGTTGATGAGTGCTCACTTCGGCAGCACATATACTAAAATGTTGATGAATTATCATTTGCTTTTAGGGGATCTAAGCACACACCATACCATGTATGTGCATTTTTGTCTGTATTTATATAATACTGATTAGAAAGGAAAGGATGGGAACATGGATTGGAAATTTGTTCAAAGCAAGTAACTAAAATAGTAATATTAGCTCTTTGTTTTTTTGAGTAAGACTTTTGAAACTTTGTAATTTTCCCTTTAACTATTAGTTCTATTCATTTTTGTTTTAGTTTCTATAGGGAAAGCATTATCCAAAGGTACTGTTTTTCAGATGTTTACTATGTAAGACTATAAAAGAATTTTTATATTTATATTTATATATTATATATATATATTTATATATTGCATATGTTTATATACATATTTATACATTGGTTGCCTTCCCAGCCTCTTTTGCCCATTCTACCTTCCTATCCAAACCCAAATTTTATTAAGTGATCTCTTCCTATTTGTGATCCCAGGGAAGGTGATATCCCTGATTCCAGAGATAATTCAAGGTCACCTCAACCAATCAAGTCAGAGCATTCCAGGGAAGTGGCAATGCTTTAAGAATGGACATGTGACCTAAATTGGTTTAATCAGACTGAATGGAAAACATCCATGGTTGGGAGAGAAATTTCTTTCCTCTCTTTCACCACCCCCCACTTTCCCTTTCTCTCTCCTGCTAGATAAAAGTAAGAGATTAGAGTTAATTCCGTGAGAGACAGAGCCTGAGCCCACCATTGAGCTCTTAAATGAATCAAACTTGAGGCTATAGGAGATGATCAATTTGTTTATTGTCTAAGCCAATCTGAGTAGGTACTTTACTTGCAGCCCAAAGCTTCATATCAGGTGCACACTAGAATTGTCACAGCTCTGAGCAAATACAGGATTTATTTGCAGTTCAGATTCAAAGCAGGAATTCCATCAGATTCTGTTAGAATCTTTTTAAACCACTCTTGTTTTTATGACATGAAGAAAGAAAGCTGTGCCAGAACACAGAAGTCGATGCTGGCAAAGAACACCCACACGGAACTTTCAGACTAGATTTTAACACGACAGACGTACTGTACTATGGGTGTACTCTGAGTCCCCAAGGATGGTATTTTAAACAAGTGCTTAAGTAAAGATTGTATCATAGCAATAGAGTTCTGAAACAGAAGTCCTACAGACAGCTTAACTGAATAAGATAAGTACAGTGTAGGGCATAGAGAGGCTCCAGATGGGATTATTCTGGTTCTGTTCCTTAGTGAAGAGGAATGGGAGACAGATAATATACTACTGTATATCTTGTATATTCTATTATACTATAAAAAAGCATTTATGTGCAGTAATTATATTGTTTTTCTTATAGACTGTTCAGTCATTCTCAGTAGATCTTATTCTTAAACCCACAGATAAATTCCAAGTATTCCTATGTAGGACATATTGGTAGAGTAAAGCAAATTCTCTCTCTAGTAGATTTTTTGCAAAAATAGTTTCATCAATTTTTCCCATTTTTATAAAGTGATTTTGCTGCTTTTCTCAGAGTGGAGCTGTTTTCCTTTCCCCTGATGTTGTCTTGTGACCTGTTACAGTCAATGGAATGCAATAGAAGTGGTGTTGTAGGACTCCAGATCCTTAACTTCAAGAATCGTTGCTGCTTCCTTTCTTGCCCTGACTGCAACCTACACTGACGACAGTCATCTGGTGAGGCCTACGGAAATACCACTCAGCTGAACCCAGCTCATATTTTAGAACTGTTAGCAACTCAATTATTGATGTTTAAGGTTTGGGTGTTGAGACTGATACATCCTCCCTGTCTATGGAAGTCAGGACTCTGGTGCAATCTTAAAGAAGCTTTCTTTTTCTACTTAGATATGCCACATGTTATGTTACAAATAAATGTCTTAGAAAGGCTGAGAGGTGTTTTTAGGAAGGAGTCATTCTGGAAGGAAAACAACCTCCTCAGCAGAAGGTCCAGTTCCCTCTATCCTATACCGATGATGGTTTGTTTCCCTAGCCCTCACACCTACTGTCCCACCTGCCCATCATAGATCACATTAAATACAGTCCTGATTAGAGCTAGAATGGTAAAAGACACAGTCCCATTCCATGAGACACGGGCATCTAGGGTAGCCATGTGCCACATTCTATCAGTACAGTCATTTAGGTGCATTACATGGTGGGCTTTGATGAGCTGGTCTAAGGACCTGACATCCATTTGCAGAATTAGTTATGAATTCTGAAACACTATCTTTTTTTTTTTTTTTAAAGATTTTATTTATTTACTTGTCAGAGATAGAGGGAGAGAGAGCGAGTGAGCACAGCAGACAGAGAGACAGGCAGAGGCAGAGGGAGAAACAGGCTCCCTGCTGAGCAAGGAGCCCAATGTGGGACTCGATCCCAGGACACTGGGATCATGACCTGAGCCGAAGGCAGCTGCTTAACCAACTGAGCCACCCAGGCGTCCCCTGAAACACTATCTTATAGACCCATTTTGTTACAGTTGTAATCAACCAATTTAAAAGTGAACTCAGGGAATATAATCAGGGGACAGTCTTGTTCTCCCATACTGCTTCTGATTCATTCCACCCAATCTTCCTCTTCTGCCTTGTGATACCACTGAATTCAGACTCCATAGCTTCTGAATCATTTTCATGGTTTTTTTTTTCAATACTCTAATCAGTTCTAAATCATCATCATCATCATCATCATCATCTCTGAGCTAATTCAAAGCTTTTCCCCTCCTTTTAGCATAACCTTACTCTGGATGTGCAGTCTAGAAGTTCCAGACTCTATGCTAGGATTTCTCAACCCCAACACCAATGACATTTTGGATTAGGTAATTCTTTGTTGTAGGAGACTGCCCTGTGCATTGTAGGATGTTTAACAGTATCTCTGACCTCTACGCAATTGATATCAGTTGAATTATAAAAAATATCTCCAGATAAAACCAAATGTGCCAAATGTGCCCTCGGGGCAAAATCACCTTAAGTAAGAATCACTGCTCTAGGGAAAGGAGCAAGATGGCAGAGAAGTACAAGACCAAGATATCATCAGGTCCTGGGAGTTCAGCTAATAGTTATTAAACCATTTTGAAAACCTAAAAACTCAACAGGAGATCAAAGAGGGGAAAAGCAGCAATTCTAGGATCAGAAAAGTGACCACTTTCTGGAAGGTAGGATGTGCGAAGTGAATGCAGGTGATATTCAGGAAGAGAGACCATGGGATGGGGGGGCGGGAAGACTCTCAGCAAGCAGTAGATCAGTGGAGCACAAAATTGGAACTTTTAGAGATCTACTCCACTGAGGGACATGGCTCCAGAGGTTGGGGATGGGGCAGAGCATTCACAAGGACAGTATGGTCTCATGACCTGTGGGGACACAAAAAGTCCAGGGGTGTATGAGTGTGGCAGAGCTCCCAGGTATTTGAGTGGAGAAGCTGGCTACAGAGAGCAAGCCAAGAAGTGGATTTTCAGTTTAGGATTACCTTAAACCATGATCCAAGGCACAGTCAGGTCACTGCTCAGCAAGCATAGACCCCACAAGTAGCAGATCCAGGGAGACCTCCTCCTTCCTCCTCCAGGAGGAGTGGCGCAGGGGTGCAATGCAGGAATCTGCTGGGTTTGGAGACTCCAGACAGAACTGTGCACCAGAAATAGAAACAATCAGTCACAGGCTGGGTGAGCTCAGAGTGCAGCTGGAGACTAGGAAGATGGGGGGAATTGATTGCTTTTCTCTGAGGGCGCATTGAGGAGCAGGGCCCTGAGCTCTCGCCTCCTATGAGGTAGTCTACTGGGAGGCCACCATTTTCATTCCCATCCTCCAAAGTTGTAGGGAAAGCATTCAGGGAACAAAAGCTCCCAGAGCAAACCTGAACAGATTACTTAGCCTGGCCCCTGGCAAGGGTGGTGCAATTCTGCCTCGGGCAAAGACTTTTGAGAATCACTGCAACAGCCCCCTCCCCTAAAAGATCAGCAAGAACATCCAGCAAAGACCAAGTTCAAGGATCAATGAGAAGAGTGGAGCTCCAGAGCTAGGGGAAAGCAACACATAGAATTGATGGCTTTTTCCCCATGATCTTCTATTCTTCCAAAGTTAAATTTTATCTTTTTCTTATTCTATGTTTTTAATTTTTCCTCTTTCCTATTTTAACATTTTGTAACTACTTTATCTCATCAATGTCTTTTTAAAATCTTTTTTTCATTTTCATTCTTATAGTCCTATTTTATCCCTTCATTGTACTTAACCTTATTTCTTGATTACATATAGGGTTTTTTTTCTTTAAAATTTTGGGATACAATTTCTTCTAATAGATCAAAATATAACCTAAATCTAGGACATAGCTTTGTTCTAGTATCTAGCCACCAAAAGAAATTAAATCTTGACATTTGCAACAACGTGGGTGGAACTAGAAGGTATCATGCTAAGTGAAATAAGTCCATCAGAGAAAGACAATTATCATATGATCTCTCTGATATGAGAAATTTGAGAGGCAGGGTGGGGAGTTGTGGGGGGTAAGGAGGGAAAAAAATGAAACAAGATGGGATCAGGAGGGAGTCAAACCATAAGAGACTCAATCTCATGAAACAAACTGAGGGTTTCTGGGGGGTGGGTGGGGGTAGGGATAGGCTGGCTGGGTTATGGACCCTGGGAAGGGTATATGCTTTGGTGAGTGCTATGAAATGTGTAAGCCTAATGATTCACAGACCTGTATCTCTGGGACAAATAATATATTATATGTTAATTAAAAAGAAAAAAAGAATTACTGCTCTAAGCCATACATTCTTAATGGAAGGGATGTTGCACCCAAAAGATTAAAATTAGTTCTTAAGGTCTGAAAAAAAAGTTAGGTGGTCCAATATTTCATGGCCCTCTAAGGAGCCATAGTACATAGGCAAACAGCATATCTGTGGTATTAACAACTTGTGGGGTAGGGAGAAAAACAGGAGGAAAAACTAAAAAAGGACTCCATCATTTATTTTTTAAAAAGTGAGAAACACTCTGTAGATCAACAGTAAGTTGTGAGCTGCTGAGGGGGAAGGGTAAGAGCTAAAGAGCCAGTCTTTTTACTTAGCTGTGTTATGTAATTGTCCTTTGACTATTGAATTCCCTCTACCATGGCAAGCATCCAAAGGCACATCTCCTTGAAGTGTGGCTCCAGGTGGTTTTTAACATCCTAGTCCCCACTCTGTACCACTCTCTGATGTGGATAATATACCCTCTAGCTGCCCTCAAGCAGTTAACCACACACAGAATCTCTCTATTGGGAGCCTCTAGTGTTAGGTCATTCTCTTGGGTGAGATTATTAAAGATGGCTTTACTTTGGCTACCTGCATTGATTTCATTAACCCACGGGAATTGACTGAGGCTCACCCTGCCAGAAATGGAAGCAATTCTAGCCATCTCCAGCCTTCACACTTCTCCCACCCAAAGTCACTGTGCCCCAACAGACTTCAGGAAACTCTTATCATGTCTACAAAGAGCTCACCAGCTTTTTGTTCTAGTAGCAGTACATGGGGAAGCCTCAAAAAATATAACTTATAGCTTCATAAGCCTTTAGGCCAGAAGTCTGACATAGGTCTCCCCTACTAAGGGTCTTAGAGCACCCCTCAATTGCTTTTTGAGGGAAGACTTTCTCCCCTCTCCCTTATCCCCTATTCTCTGGACTCTAGTGATAGAGAACATGGGGTGGAAATGGGAATGGGGAAGCAGGGTTGATAGTTTGGCTGCATTTTAATAAATGCTTTAGAGATCTATATAAAATTTCTCTGAAGGATACTTGGTCCTCAACTTTGGGACATCATTAAACAATCTGAGACAACAGGACAATATTCATTAAATATCTAGTTACACAATTTATTAGTCAATTGGGACTTTACGTAAAAAGAAGAATCTAAGACAATATTTCCCAGTTTGTGGGCTGAAAAAAATTGGTGATTTTTAAGAGTTTTACCAATTGATTCATATTTCATTTCATTAATTCAACAAACACTGCTGGGTATTTGTCAGGAAGACTGATAGCTGTTGCAGAAACAAGTCTGGCAAGGTCTCTGCTCTTGTGGAGAATAGTCTAGCAAAGGAACACAGGTAGTGAATAATGGCATACCCGCCAATTGTAATAAGTGTTATGGGGAAAAAATAAGGCATGTAATGTAACAGGGAATGGTTAGAAGGGAGGAGGGAGGAACATTGTTCTGGACCAAGTGGCCACAGAAAGGGTTCTTTGTATAGGAAACATTTAAGCAGAATCCAAAATAGCTTAAGAAAGAGCTAGTTTTGTGAAGATTTGGGGGAGAAGAATTCCAAGGAGAGGAAGTACAAGGCCCCTGAGCACGAATGAGCTGTGCATGTTCCAGAGAGAATGCAGCCACAGAGCTGGATGTGATAATGGTGCAGAGAATGCTATTTTATGTCACACTCCTTATAGACCAAATCTGTTTCACAAATATGTGTGCTGCCATTGTCCAAATGCACACAAATCTTGAAAATGACACAGACATGAATTGAATGTGTTACGAAATGCTTAGTAGGTTTCTATTATGAGTAGAGAGATCGTGAAATTTGTTGATGTTAAGAGTCATTTTCTCCAAAAGTAGTAGAAACTACCTCCTCTGACTTCCTAATATAAGACTTATTTGTACAAAATTAGATTTCCATTCTTCCTTTGATTCGAAAAGAGGGAAATTTTTGAAAAGAGGGAAATTTTCAAATTCAACCTTTATCCTTCCTTTAAATGACCAAAATCTGTATACAATAGACAGAACTGGGGATAGTTGATGGTACAAGCAGAGTAGCCAACTATCACCTTCAGGCAAGTATCTCCGCATTCTTGTTACAAAACCCCTCCCATATAAGCACATTATTTGCTATCTCCAGAGATTCTACATATTTACATTTAAAATTATTCTAAATGGAACAAAAAGTGTATACCATATTATGGTATACCTTAGCAGGCATAGGTTTTTTACTAATAGAAATTATAAATACAGTTATCTGTAATGTAAATTGAAAACAGACCGTTTTTAATGCCTGATGCCAAAATCATCACAGAACTACCTCTAACTTACTGTCAGAGACTTATTTACCATAATTGACTTTCTCGTTGTTTTACCTCGTCTTTGACCCTGTACACCTCACATGATGCTCCTGAATTTAAAAGAGAAAATGATTAATGTGGCAAGTGCAGAGACAGCCAAGCTCATGAACACCAATGGGGACCTGGGAGAAGCCTGATAAATAATAAACACTGCCACTTCTCACACTCTGACTCTCTCTTTCACTGCATCTTTCAGGCAGCTTTTTAAATGAGAGGTCACTTATTTTAAACCAAGTATACCTCTGTGCTATTCAAAACTTGTTTATGCCATGGTCAGGAAAAAATATTTACATCTAAAAATGCTGAACCATTGGGCGCCTGGGTGGCTCAGTGGGTTAAGCCGCTGCCTTCGGCTCAGGTCATGATCTCAGGGTCCTGGGATCGAGTCCCGCATCGGGCTCTCTGCTCAGCAGGGAGCCTGCTTCCTTCTCTCTCTCTCTGCCTGCCTCTCAGTGTACTTGTAATTTCTCTCTGTCAAATAAATAAATAAAATCTTTAAAAAAATAAAAAAAATAAAAAAAATAAAAATGCTGAACCATAAAACTCTAGCCACAGGAAAGGTTACCTGTATTAAAAAAAAAAAGAAAGAAAGAAAGAAAGAAAGAAAGAAAGAAAGAAAGAAAGAAAGAAAAAAAAAAAAAAAAAAAAAAAGTAGTTTGTTTACCATTAATTCCATAATCTTTTTTTTTTTTCTTTCATGAAACAACTCTCCTCTGTTTTGTCTTTAGAGACTAACTTATGGGGTATCCCTTCTGTCTCTACTTTGTGAGACAATTCACAAATCAAAAACCTTTGAGGTTGAATGTAAAAATCCTTTAACTATGAGGGGAAAAAACAAAGTAAATCATTTCTGGGAATATAGATGATAGAAGAAAAATGATTTTGTAAATTAAAGAACATTAATGGATTTCAAATTAATTCTGTGTAGGACGTTAGAAGTTAGAAATGGAACACTCTGGTAATCAGCAGTTAATGAATACTATAATTCACTTTTGTTTTCAAAGATCATTTATATCTCCCTCCCACTTTTACCTATTATTTTTTTATCCTTTTGCTGCAGCTTGGATTTATTCTGATAGCCATTAGTTTACTAGAAATTATGCCCTCAGAAAAGAAAAGATGGCGGAGGAGTACCAGATTAAAATGACATCAGATCCCAGGAGTTCATCTAGATAGGTATCAAACCATTCCAAACACCTACAAACTCAACAGGAGATAGAATACAGAAGAAGAGCAACAATTATAGGAACAGAAAATTGACCACTTTCTGAAAGGTAGGACATGCACAGAAGTGAATCCAAAGCAATAGGAAGATAGACCACAGTGGGAGGGGCTGGCTCCCAGCAAGCAGTGGAGAAACAGAGCACAAAATCAGAACTTTTAGAAGTCTGCTCCACTGAGGGACATTGCCCCAGAGGCCAAGTAGGGAGTGGAGCCCTTACAGAGACTGTGGTCTCAGGTCCTGTAGGGTCACAGAAAGATCGGGGATGTCTGAGTGTGGCAGAGCTTCCAGGTATCAGAGTGAGGAGGCTAACTACAGAGACAGTGCTGAAGAGTGAGCTCTCAGATCAGGGTTACCTTAAACCATGATCCAAGGCACAGTCAGACCACTGCTCTTCAAGCAGGGACCCCACAAGTGGCAGATCCAGGGAGACTCACCTTCCTCTTCTGGAGGGAATGAGGCAGGAATTTGCTAGGTTTGAAGATTCTAAACAGGGTTGTGCACCAGAGATAGAAATGCTCAGTCACAGGCTGGGAGAGCTCAGTGTCTAGTTGTAGACCAGGCAGAGAGGAGTGATTGACTGCTTGTCTCTGAGGGCACACTGAAGA
Source organism: Mustela nigripes (assembly GCF_022355385.1). Taxonomy (NCBI): domain Eukaryota; kingdom Metazoa; phylum Chordata; class Mammalia; order Carnivora; family Mustelidae; genus Mustela; species Mustela nigripes. Next base: position 197,965,564 of record NC_081557.1, read on the forward strand.
GTGGGGCTCCAAGCTTCCAGCTCCTCCAGGCCAGAGATTGTGAGGCTGGCATTTTCATTCCCATCCTCCAAAAAAAGTATGGAAAGCATTCAGGGAACAAAAGGTCCAAGAACGAACCGGGCATATTACCTAGCCCGGTCCCTGGCAAGAGTGGTGCAATTCTGCCTCAGGCAAAGACATTTGAGAATCACTGCAACAGGCCCCTCCCCCAGAAGATCAGCAAGAACATCCTGCCAAGATCAAGCTCACCAATCAAGAAGAGCAGAACTCCAGAGCTAGGGAAAGCAATGCATAGAATTCATGGCTTTCCCCCATGATCCTTTAATCTTGCAAAGTTAATTAATTTTTACTTTTTTTTCTTATTCTATTTTTTTAACTTTTCCTCTTTCCACTTTTAATATTTTTTAACTAGTCTATTTTAACGATACCTTTCTAAAAAAAAAATCTTTTTAAATCTTCATTGTTATAGTCATATTTTATCCCTTCATTGTATCTAACCTTATTTTTTGTATACATATAGGGTTTTTTTTTTCTAAAAAATTTTGGGATACAATTTTTTCTAATAGATCAAATATGCCCTAATCTAGCACAAGGCTTTGTTCTAGTCTCCAGCCTGAGCACATTCCATCCTCTTTTTCTTTTCCTTTTTTTCAACCAACTTATCTTATCAATTCCTTTTTTAGAATTTTTGTTTAATTTTCATTGTTATATCATATTCCATCCCTTCATTGTGTTTATCCTTATTTGTGTGTGTGTGTGTGTGTGTGTGTGTGTGTGTGTGTATTTTTCTTTTTTTAAAACGTTGGGAAGTAGTTTCTTCTAAGAGACAAAAATACACCCCAAATCAAGTGGGTGGCTCTATTCTATTCATCAGTTTAATATTATTTTTTATTTTTTTATTGTTATTTCTTTTTTCCCCATTTCTTCTCCCCCCAGTTTTAGATCTCCTCTGATTTGGTTAGCGTACATTTTTCTCAGGTCTTTGCCATGCTTTCAGTATTTTACTCGCATTCATATATTCTTATCATGATAAAATGACAAGGCAGAAAAATTCAGCACAAAAAAAGAACAAGAGGCAGTACCAAAAGCTAAGGACCTAATCAATATGGACACTGGTAATACATCAGAACTAGGGTTCAGAATGACGATTCTCAAGGTGCTAGTTGGGTTCAAAAAAGGCATGGAAGATGTTAGAGAAACACTTTCTAGAAAAATAAAAGAACTAAAATCTAAACAAATTGAAATAAAAAAGTTATTAATGAGGTGAAATTAAAAATGGAAGCTCTTACTGCTAGGATAAATGAGGGAGAAGAGAGAATTAGTGATATAGAAGATGAAATGATGGACAATTAAAGAAACTGAGCAAAAGAGAGACAAACTACTGAACCATGAGGGGAAAATTCAAGAGATAAATAATACCATAAGATGAAACAATATTAGAATAATTGGGACCCCTGAGAAAGAAAAAGGAGAGATGGGGCATAAGGTATATAGGAGAAAATTATACTAGAGAATTTCCTTAATTTGGTGAAGGGAACAAGCATCAAAATCCAAGAGGCAAAGAGAACCACCCTCAAAATAGGTCCACACCCCTTTCTCTAATAGTAAAACTTACAAGTCTTAGTGATAAAGAGAAAATCCTGAAAGCAGCTCCAGACAAGAAGTCTATAACATACAATGGTAGAAATATTAGACTGGCAGCAAACCTATCCACAGAGACCTGGCAGGCCAGAAAGGACTGGCATGATATATTCAGAGCACTAAATTAGAAAAAATCTGCAGCCAAGAATACTATATCCAGCTAGGCTGTCATTAAAAATAAAAGGATAGATAAAAAGAATCCAGGACAAACAAAAATTAAAAGAATTTGCAAACACCAAACCAGCCCTACAGGAAATATTGAAAGGGATCCTCTAAGCAAAGAGAGAGCCTAAAAGTAGTAGACAAGAAAGGAAGAGAGACAATATACAATAATAGTCACCTTAGAGACAATACAATGACACTAAATTCATTCTTTCAATAATTACCCTGAATGTAAATGGGCTAAATGCTCCAATCAAAAGACACAGGGTATCAGAATGGATTAAAAAAACAAAACCCATCAATATGCTATCTACAAGAAAGTCATTTTACACCCAAAATCACCCCCAGATTTAAAGTGAGGGGGTGGAAAATAATTTACCATGCTAATGGACACCAAAAGAAAACTGGGGTGGCAACCCTTATATCAGATAAACAAGATTTTAAGCCAAAGGCTATAATAAGAGATGAGGAAGGACACTATATCATACTCAAAGGGTCTGTCCAACAAGAAGATCTAACAATTTTAAATATCTATGCCCCTAACATGGCAGCAGCCCAACTATATAAACCAATTAATAACAAAAGCAAAGAAACACATTAACCATAATATAATAATAGTGGGGGACTTTAACACTCCCCTCACTGAAATGGACAGATCATCCAAGCAAAAGATCAACAAGGAAATAAAGGCCTTAAATGACACACTGGACCAGATGGACATCACAAATATATTCAGAGCATTCCATCCTGAAGCAGCAGAATACACAATCTTCTCCAGTGCACATAAACATTTTCCAGAATAGATCACATCCTGGGTCACAAATCAGGACTCAACCAGTACCAAAAGGTTGGGATCATTTTCTGTATATTTTCAAACCACAATGCTCCAAAGCTATAACTCAATCACAAGAGGAAAGTTGGAAAGAACTCAAATACATGGAGGCTAAAGAGCATCCTACTGAAGAATGAATGGTTCAATCAGGAAATTATAGAATAATTTTAAAAATTTATGGAAACAAATGAATATGGAAACTCAACTGTCCAAAATCTTTGAGACACAGCAAAGGCGGTCCTGAGAGGAAAGTATATAGTGATACAAGCCTTTCTCAAGAAACAAGAAAGGTCTCAAGTACACAAAGTAACCCTACACCTAAAGCAGCAGGAGAAAGAACAGAAAAGAAAGACTAAACCCAGCAGGATAGAGAAATAATAAAGATCAGAGCAGAAATCAATGAAATAGAAACCAAAAGAACAGTAGAAAAGATCAAGAAAATTAGGAGCCGGTTCTTTGAAAGAATTAGTAAGATTGATAAACCCCTGTTCAGACTTATAAAAAAGAAAAGATAAAGGACCCAAATTAATAAAATCATGAGTAAAAGTGAAGAGATCACAACCAACACCAAAGAAATACAAACAATTATAAGAAAATATTATGAGCAACTATATGCCAGCAAATTTGACAATCTGGAAGAGATAGATGCATTCCTAGAGATGTACAAACTACCAAAACTGAACTGAGAATAAATAGAAAACCTGAACAGACCCATAATCAGTAAGGAAATTGAAGCAGTCATCAAAAATCTCCCAACAAACAAGAACCCAGGGCCAGATGGCATTCCAGGAAAATTCTACCAAACATTTGAAGAAGAATTAATACCTATTTTCCTGAAACTTCTCCAAAAATAGAAATGGAAGGAAAACTTCCAAATTCATTTTATGAGGCCAGCATTACCTTGATCCGCAAACCAAAGACTCCACAAAAAGGGAGAATTACAGACCAATATCCCTGATGAACACAGATGCAAAAATTCTCACTAAAATATTAGCCAATATGATCCAACAGTACATGAAAAGGATTATTCACCATGACCAAGTGGGATTTATTCACTTGGTTGGCTGCAAGGTTGGTTCAACATCCACAAATCAATCAATGTGATACAATACATTAAAAGAACAAGAACTGTATGATACTTTCAATAGATGCTGAAAAAGCATTTGACAAAGTACAGCATCCTTTCTTGATCAAAACTCTTCAAAATGTAGGGAGATGAAAAACCCACAGCAAATATCATTCTCAAAAGGAAAAAATTGATAGCTTTTCCCCTAAGGTCAGGAACACGGGACAGATGTCCACTATCACCACTGCTATTCAACATAATACTAGAAGTCCTAGCCTCAGCAATCAGACAACAAAAAGAAATAAAAGGCATCTGAATCACCAAAGAAGAAGTCAAACTCTCACTCTTTGCAAATGGTATGATACTTTATGTGGAAAACACAAAGACTTCACTCCAAAACTGCTAGAACTTGTACAGGGATTCAGTAAAGTGTCAGGATATAAAATCAATGCACAGAAATCAGTTACATTTCTATACACCAACAGCAAGGCAGGTGAAAGAAAAATAAGGAGTCAATCCCATTTACAACTGCACCCAAACCCGTAAGATATCTAGGAATAAACCTAACCAAAGAGGCAAAGAATCTGTACTCAGAAAACAGTAAAGTATTCATGAAAGAAATTGAGGAAGACACAAAGAAATGGAAAAATGCACCATGCTCATGGACTAGAAGAACAAATATTGAGAAAATGTCTAGGTTACCAAAGGTAATCCACACATTTAATGCAATCCTTATCAAAATACCATGAATTTTTTCAAAGAAATGGGACAAATAATCATAAAATTTATATGGAACTAGAAAAGACCCCGAATAGCCAGATAAATGTTGAAAAAGAAAACCAGAGTTGGTGGCATCACAATTCCAGACTTCAATCTGTATTACAAAGCTGTACTCATCAAGACAGTACAGTACTGGCACAAAAACAGGCACATAGATCAAGGGAACAGAATAGAGAGCCCAGAAATAAACCCTGAATGGGGTTTATAGTGCAGTCAATTAATCTTCAACAAAGCAGAAAAAATGTCCTATGGAAAAAAGACAGTCTCTTCAACAAATGGTGTTAGTAAAATTGGACATCCACATGAAGAAAAATGAAATTGGACCATTTCCTTACACCACACACAAAAATAGACTCAAAATGGATGAATGTTAGATAAGAATCCATCAAAACCTTTGAGGAGAACACAGGCAGCAACCACTTCGACCTCAGCCACAACAACTTCTTCCTAGAAACACTGCCAAAGGCAAGGGAAGCAAGTGCAAAAATGAACTATTGGGACTTCATCAAGATCAAAAGCTTTCACATAGCAAAGGAAACAGTCAACAAAACCAAAAGACAACTGACAGAATGGGAGAATATATTCGCAAATGACATATCAGATAAAATGCTAGAATCCAAAATCTATAAAGAACTTATCAAACTCAACACCTGAAGAACAAATAATCTAATCAAGAAATGGGCAGAGGACACAAACAGACATTTCTGCAAGGAAGACATCCAGATGGCCAACAGATGGATGAAAGTGCTCAACATCACTCAGCTTCAGGGAAATAAAAATCAAAACCACAATGAGATATCACCTCACGACAGTCAGAATGGCTAAAATTAACAAGTCATTAAAAGACAGATGTTGAAGAGAATGTGGAGAAAAGGGGACCCTCCTACACAGTTGGTGAGAATGCAAGCTGGTGCAGCCACTCTGGAAAACAGCATGGACATTCATCAAAAAAGTTTAAAATAGAAGTACCCTACAACCCAGCAATTGCACTACTGGGTATTAACCCTAAAGATACAAATGTAGTGATCCAAAGGGGCACATGCACCAGAATGTTTATAGCAGCAATGTCCACAATAGCCAAACTATGGAAAGAACCTAGATGTCCATCAATAGATGAATGGATAAAGAAGATGTGGTATATATACACACAATGGAATACTATGCAGCCATCAAAAGAAATGAAATCTTGCCATTTGCAATGATGTGGATGGAACTAGAGGGTATTATGCTAAGTGAAATAAGTCAACCAGAGAAAGACAATTATCATATGATCTCCCTGGTATGAATAATTTGAGAGGCAGAGTTGGGGGTTTGGAGAGTAGTAAAGTAAAAAATGAAACAACATGGGGCCAGGAGGGAGGCAAACCATAAGAAACTCAATCTCACAAAACAAACTGAAGCTTGATGGGTGGCGGGAGGTATAAAGAGGGTGGTTGAGTTATGGACATTGGGGAGGGTATGTGATATGGTGAGTGCTGTGAAGTGTGTAAGCCTGAGGATTCATAGACCTGTATCCCTGGGGCAAATAATACATTATATGTTAATAAAAATAATTAATAAAAAAAGAAACTATGCCCTCTCTTTCTCACAAGCAATAAAGTTATTTAAGACACAGGAAATAGGTGCTGTGGAAAATTTAGTGAATATATCAGTGAGTATTTTAACAGAAATATGTCATAAATGGTAAATGGAGAAAGAAAGATGGGGAATGAGAAGGTGAGAGAATGCCACTGTAAGGGGCTCATTGGCACTTAGGTTACTGGGCTAAAAGTAACATTTATGCTTCTGTTAGCTTCCTACTTCAAAGATATAAAAATTATTCTACTTCAGTGGTGACTCAGTTGTAATTTTCCTCCTTCCCCATCCTGATGGGAAATTGAAAATATGAATCTCTATTAATAGATGTAAGTGCACTTAAATTTTGATTCCACCTTGTAATATGAAGTCATTTAAACCTCCTGAACTTCAGTTTCTTTATCTATAATCTGAAATCATGATACAATAAAGTAACTCAGCTGGCAACACTCACTCTTGACACAAAGTAAGTATTTCACCAGTGCTTAGGGATGATCATGATATATTTTATGTTTCTGTTTGAGGAAATTTTTTCATTTACTCTTTCTTTTATTCTTCTAGTCATTTTTTTTCCTTTTTTTTTAAATTTATTTATTTTCAGCATAACAGTATCATTATTTTTTCACCACACCCAGTGTTGCATGCAATCCGTACCCTCTATAATACCCAGTATTTACTGAGCATTAAATATATACCAGAATTTGAACCAGTTGTTAGAGATGTACGACGTGACCCCAGACCCTACCTTCAAGGAACTATCATTTGAATAGGAGGCTCCCAACAGGTCTTCACAATTTGTTAAGATTTACTGTCTCATTTGTACCTTTATACTTGAGCCTTGTGGATCACAAGAACAGATTTTAAGGCAAAAGTCATTTTCTCAGAATTACTCCAGCCAAAACTTAGTTTTTATTCCAAAGCCACCAATATAATGAAACACAAAGTAATTTAATGTTGAAACCTAATAATAGAATATGTGTATTTACACTAACTTTTTAAATCTGCAGATATAATAAAAAGGAATCTCACTTTTCAGAGTCCTTTCATAAGACGGTACAGAATTCTTTCCAGTTTCCCTATGTCAAAGTCAACATCACTAAGCAGATACCAATAGAGAGAAACAGAAAAGGAAGAGACAAACATAATATTTTACTAGTTTATGATATTAGAGGATAAATGACACCGGTCAGTCCCTCTAATGTCTTTTGGGTGCCTGAGTTCAAGAAGAAAGAATTACTCCTTATCTACTTATTTCCTGCTTTTCCCCTACAAAATACCTGGACATATGGATTTGAGGAGGACATCATGTCTGGCTCAACAATGAGTATAAGGACAAACAAGGCATCTGAAAAGAACATAAACAAAGCTCCATAAATATAATCAACTGATCTTTGACAAAGAAGCAAATGCAATAAAATGAAGCAAAGATTGTCTCTTCAACAAAGGGTGCCAGAACAACTGGACATCTACATGCAAAAAAAAAAAAAAAAAAAAAAAAAAAACTAAAAAAAAACCATAAAAAAAAAAAAAAAAAAAAAAAAAAAATCTAGACATAGCCCCTATACATCCCAAAATGGATCATAGACTTAAGTGTAAAATGCAAAACTATAAAACTCTTAGAATATATGATATGATATGATATCTTAGAAGATATCATAGGAGAAAATCTAGATGATCTTGGGTTTGGTGATACCCTTTTAGATGTAACACCAAAGACATAATCCATGAAAAAAAAAAAGATTGATAAGGTTGATTTCATTAAAGTTAAAAAAAAAATCTATTCTCTGTAAAGGACAATGTCAAGAGAATTAGAAGACAAGCTACAGACTAAGAGAAAATACTTACAAAATGCATATCTCATAAAGGACTTACCTAAAACATTTAAAGAGCTCTTAAAACACCATCAGAAAACAAACAACCTAATTAAAAATGGGTCAAAGACCTTTATAGATACCTCACCAAAGATGATATTCAGATGGCAAATAAACATATGAAAAAATGTTCCACATCATCTGTCACCAAGAAAATGAAAATTAAAATAATGAATTTCCACTATCTATTTGAATGGCCAAAATCCAAAACACTGACAATACCAAATGCTGACAAGGATGTAGAGCAACAGGAACTCTCATACATTGCTTGGGATAATGCAAGCCGTTTTGGAAAACACTTTGGTGGTTTCCTACAAAACTAAACATACTCTTACCATGCAATCCAGCAATTGCAAGCCTTGGTATTTATCCAAAGGAGTTGAAAACTTATGTTCATACATAAAACTGCACATGGATGTTTATAGCAGCTGTATGCATAATTGCCCAAACTAGGAAGCAACCAAGATGTTCTTCAGTAGGTGAATGGATAAATTGTGGTACATCTAGACAATGGAATATTGCTCAGTATTAAAAAGAAATAAGTTATCAAGCCATGAAAAGACATGGTGGAATTTTAAATGCATACTACTAAGTGAGAGAAGCCAATCTGAAAAGTCTATACTTTTTATGATTCCAACTATATAACATTCTGGAAAAGACAAAACTGTGGAGACAACAAAAGGACAGGGCAGGAGGAGGAGATAAGCAGGTAAAAGACAGATTTTTAGGACTGGAAAATACTCTGCATGATATTATAATGACAAATACACTGTACATTTGTCCAAATCCATAAAATATACACCACCAAGAATGAACCATAAGTAAACTATGGACTTTGGGTGATTATGTGTCAGTGTGGGTTCTTTCTTGTTAAAAATGTACCATTCTGGTGAATGTTGGCAACAAGGTTGGACACCATGCATGTTGGGGAGCAAAGGGTATATGGGAACTGTCTGTACCACCCTCTCAATTTTAATGTAACCTAAAACTGCTTTAAAAAGTGAAGCATTTAGGGACACCTCGGTGGCCCAGTTAGTTAAATGTCTACCTTCAGCTCAGGTCATGATCTCAGGGTCCTGGGGTTGAGTCCCATATTAGGCTCCTTGCTCAGTCGGGAGGCTGCTTTTCCCTCTGCCTGCTGCTCCCCTTGCTTGTGCACGCATGCTCTCTCTCTCTCTCTCTCTCTGACAAATAAATAAATAAAATATTTTTAAATGAAGTATTTAATAAAAAAAGAACATAAATGTGACCAGTCTACTCAGTGCAGTGTATGGTTAACAAATTCACTATGTATTTTGAACTATTTTTTATTAGACATTGTGTTAGTAATTACCAAAATATTTAGAAATAAAACTAATTAGTTTTTAATTTTAAATGAAATGACTGGTAAATTTAAATATGAGAAGACATGCAGGGGACTGTCTTATTAACCCTATTCTCTTAATTATCATCCTAATTAAAACATCACATATCATCACTTCTTACCCCAATCACTAAGTTTTCAAATGCTATACATAGATAAGTCTGAATGATACCCAGCATCAGCACATTTTCAAAAAGCTAAAATTGACTAGATAATTTTAAGTCACAGGGCAGAAACAGGGAGATTGTCCCAAGGCAACAAAATTAGAAAATGCACTGACACAAAACTGAAGGTTCCTGAACTGAACTTTTGACACAGACTAGACTCCAACAGGGAAGATATGGATTAAAGGCATGAGGCTTCCTTTTTGGAACCAAAATAGTCAGTTGATTCAGTCAATGAAGTGATAGAAAAAGCCAATTGTATTTATTGTTTATTGATCTGGAACAGAGTTAAGTCAATCAAAACAATCAATCCTGTTAGTCCACACACTAAGTGAGGAGAAAAAACAGAGTTAATTATCAAGAACTCTGTATTAAAATACAAACTTTTGTTCTATCCTGAATATTTGACATGTGCAAGTATTCTTGTCATGATCTATTCTAAAATTTCTTTAGTTCATTTAAATTAGAAGAAGATGTAATTAAAGCTACATGTGAACAAATCTTACTCTCATCTAAATGAAATATATAGGTTTTATCCCCTTTCCATTATACATAAACATAAACACAGGTGTATCAATCAACTGTATCAATCTGAGGAAAAATTAATCACTTAAATGAATTTTGCAAATTCAATTCAATAAGTTCTTATTTGATATTTCCGTCAGTAACCCATAACTTCCTTAGAAGTCTTATGGTCCACTTTCAGAATCTGATGAAATTTGATGGACACTCATCCTAGGAAGAAATGACATATACACATATTCTCATTTGCACAAAATATCGCACATCAATTTCAGGGACCTCGCAGATTCCAATTCATGTACTCTGGGTTAAGAACTCCTGTGTCATGTATCTGGAACTGAGCTAGACACTGAAGTCCTGAAGCAAGGAAGACAGGACACCATGTATGAAGACATGAAACAAAATGGTGTGATCAGGGGAAATAAACTTGATTACTCTGGAACACAAGGTAGAATGGAATATCAGAAGACAAATGGCAGGTAGAAGTCATATATTTTTGCATATCAATCATATCTCAACAAAGTGGGGTTTTTTAAAGGTTTATGTTATTTATTTGAAAGAGAGAAAGTGCATGGGTGAGTGCACATGAGCAGGGGGAAGGGCAGAGGGAGAGAGAAACAAGCAGACTCCCTGGGGAGCACAGGGCCCAGCCCAAGACCCTGAGATCATGACCTGAGCTGAAATCAAGAGTCGGATGCTTAACAAACAGGTGCCCCCTCAATAAAGAGGTTTAAAAAAAAATTTTTTTTAAACACCTTTACAACAAAAGTCTCCAAAAGCAAAGTTGGATACAAGCCATGACAGAGAGAAATATCTATAACATATTTTACAAAAGCTTAATGTCTACAATATATAAAATTTATTTGTCCATCAAGTAAGAAAAGTCTAACGACTCAGTAGAAATTAAACACAGCAAATAAAGACATAATCCCAGAAGAGCTAAAAATGACCAATAAACTTGTGAAAAGATACCACCTCTGTGGTAATCAGGGAATTATAAAATTTTAAAATATAATATTTATTTATTGTGGTAAGAACACTTAACATGAGATCTGCCCTCTTAACAAATTTTTAAGTGCACAATATAATATTAACTATAGACATAATATTGTACAGCAGATCTAGAACTTACTCATCATGTGTAACTTAAATATTAAACCCATTAAGAAGCAACTCTTCATTTTTAATTTCTCATCTCTCAGATTGACTATAGTTAAAAAGACATCCTAGGTAAGGATGAGGAAGGCAAAAGATAAGTCATTCTTACACACTTCTGGGAAGAGTATAAAAGTATGAAATCTTTTAGGAAGGCAATCTCAGGGATGAAATTCAAGGTATTTAATATCCAATGTGACAGAGGCCCTGACTCATCAAAACATAAACCAGCTATAACCAGGTGATAATATCCTGCCTGGCAGTACAGTCTTCCCAATACCTCGCAACTGAATAGCAGCCCCAACAGAATTGATCTAGCCTTAAAGTGTGCATGCCCTTTGATGCAGCATTTCCATTTCTAGGAATCTATTGAAATTCTCTTTCAAGTGGGCAAAAATGTATGCACATCCATGTTTATTTTGTCATTCTATCATACAGCTAAAAAAAAAAGGGGGGGGTGTGTGGCCAGGTGGCTCAGTGGGTTAAAGTCTCTATCTTTGACTCTGGTCATAATACCAGGGTCCTGGGATCAAGTCCCACATTGGGCTTTCTGCTTGGCAGGGGGCCTGCTTTCTCCTCTTTTTCTCTCTGCCTGCCTTTCTGCCTACTCGTGATCTCTATCTGTCAAATAAGCAAATAAAATCTTAAAAAAAAAAAAATAGAAAAATCTTAATGGATCACCAGACATGGAATGGTTAAATAAATCATGGCACATTCATGCCTTGGAATACTATATGGCCATTAAGAAGAATGAAATGAACCCAAATGGACCAATATAGAAAAATATAGCAACATATTCGGAGGGGAGCAAGTTGCAAGTCACATAACAATTTATATACTCAATTACCTGTATTTTAAAAGTATTTATGTGTTTGTATGTGTAAATATGTATAGGACATGGTATATATGAATACATTTTAAGGCACAGGAAAGAAGATGCAAAAATGTGTAACACTCATTATAGGAAAGAATATAGGAAAGAAGGATGAAAGGCAAGAAAAGGGCATAGCATTTTTTTGTGTGCTCTGCATTGTTTGAATCATCTACAATGAGAATAATATATATTTTTAAGATATAAAAAGATATACAGAAAGTCTTCAAAATATTAAACTGTTCAAAATTATGGCATGATTGAAATGCATGTTCACCTTTAGAATCAAAAGTCAATGTCACGTCTCAAGATATAGCCTAAAATATTCAAAGTGTATGGAATAAGCCACATCTCAAGGGCAGTATTTTCAATAAAATTTATTGAACCATTTTTAAATTACCTAATTTTTAGTTTTAAATATTTGACCTCTGGGTTTTATCTAAGGTCCTCATACACTCTTATATTCTTAACTTTGTGTTTTTCTTCAAAGGAAATTCCTAGAAGCACTTAGGGAAAACAGGCTAGCTCACCTGTTAATACGGAATAGTCTGAACCCAAAGCCCAAATGCATAATTGTCTCCATATTTTTAGTGCAGAACATCATTTGCAATTGATATTCTTCTCCATAATTATAGTATTTTATTTCATATTCTGTATTACTAACTCCAAAAGGTGAATGGCCAGACTTCCAGTTATAAAATGTCTAAGCCTAACTCTTTAAAGTCTCTTACCAACTATACAATGTGCCATAAATATGAAACTCGGTTCTTAAAATATTAAACAGAATTTTAAAATAACTCAGAAACACCCAACAAAAGCCTGTATACAACCAGATATATCCCTGGGAGTCAAGAATACAACCACCTAGAGGAGTTTTTTATTGGGCAGTCTTCACTGGTAAGGGAAAAGCCACGTCGGTGAGGGAGGGTTCCTTGCCTGGGGAGACCTAGAACTACAAATCCTTGTCACCTTTGCCCTGTGAGGTCATGCAGAATGACCAGGGTCTCCAGTGCTGCTTTATTCTGAAGAGTGATAGTTTTCACAACCAAATCTGTTCTAATTCACAGTAGATGCTGGAACATATTTCCCAGTTATGTTTATTAAGTCTCTGTCATTTTTAACATCACATATTCATCAAATTAACACTTTTAGAAGACATTCGTCAAGGAGTACAAGAACTGCAAGACTCTCATCTCAATTCCGTATCATATTGTCTCACAGTGCCTGCAGAAGAGAACAGTAATTTGAATAAAGGGAGTATATTTTCCTTAGGAAATTAGAGTGCGCTTTCATTTAACTTGTCCGTTGTATATTCTTCTCAGATTCCTACAAGATGAATGAACCATTGTTCCCAAGGTGGCAAGAATATTCAATGAATTTGGAAAAACCTAATGAAGCGGTGGTTCAAGTCTAAATATGAGGCAATCAAAACTCTGTTGTCCTTGTAATGATTTGGGCACATTGATTTTGCCCCTATTTTTAATTGTGAATTTGACTTTTTGGTAGATTTACTGTGTGAGATTACAGTTATTCAAATGAAGGCATTCAAATGGTGTTAATGCAGACATCTTTGTGTCATTTGTGGAAGAACATTTTCACTGTTACTAAATTTGATGTGGCTCCATGAGGCAGATTCCAATACTTCTCTTTCCCTAGCTGCTAAAATCACAGAAAATTTAAGTAACTAGATATTTTAAAACCAGAAATATTTACAGTTTAGGTTGAACTTTTATTTTTTTGTTGTTCTATCTTAATCCTTAAGAGACTTGGTATAGCAATCTCAGCTCATCAAATTGTTTGAGAACAAAATGTACTTTACTGAATGCCATAAAGAGGCCTGTTGTTTCCACTGCAATTCAAAACATAATGTTCCAGAAATGAAAATTGCATAACAGAGCAAATATTCATACATTCTCAGCTGTTTCAGGTTATTCTTTTCAAGAGGTCATGGCTTTAAATACTCACAGGCAAAAGCAAGATGATTTTGGGGTGACCAAATAGAGACGGACAAGGTATACAGAAAACAAGGTATGAACAGGCCAACTAACCCTAATTAGTCAGAAAGGAAAAATCAAAGAAAAAAAAAAGGACATGCACACAACTACACCGCTTAATCAAGTATTATTTCAGTTCAGATCTGGTTTGAATCTGACCACCGGAGGTTGTTGTCAGGTGTCTTGACAACAAACCTAGCAGGTGGCTAGCAAGCAAGTCCTGGGGAAGTGAAGACTTACTGTTGAACCCACATTCTTGACATAGATAGGAAAAGGTAGCAACACTAAGATTACTCAGTCAGCCCTTGGAAGAGCTGCTCCCCCATTTCTTCTTCACCCAATCTTTCCAGGCTATTGCTCTTATAACGCATCAAAGCCAGTAAAAGCACATTTGAAAATGAAAGGTCTATCACATTCCACGCTTCTTTTGAAACATCAAAAAGCCACATAAAGAAGCAGTAGGACCAGAAAAAGCTGACAAGGAGCAGGACAGTGCCTGTTAGGACGGCAGGAATAGCTGGAGGTGAACCAATGTGAGGTCTATGAAAAGGCTAGTGAGAGAACCAGAAATTTGCTGCTGACAAGATGAAACAGCCCACAGCTGTGTCATGCTAATAAAAAGTTAATTTCAGCTTTCAGACACTCTTCATGGTACTTTACCGTTCCACGGCATCAAGCTCATCCATTGTACCGTATCACCTGCAGAGGCTGGGTCTATTTACAAGCTCTTGGAATCCAAACAGAACTTGAGGAAACTATTTTATTTCTGCAAGATATACATGGGAATAAGAACATTTGTGATCGGGTTGGACAGCTACCCCAGTGTCCTTGCAAACTTGAGCTTTAGTCTTAAAATAAGTCCCGAACATCGACACGGGTGAATCAGGAGCTTTTCCTTAGCTATAGTTCATGCCATCACTGTCAGAATCTGGGGATAAGCACAGTTTCATCTGAAATAAAAAAAAATCTTAAGTTTCTTGATAAATCTGTGGTCACTCTCATGACCTACTTCTTTCAGGCTGAAACAGACAACCTACAAAAGTTTTTTAAAGGCATGTCACTAAGTTTTCTGCTACGGTATTTCCTGAAACCATAAATCCAAGCTGTTATGTATACATAGAAGCTGCTTCTAGTAATCTTGTTCTTGGTAATGTTTAAGAAATATCAGGAGAAAACAGAAATCCAGTAATTCCTCACATGCCGATCCTCTCAGTCTGGTTGTGCCCTGACTTCAGAAAAAGTCAAAGTGACTATTTCACTTTATAGAGTAGGATAAGCATTATATATCTTATAAAGACCATGTGATTTAGAAGTGCTATGTATTGGGAATTAAAAATTCTGATGAATCTAAGCTTTGTCACTGATTGTTTTATCATAATTAAAATATTCAACTTTATCCCAAACCACAATCTTCTGAGATATAATAAAGCCTGCCCCCGCCCTGCTCATCTTCCAAGGGTATTTTAAGAAACATGTGAGGAAACACTTCCCAAATAATACAGGAAAGTATGCAATTGTTAGACCCAGCAAAATGTGGCAGTGCCCAACATACACGTACTTGTTGAATTGGCAGAAGATTTAACTACTCATAAGAAAACTTACCATATGACTTTATTTCAATACACATTTTCATTAAAGATGATTTATCTCATGGCTATAATATCCTTAATATCCAATGGCCTATCCCTGAAGATATTGATTAATTATAGTTTTTTTAAACAATTTTATTTATTTATTGACAGAGATCACAAGTAGGCAGAGGGATGGGCAGAGAGAGGAAGGGAAGAAGGCTCCCTGCTGAGCAGAGAGCCTGATGCGGGACTCAATCCCAGGACCCTGGGCTCATGACCTGAGCTGAAGGCAGAGGTTTTAACTCACTGAGCCACCCAGGCACCCCTAATTATAGTTATTTTAATATATCTGTTTGCTATATTAACTTTTTTCTTGGGATATTATTTCTTTTGCCCACAGGGTTTAGTATCTCACTTTTGTAGAGATCCTTGTCTTCAAATATTTGTTGAGTCTTTGTTGTTTAAGCACCTTTGTTTTTTAAAATGCTAGGTCTACAACCTTTCTACTTCAGTCTGCTCAAGATTATACTGGAGGAATAGCGAGACATGGGGCTTGGTGGGCTATATTGATGGACTTTTCGGTGAAGATGAATCACAGACTTCTTAGTCTTGGCAACTACCAAGGATGCTGCTCTGCTTCTGGAGACCCAGCACACAGTGATGTCATCTGCTGTGAACATATAACTCTACTGACCCATTCTAGAAAAAGCAAGGCTCAGGGAAAAAGCAACTGATCCAGCTATTCTAACTGTTCTTACAGACTGGGTGGTCCAGGGCCCTTTCTTCCAAATCTCTGTTGATGGTGAGCTGAGAGAACTTGCACAGGAGTCCCTTCTTGATGTGTATTTGGTGTAAATCTTTGACTCCATCTACTTTCTATTTTTCAGAAATGCTTCAGTTTCTTGTCTTCCAATAACAATTTGTTATTGTTTTTGATTCAGTGATATGAGGGAGATTCTAAGTGTGGAATAGATGGGAGAAATTACCTGGAAAAATTTCTCTGCTATTGGTTTTCTTATCACTCTGTGTGCCCACCAACCCATCCATTTATTATGAAACTAATGCTCACCTTTGGTCAGAAATTAAATAGTATAAAAAAGTGTCCAAAAACAAATGACCCTTCTTCCCAGCCTCAGAGTTATTCCCATAGTCAACACTCTCTTGTATGACATTTCAAAACATTTTAATGTTAATATATGTCTATACACACTGTTAAGTGTTTGACTTCCTTTTGTTTGACTTAACGATATATCTTTCAGATCTGTCCAAATCAGCCCATGTAGATACATTCTTTTTAATGGATATATAACAATTTATTACATGTCTGCATCAAACTATTTTGTCAATCTCTTGTTGATGGACATGGAGGTTGTGTTCTGTTCTTTTTTACTATTATAAATAAGACCACAGTGAAAAATTTTTGTGAAGAGATGCAAATAAAACCAGAGGACAAATTTTTAGAAGTAACACTTGTAGGATTTGCACACTTCAAACTTTGATGTTATCCAGTTCCATTCCAAAGAGGCTATACTCATTTTTACCATTTCTACACTGCATATACCCCTGTGTGACACAATGAATTTCCAGGTTTTAATAACTATCACCAGCCTGACAGGTGAAAACTGTCTTATGGTCTGAATTTACATTTCTTCAATTATAAATGAGACTGAAGATGCCTGAAAGATACTTTTTCCTTTGAACTCCTTTTTTTAAAAAAGATTTATTTATTTTACAAAGAGAGACACAGCAAGAGAGGGAATGCAAGCAGGGGGAGTGGCAGAGGGAGAAGCAGGCTTCCTGCTGAGCAAGGAGCCTGATGTGGGGCTCAATCCCAGGACCCTGGGATCATGACATGAACACTTAACAACTGAGCAACCTAGGCGTCCCTGAACTCCTTTTTCATATCCTTTGTCTATTTGTGAGATCTGTTAGTACTTTTCTTATTGATATATAAGAACTCTGTATACATATTTTGAAGATATAGGTGTATATACAGTGCAGGTGTGGTTAAAGTTGGTATAACCCTTTGGAACAAAATTGGACATGTACAGATTTTTCAGTTTTGTTTTTTGCTTTTAATTACTGTATTTTTCCAAACAGAAGTTTTAATATTTTATAGCAAAATTTATCTCTATCACTCTTGTTTTTAAATGTCTACTTAAGTTGTTTCTTACTTGAGGTCTTACTACAAGATTACTTAAAATATTTTGCCACAATCCTTTATAAAACTACAGTTTAGTATTTTCTCTTTAAAGCAAATAGATCTGTTTCTCCCCTAAATGGCTAAAAAGTTTCTTAATACCATTTATTAAACAATCTATCTTTCTTCACTAATTTAAAAATGCCACCTCTATCGTACAATAGATTCCCTGAAGTATTTAGACCTAATTAAGATTCTATTCTGTTCCATTGATCTGTCTGCCTATGCAGATATTTTAAAAATGAATACACTTATGGAGCTATAATTTAGCATATGTGGGTATATTTCCAGGCTTTAGTTATTTGTATTCTACAGTATGTTTATTTGTCACTGTGTTCCTCTGGTTTGACTTCCTCAAGGGCAAAGATTATGGATTCTCCTCCCTCTGTAATTCCCTAAAACACTAGTCTCTGCCAGGTTTGACATTTTGGAAACTAAAATCAAGCCGTGTCTTTAGATAGAACCAATGATGATCTGAGAGGTCTGAGAAAATAAAACCCCAGCTTAAAACATCTGACCCCTAAAGATAACATGAAACATTACAACATTTAATTCCTCTATTTAAGGGGACTTTCCTGTTAAAATGCAAATAGTTTCACAAGTTACTTATTTTGCATAAATTTATCATATCTCTTTGGTCTAGGTTTTGATCAAAAGGCAACAAAAACTAATATTTAGAGAGCCAAGCAATCTGGTTAGAATAGTACATATTCCATCTCATTTAGTATCACCAAATAGCCTAGGAAATTGGTATCATTAATCTCAGTTTACAAATAGGAAATAGACTCAGAGAAGTAAGTTAACTTGCCAGATTAGTTAATGGCAAAGATTGGATTCAAACCCAAGCATGTCTGAAGTGTAGTAAGTCTGATTCAAACCTGCGTTACATGTTTGATATATAGTTCTAGAATGTTCCTCTACTTTCCCATGCTTCTTCTCAGAGACAGAGTTCCTCGAGCAAGGATGTGAAATAATTTCCACTTCTTGTGCCAGCTCTGCAGTGGCTGCCTTGAGCACTGAATGGAGAATAATTTCTAGCTGCAAGCATGCTCAGCAAGAAAGAGGACCATGATAAATGACCGATGCCTGCCACGGAAGTTGGAGGCAAGAGTGGCAATGTGGGACGCTGTATTTGCCACTTCTGCCCGAAGCCCGATGCTGGAGACCAAAAAAACATTTTACCAACTTCACATTTGTGTTTAGGAAAAATCCTAAAATCCTAAGGGACGAAATTAAATTTCGTCCCTTAATAAAGCCTCAGGACCCAAAAACAAAAATAAATTTTGAGAAATATAGCAAATAGAAAAGAGCGATATCCATGGTATTGAAAGTAAATTAGTTCTCCAAGCTTGACATGCTAAATGTATAGCTTCGTTTTATAATGATCAGTGTGGCTCTACCACTCATAGGAAACCCCACTTGACCTTTGCTTCAACAAGGCGGCTGCTTTGAATTGGGTTTTGCCAGCATAAGGGAGATAAGAAATTCTAGGCTGGTGGGTAAATGGCACAGCATCTAATTCACCTCGTGTATGGCTCCATCCTAGAAATACATATGAAACCAAGAAACTGAGCTTTGAATCAGGCTCCACCCAGATTTACCAGTTTTAAGAAGGGGACCCCCATATTTATATGATAATCAATAGATCCAAGACCAACGTGTAGCCTCTCTGGAACAGTCATTGTGAGTGTTCACCTCACTCCTAGTCCTCTTCTTTCCCTTCAGAGATCTGCAATTCTATTCAGGTACCCAGTGGTCCCGGCAACTCTCAGATGAACGGTCCTTAGACCATTAAACATGGCAGTTGAGTTGGTGGGATGACTCCTTTCAAAGCACATATCTGTGGCTGTTTTCCATACCCTGGCATCAATTTGTCTGTCCTTTTCCATACAGCTTCCGTGGGAACGGTGCCATATACAGCTATCATTTTCTGCTTATAAAAAAGGAAATGAGAGATCAGAAAAGTTAGCCCCACCCACGCCTCTGGCAGTCCATATGCAATCCTTTACCTCTTGTCAGTGACAAGATTAGCAGCAAGCCGGAGACTGAGTTCAGAGTCCTGGGATCTAGGAAGAGGTTTGCACTAATCATCTGAGGAAGTTCTTCCTTGTTGCCCTGAGACAGACATTAGAGAACAGCTATTTCTTTTCTTCCAGCCAGCATTCTGTGCTGATATGGGATCCAAAATTGTAGTAGCCACTTCTCTAGCAGCCATCCACAGAGAGGAGGATAGAACCCAAAGAATCACAGAGAAATGAATCAGGACCCAGCCCTGACAATCCCGGTTAACTCTGAACTTGCAGTTATTGAGGCAATCAATGTGTTTCAATTGTATGCCGTTACTCACCGCCAAATGCTTCCCAGATGACCTCTCTCATACACCTCCACCTCAAGTCTCTGAGGGAGTCACCCTCTAGACTATAGACTAGGTCTCCTTAAAGCTATTTGCCTACTTGCAGGACAGTGTAGGACTTAGAATCATAGGATCAAAATTTGACTCTGGCATTTATTTCCTGTGTGTCCTCAGGCAAGTTACTTAAACTCCCCATGCTCAGTTTCTTCATCTGTGAAGTGGGGGCAATACACAGATTCCACAATTGTATGAGTACTAATGAAATAAACCATGTAAAGTGCTTAGAATTGGGTCTGGCATATAATTACTGGCATTATTACATGAATTTTGTCAGTGCCTACTGCCCGATTTCCCCCCTTTCTAATCACAGGACCCCAATTCTGCACTCCCTATGTCTATTTAGATCACAACCTGTAATACCTAGCCCTGAATCCGTTCTAATGGTCTTTCCAGCCACTGCACCCCAATTATTCTGATTTTGGACTGATCTTCTTTACATCCAGCTCCAGGCCCTGGGATTTTCCAGGAATCCCAAAAATGAGATAGCTAAAATAATCTTGTAACCTAAAGAAATACAAATCTAGTGCTAGAAAGATTCTTACAGATTTTAATCAGTTTCTCTTGCCACAGCACTACTTCGTAAGGGTTTGTTCTTGTGGGCTAATGTGTACTGAAAAATAAGTTACTAATTACTATTCATATTTGGCTTTGTTTCTCCATGGACAATTGTCCTGCTCAGTAGCCCTCGCCTCCCACTGGGGCCTCAGCTGTTTAATTCATTTGGCATTACTCTTTTTTTTTTTTTCTTTTCGATAGAGCCACTCTGTGCCTGTTATGCTGAATTTCAAAAGCAGATTGATTAGGGAAATTTTCAAATGCATCTTTCAAATTTCATTTCTCTTGTAAATGAAGATGAACGGTCCTTAGACCATTAAACGTGGCAGTTGAGTTGGTGGGATGACTCCTTTCAAAGCACATACCTGTGGCTGTTTTCCATACCCTGGCATCAATTTGTCTGTCCTTTTTCATACAGCTTCCCTGGGAACGGTGCCATATACAGCTATCATTTTCTGCTTATAAAAAAAGGAAATGAGAGATCAGGATCGTTAGATTTCATAAACAGTTGAGTGGTTGAGAAATGCAAAGCAATGAGCTATGTTACAGGGCTGCTGGAGATGAGGGGTGGAGAGAGCAGAAAAGAAATTATATCTTAAAACTTCAATGTGTACCATTCTTACATGATGTCTAAAAAGACAAAAATTCAAGTTAAGCATTTAAATGTTAAAACAAAATAGACAATGCAATGTTCTTTCCAGCACAATAGCTGCCAGACAAGCACTGCCCCGAATGGAAAGGGAAGGAAAAAGAAACGGAGAGAAAATGAGACGCAACGAAGAGAGAGAGATGGACGATCCAGGGAGGGGACAGTTAAGATGCCTGCAGTTTTACGTGAAAAATAATTCTGTTACCTAACGGGTGCTAAACCATGGGAAATGGGAAAAAGTCAGGCCGAAATTCAGAATCTGATTCCCTGGCACAGAATATATCCTCATCTGATCCCAGCAATTTCAGGTGGCCAATTCAATGCTGCCTCATCTCAAAAACAATTCAGAGGGCCAAAGAAGCAACTTTGGAGAATCAAAACTCCCTGGTTCAAATCAGAGCATATTATTTTCATATTTTTCTTCACCTGCTCCTCAGCTCCAAGGCAAATGAACAGAAAGCCAGGAAGATTTTAATGTGTAGGCTGTATTGTTCTCTTTTCGGTGGGGTCTGTACGGCCTTTCCCCATCTGCACAGATACCGAGGGGTCCGTTTCGGTGTGCTTTTTAAGTTTTCTGCTCTTCTATGAAATAGAATGCTCCCGAGAAAGCAGAGTGGTAAAGAACTTGGAGCAGGTGATAAAACCTCATTTTTGCATGTCGCTCGATGACATTGCATTGCTGAAGCTGCCTAGCAGTAATGGCTATTGAAATTACACTGGCCCACCAGCCCTTAGACAGGAAGAAAACTAGCTGCGAGAACTTGGATTTTATTGAAAATCAAAAGCCAGCCGACAGGATGCTCTCTGAACTCACCCAGGGAACTCTTAGCTGGAATCATTGGCTATAACGATATGCTGAGAGAGATTTGGAAACTAAACCTCAGGGAATTGTTTAAAAAAATACACACATGCACACACATCAGGGTAAATTTTATAAAAGTCTATGAAAGGCTGCAAGAAAAAGTGGCTTTAAAGATAGTACACCGCAGCCATCAAACATGCAGTGCGTTTTTGAGTTCAATAAATTCCTAAATAACCATAATTGGGCCTGAAAGTACAGAGTAGAAATATGAGTAAAAGAAGCAAAGAATCATTTTAAGGTTGAAGGATAATATTTTTAAAACAAGTATAAGAAGACATGGGAATCTATAAAGACATGTAACAAGTGTAATTATGTAAAGCAGTAATTCCTCACTCACGTGTTCTACAAATGTTTAATGAGCATCTACTCTGAGCAAGTGTCTATTCTGTGTCACAGGTAGTGCTGTGGATATAGCCAGAAAGAAGACAATGCTTCTACCGACATTTCTAGTTTCTGCAGAGTTTATTTTCTCACTGGAGAAGAACAAATACAAATAAATAGGTTTATGCAGCTGTATTCGATGTCTATAAGTGATCAAGATCAGATACTTTACTCAGCATTTATACCAGCAATATAGTGTGAAAGAAATGTAAAAATGTATTTGGATCATGGCACACTTTCATAGACAACAAAAGCATGACTTCATTAAGAGTAGGATGATTTTACTTATGAAATATTTATTTTTTATTTTTTCATATCCTTCAAAATTGATACATGGAAGCTGTCTAGGTCAATGAGTATCTGAACTGAATTCATCACTTTCACAGGTCAAAGGGTTTCCGTGTCTGCTTTTTTATCATTATGTTTAATATTTTCAGGCCTTCATTTTCAAATAATTTTTTAAAAATTCAAATAAGATGCAACCAAATATTCAAATGACCAAACAACCATATAAAAAGACAATCCTGCTGAAGGGGAATTGTTGTCTGGCACGTAGTTTCACTATGTAACAGCTTGAATTTTTGTCACCTGATTTAAGAAAGTCTAAACTTAGTAAACAAAAAGATGATTTAGAAAGGTGAAAATGTAATGTCATAAAAGGTGGTTTGTATGGAACTTGAATTTAAGGAAGTCTCTGTACCTTCACATGCTGTGTCAGGCACGCGTGTTGAGTTGCCATAATTACAATAGGGTCTTCCATTAGAAAGATGTCCTGGAACCCAACATTCCAGGTCTTGTCCTCTCTGGGGTGGGAAAGATAGGGATCTAAGCCTCTGAGTGAGGTCCAAAGAGGCCATTAACAGTTTCACCCAAAGTGTACGTAAGACCAGATACATTAGTCTTCTCAGAGTCGAGGGATGTGAGAATGGGGGCCAGATGATAGATGCCCTTTTCCTATCTTTCTTCTTATCCACACATCATCACATCATCACATAGGTGAGAAAGAAAATAGGCTGTACATTTTTTAAGTTAGCCCACAAAAATAAATCTGCAACGGTGTCCTTCAATGATTTCCTTAACCTCTCTGAACTTCAGTTCCCACGACTCTGAAACGAAGGAGGATAATTCAATGAAATATCTCTTATAATAAGAATATTCTGGGATGCCTGGGTGGCTCAGTTGTTGAGCATCTGCCTTTGGATCAGGTCATGATCCTAGGGTCCTGGGATTGAGCCCTGCATCGGGCTCTCTGCTCAATGGGGAGTCTGCTTCTCTGTCTGTCTGCAGCTTCCCCTGCTTGAGCTCTCTCTCTCTCTCTCTCTGACAAACAATAAATAAAATCTTTAAAAAAAAAATGCACTACTATGAAGAAACACAAAAAACATGCCATGTGGGTCACTAAATGAATAAGCCAGTATCGTCCCTAACAGGTGACCAAAACAACAAATCTTGCTGTGTAAAAATTCACCTAACCCGGGGTGCCTGGGTGGCTCAGTGGGTTAAAGACTCTGCCTTTGGCTCAGGTCATGATTCCAGGGTCCTGGGATCAAGCCCCGCATCGGGCTCTCTGCTCAGCAGGGAGCCTGCTTCCCCCTCTCTCTTTCTCTGCCTGCATCTCTGCCTACTTGTGATCTCAGTCTGTCAAATAAAAAAATAAAATCTTAAAAAAAAATTCATATAACCCTTGATACATCTATCATCTATTACTAAGGTACAGAATAATCCCAAGAATGATCTTTAAACCAACATTAGAATTTTAGAACAAATTCCTATAAAATACATCAAAGCGGATATGATCAGTGAATATAGGGATTTAAATTGTCCCATAGAAACAGAATTTGATTCCTGATAAATCAACTGCCTATTTTCCTTTTCATATTTTTGGTTTGGTTGCTAAAAACATATTAATTTTTCATATCATTTATATTTATTGTCCTACTCAATTGGTTTTAGCAGAGAAATTATTGGTTATGAATCTATGACTTTTTTCTATTTCTTCTTTTCAATCAGCTACAGCATAATATTTTTAAAGTATATAAAAATACAAATTTTCTATCCAAGATATAATTGAACAACACCTTCATTGTTTTCTTTTTTTTTTTTTTTAAGATTTTATTTATTTACCAGAGACAGAGATCACAAGTAGGCAGAGAGGCAGGCAGAGAGAGAGGGGGAAGCAGGCTACCCACTGAGCAGAAAGCCCAATGTGGGGCTCGATCCCAAGACCCTGAGATCATGACCTGAGCTGAAGGCAGAGGCTTAACCCACTGAGCCACCCAGGCACCCCCACTTTCATGGTTTCCTAAACAGATTATTTTTCTAGCCCCATGAGTCTCTTAGTAGCCATGCTTTCCACTTCTTAATTTTCAAAGGTTCTTTGTGAAATACTTTTCTGTCTTCTTTAAAGTGGGTTGAGTAGCATTCAAAATACAGCAAACATTGCTGCATTCCAAGTTTGTCACCTTCATACAACACTATAAATAATATGCAAAAATCAATAGCAATTCTATCCTGGTTCAATGCCATTTTGTAGGAAGAAATTCTTTGTGTAGATTTTAATATTCTTCTCTATATTTTAAGAAAATTAATCAGTAACTTCGCAATCTTTTGTCCTCAATCAGACAAAGTTTACTCAGGGGTCTTAAAAAATAAATGGAATTGAGACTAAGATATAGAAACCTATTCTACCTCAGTTCCTCTTCAATAATGGTAGACTTAACTAGGAAAGATTAATTTGTTAAAAATCATATGTTGATTTTTAAGATAATGAATGATTGACATTTTAATAAGTAATGCTTATTATTTATTAGTAAATGTTCAAAACATATAAACTAGCTGATTTATTACATGTTATCTATCTATATATATAGTGTTTTAAAAAATCATTAAATTGGTATTTACAAGAAGGACCATACATTGACCATCACCAGCACATAACCCACAGCTCTTAAAAAATAGCTTAGGGGCATCTGGGTGGCTCAGTGGGTTAAAGCCTCTGCCTTTGGCTCAGGTCTTAGGGTCCTGGGATCAAACCCCACATCGGACTCTCTGCTCAGCGGGGAGCCTGCTTCCTCCTCTCTCTCTCTCTCTCTCTCTGCCTGCCTCTCTGCCTACTTGTGATCTCTGTCTGTCAAAAAAAAACAAATAAATAAATAATCTTTAAAAAAAAAAAAAAGGAAAGTAGCTTAGAGACAGCAATGCCCTCACAGGGCTTCTTGGAGAAATGGGGGGAAGCACGTGATGCCACAACAACAAACAATCTCAGTGGCCTGAGACCACAGATCTTTGTACCTCGTCCATGCTATGTGTCCATCACAGGCCAGCAGGGGCCTCTGCTCCTTAAAGCCTCACAGGGATCCAAGCCACTCACTGCTCCATCTGCACTCATGCTTATACAATCACTAAAGCAGAGGGAAGCAAGAGCTTATTAACCAAGCAGTCAGCATTAAAGATTCTTCTTCAAAGTCAGAATTTCATGTGCTTTCACACTTCTTTAGCCAAAGCAAGCCCATGGATCACCCAAGTTTATGTGGTCAGGGAAACATGATTCTTCATGTGCTAAAGAGAACTAGACATATTTGGTGGGCAGTACTCACGGCTATCAGAGCCCCACTCACCCCATCTTCAAGAAAAGAAAGGAGGGATGCCTGAGTGGCTCAGTGAAGCATCTGCCTTCTGCTCAGGTCATGATTCTAGGGCCCTAGGGTCGAGCCCCATGACACCAACACCAGGCTCCCTGCTGAGGGAGACTCCTCTTCCCTGAGCAGGAAGCCTGCTTCACCCTCTCCCTCTGCCTCTCCTCCCCACCCCCCAACTCCTCTTGTTCTCAATCTCTCTCTTTCTCTTTCTAAAATAAATAAAATCTTTTTAAAAAGTTAAAAAAAAAATGAAATGAAAAGGCAGGAGTTTTAACAGCTGGCCCAATAAAAGCCCAAAATTCTTCAGTGGCATTCGTCCGAATCTCTCTAACTCAGATTCCAGAGGTAGGAGGTGAGTAGAGTAAGAATTACTATTTTCCCTCAGAAAATAGTGCTAAATGCAAATATGCACCTTACAGTGATCTTTTGCACCTTTTGTGATTTCAAGATATTGCTAAATGGGAACCTGGCTAGCTTCTAAACCTCTCAGAAAAATTAAGAAGAGGTCAGTATGGACGTGAGAACATTGGATTAAGACACATTGTCCCTAACATTTATTTAGACTCTATGCTGGATGCTACAATTAGTGGGTTTGGATCATCGCATATCATCTTCGGAGCATCTGTATGAAGTATGTAGATACTATGATCATCTCCATGCTTCAAACGAAGAAGGTTAAGAAGATGGCAGGACTCAATGGTGAAAGAGGAAGGATTCGGTCCCAGCTGTGGACTCGAGAGCCCACACGGCCAACCAGCATATGATAGAGAGTAACATCAGTGAAGTGTTTTTTTATAAGTGCCATGTGAATGTATACATTTAAATAAATGCCAGTTCACAATTATAAGTTTAAGAAAGGCATTCAAAAACAGCATTGTAGCACATTTTCCCATTAAAGAAATAATAGCACTCACTTTTAACTTTGTCAGATTCCTTTCATACATCAAAAGGCAGGATATGTAAGGAGCATTTTTGGAGCTACTCTATAAATTTTACATGGCTCTAGGCTAATTAGAGAATTTTAAATATTACTGAGACTGAGTAAGACTAAAGTTTACAAGGAGTATATTGGGTACATGACAAGATACATTGCTGTCTCATTTTTCTTTAACTGTGGAATGGCATTCATGGAGACCATGTGAATGTTACCCCCTGGAGTTGTGCAGTATACAATGTGTATGACCATATGTCCGGGTCATAGTATTTTCCACAGGAAACATACTTTTATCTACACTCCTATCCCAAGCTGTCATCTCTTGACAGAAAGTCAAGGGGAACCAAGGCATTTGGTTTTCCAAATATCCTTAAGGAATTTAATACTTAAATTGTTTTCCAAATTGATAGTTGAGAATATTGATATGATAAGCATTATGAAACCAAGACTTGTATAAGCACATCTTGTATGGTCATCTGTGGCTGAGAGAGTTAGTGTTTGGATTTATGCATGGAATTATACTAATTGAACTGGGAAACCTCAAAAACAGTCTGAATTTAAGGAACTGCATTTACTAAAGTATAGAATAAGTTATTCAACTTAGCTATTTTAGAACTTTGTAGCAATATAGCATGACATTATAAACTTCATGTGTTTACTGATATCTATGGGGATGAATCACAATTATTTTCTTAGAATACAAAAAAGGAACACCACTTCAGTCCATCAACTTCAACAGCTGGTTTATTCCTTTTCTTCCATAGGACCCCATTACAGACCCTACAGGATCTCTCCACACTACTGTTGTGTCTTAATTTTGTTTTAATCATTTTTTTCAATCCCTCAACCCACTCTAGTGTCAGCAAGCTGCTGTTGATCTTGAGAAGTCCTTTGCTGCAAATCCCGTTGAGCGGCTTTCTGCAGAGAATTGCCCCCTTTGAAGACTTGCCCCAGTGGTCTTTGTGTGAGCTGCTTCAGTGAAGGAAGAGAGAGGCATGCCTTAGGTAAGAATTTTTTCAATGCCTTTTCAAATGGTATTTGTACACTT
The DNA here is from genome assembly GCF_022355385.1 of Mustela nigripes. Lineage (NCBI taxonomy): Eukaryota > Metazoa > Chordata > Mammalia > Carnivora > Mustelidae > Mustela > Mustela nigripes. The sequence continues at coordinate 197,993,811 of NC_081557.1, forward strand.
TAGTAGTCATCATAGATTCTCTGCTGACCTAAGAGATTTGCAGCTTTATAAAGGCTATGGCAGATGCTAAGAATATTCATCTTTTCTTCTTTTGAAACAGGTCCAAAAAGGAATGACTTGTGGGCAAATATTGATTTCTTTTCCTAAAGATCAACTATTAAGTATAAAAGGACACCTAAACATGAAATCGAAAGGTTTACATTGTCAAGCCAGGGCAGAAGGCGGAGAAGGAAGACTGTATACTTCCCTACCTGGGAACACGAAGGCTAAGGAACAAGTGAGAAATGTCAATGTCTATGGCACTTCCTCCGGGAGTGGAAGCAGAAGGGAAGTAAATGAAGCAGTTGAGGGCTGTGCTTCTCAAACATAAACCTCGGGCGCAAAATATGAATCACCAGGGACCTTGTCAAAATGCAGATTCTGGTTTGCTGGGTCCAGTTTGGAACAGGACATTCTGCCTTTCTGACTCGCCTCCCAGCAATGCCGATTCTGCTGGTCCAGAGCTCATACCTCATGCATGGACCAAGGTTTTACGCCGCCTGCCAGGGACCGTCATGTCCTCTAACAGCAAGCCTCTGAGTTCTTAACAGCAAAAAAGGCGAAAGCAGACACTGACCTGCCACATCTGCATCGCCTGCCTCAAAGAATAAAGAAGCTTGAGGAGCCCCCCCCCCCAGCGGCATTCTCTGTCCATAAAAAGATTACATCTGCAGGAGAAAAGGATTGAGGGAGGTGATGGGGCTGGAGTGAGGAGCTCCGCAATCCCCGTGCTGAGGTGCTGAGCGTTGGGGGCACTTGGTTTGGTTTTCACATTACCAGCCTCAGTGAGGTGGAACAGAGGATTACAAAGGGATAAGCTAAATGGCAATTGCGAGTGTATTGTTGTGGTCACCAGCACCTTTTCCATCAGTATTTTCCATTTCTCCAAAGCCATATGGAGCACTTAATCTATTTAGGTGATTTCTTAAGAAAGAATGAACAATACATGTCCCCAAGTGGCAAGTGTAGTGAAAGTTAAAAACGGTATTTTCTTTTATCCCAAAGCCTCCGAAATGTTCACAGATCTTACTATTATCATAAAAATAAATGACAAGAGGGATTTAGTTCAGTTAGAAATCATCCTGCTCTTGTCCATGTGGCGGAACTTAAAATGAAACACACTGCCTTCTAGCCTTCAGGATCGGGATAAAAGTCCAATATGAAAGCTCCTAATGATCTATGGTTTGAAGAGCTGGCTGTTTTAACAGAGATCATGGCCAAAGACTTAGAAGAAGAGGAATTTCAGATCCAATACTAAAAATAGTAGATTTATGCTTAGATGGGTTTGTTTCTTCAAAGAATGCTCCATTGATCTTACTGAAATTCTTCCAGGTGAGTTACTTGCTCTATCCAAGAGCAGTAGCTATCTAAAAAATAATAAGGTATGTGTAAGCTAACATTTCTGTCTAGTTGAGTCGGACTTGGACCAAATTTACGGAGAAACATTTTTCACTGACCTTCCAAAAACATCTGTAAGTAAAAGAAAGAAATTTGAAAGAAATTAAGCACAAATATTTAAGAGCCAAGTGGGATGGCACCAAATTTATGCTAGAGGTCTGGGTCAGAGCCTAATTAGAAAGACGATGGTCAAACATAACCTGGCCTGATTTTTACATAATACTACACTTGAGGTAAAGGCTATCTGAATGGTGAGTCTATATATATAGGTGGCCACCTATAAAAAATAGAGTCCCTTTTCTAGGGACTGTTCCTCTGTCTCAGGCCCAAAATGGCTTTTGCCTAAAATTCCAAATTAAACCCCCTACTCCTCTTAATTAACATCCGTGGAAAGTATGCATTGAATTGTTTCTAATTCCTTGATATATTTGCATTAATTTGATTATTAGGGACTCCTGCCATTATCTAGCCCTGGAAAGATTCTGTTTTCAGGAAGGGAGTAGGAGAAGGAGCCAAGGAAAGGCCAGGTCCAGAGGTAACTCAAGACTGATTAGCAAGCCAGCCAGGGGTGATGATAAGGGCATTCATGTATCTCTGTACCTGAACACTAAATCGGCTCTTTGCCAAAGGCAAACTTAATACTTTTGCTATTTCAATGGGATGAAAGCAATCACAGAACGCAGGCCAAAGCTAGGGCTATACACCTCAAGCTAAATGTACACGGAAACCAAAGAGTGGTTCTTTTCAGTTAGAAGCATAAAAGGACTGACAATCGTGTCACAAAACTTGGTTAAAACTACTTAACTGAGTATTGTCAACCTTATCTACAGTTGAGGTATTCATCATAGACAGGAAACAAAGTTCCTAATACCCAGGATCACTTACATACACATAGGAAACATGTTTTCCCCTCTGGCACGATAGCATTTCTGGTGTTAAACAGCTGTTTTCACCTCCCCCTTAAAATTGGTTGTGATTCACCCTCCTTCAAGTTACCCAGCCAAAAACTGTCAGGAGTTGCTTGAGGCTAGAAAGTAGGCTTTTTATGTAAATGGAGGGGGAATGGGTGCCACAGGTAATGCTGTCATACACACAAAAAAGACTTTAAATGGATGCCAGAAACAAATTCTCTTGGTCCTTTGAGTCCCTTTTTTCTGTTTAACTACATTGTTCCCCACCCCTTCCTCTGGTGTCCTTGATGCAACTCCGAACATCCTGAGAATGATTTTCAAACCCAATACATTTCGACAAGTGTGGAATGGATGCCTCTGTGAAATAGAGATGAGCTTGAAAGAAAAGATGAAATTTGCACATATTCCTTTGCAACCAGGGTTTTCCAGTGAATTGCTTGATTCAGAAGATAATTCCCCCTATTTTTCAGTGCTTGAAGTGTAGCATGTGCTCAAGCAGCTAATGGATCTCTTTCTGGCTACAGTGCCATCTTTGAGATGCAAAGCTTGTAGAGTGGGCATCAGATTGACCTTTGCTTCCCAACTGCTCTTGATCTCGCTGCATACTGATTTGTTCTTCCAGAAAGAGGAAAGGCATAAAGGTTAGGCAGCCCAGCACAGATTAAATGAAAACAGAAATAAATTTTTATTTTTTTCTGGTAGCTGACTAAAGTCCCTCCAAAGCTTCAGAATCTTTCAGTCACATATTACGCACATGCATGCACACACGCACGCACACAAACACACACACACACACACACACACACACACCACCTTGAATTTTCTAGGCACAGAGGATAAAAGAGTAAGCAACACAAAACTTCTGCCATCATGGGACTTACACTGTAGGGGAGATAGACAATTTAAAAAAAAAAAAAAATCCTGGGTACATGTAATGCAATTTGTATAGTAATAAGCACTGTGAGTTAAGATAACCCCAATAAGGGATTATTCACAGCAGGCCCATTTGAGAAAAAGTGATATCACAATGAAGACTTGTATAAAATGGGAGAGCAGTCCTTACAGAGATCTGGGGAAAGATGTCTCCAAGCCCAGGGAATAATATGTTCAAAGGTCCTGAAGAAGCAGCAAGCTAAGTATTTTTGAGGACTTGAAGAGCTAGTGTGTTAGAACCAAGAGTGGCAGGAGATGAGATTGCATGGACAGGAAGAGGGTACATCCAATGGAGCTTTGAAAACCACAGTAAGGAGCTGGGATTTTATTCTGATTGAATAAATCCACTAGAGGATTTTGAGCAGAAACATGACTTACATGGCCTGATTTACATTTCAGTCCGATAACTCTGAAGCTTGACTTGGGATGGGCAAGATTAGAAGCCAAAAAAGTCAATTAGGAGTCTAAATGGGGGCCTTGGTAATGGTGAACACAATGGAACTGATTAAATCCTAGATGTGTTTTGAGATTAGAGATTATGCTTTTCTGATATGTTAAATGTGTGGTTTGTGAGATAGGCATCAAAAATAACTCCCAGTTTTTGACCTGATCCATTTAGTGAATGATGGTGCTATATACTGAAGTGAGAGGAAGAAATGCTTGGGAAAAATGAGAATTAAGAGTTCTCTTTCGGGGTGCCTGGGTGGCTCAGAGAATTAAAGCCTCTGCCTTTGGCTCAGGCCATGATCCCAGGGTCCTGGGATCGAGCCACGCATCGGGCTCTCTGCTCTGCGGAGAGCCTGCTTCCTCCTCTCTCTCTGCCTGCCTCTCTGCCTACTTGTGATCTCTGTCCGTCAAATAAATGAATAAAATCTCTAAAAAAAAAAAAAAAGGATATTTGGGGAAGGGAGATGTAGAAGACAGAGTTAGACTTACAAGTCTGGAGCCCAAAGGAAAGAAAGCGCTCAGGATGTAAATGCAGAACCACCTTGATATAGCTAATATATAAAGTCATAATAGTGAATGAGATCACCTAGAGAGAAAGACCAGGAAAAGGAGCACCCCCAAAATTGTTAGGTCAGGGAGAGTGGAGCCAGAAAAGAAGAATGGGAAGGCACAGCCATTGCATAGGAAGAACACAAGGAGTAATAGAGCTACTGAAGCCAAATGAAAAATATGCTTCCAGAGAGTAGAAGTGAACAATGGGATCAAGTGTTAACTAACGGATCAAGTAAGACCAAAGTTGAGAATTGCCCATAGGATTTGGTAAGATAGAACCGTTCGTAGTCTCACCAAAAAGGATTTTAGTGGTATGCTGGAGATGAAAGCCTGAGTGAAAGAGCCAAGGAATGAGTAACACCCTTCTTTCGATGAGAAAAGAAAATACCTGAAAGGGGATGTGACATCTGGTCTAGAGTAGGTGATTTTGTCAAGGGAGATTTTAGAATATCTTTGAATGCTGGTAGGAATGATTGTATAAAGAAAGAGAAAATGATACTGGAGAAAGAGAACATAACTGCAGGAGCAAAATCCTTGAGAAGGAAGAAGGGATAGGATCCATGCATGAGGGTAGAGTTGGCCTTCAAAAGAAACAGGACCGTGCATCCGTTGTCATGAAAGGGAAAGCCTTTCATTAGAAAGCCTGTCACTGGATCCACGCATATGGATCCAGTGACAGGTGGATCTGGGATGGCGGCAGCTGGCAGAAATTCCTTTGTGTTTGTCTCTATTCTCTCAGTGAAACATCAGGTAAGGTCATCAACCGACAGTGAGGGGAAAGAGTATCAGATGCTAGGGAAATGAGAGAAAGCATGGGTAAGGGTAACAGAGTGATGGAGTGAGTTGGCCTGGGGACCTAACAGCTCTCCAGGCAGTGTGCAGTGACCACTTGAGATCTATGGTCCAAGTTAAGTGACTCTCTGTCTCTTATCGCTTCACCAGTGCTGCTGGATGGGAAATTTGAATATCATCTCTATATTCTAAGACTTTTTTTTTCCTATTTTACACTACAGAGAATAAAACTGAATAGAATGGGAATCATGTTTTAATAGGTAAAAATGCACGAGTAAAACAATGCTTAAAACCGAACTTTCCAACCCTTTAAACCATAATGCCCTTTATTCTCATTCCCCTCTATATATAAATTGTTCCTCTTTGAGCTTAGAAGGTCATTTTCTTTTATTCAAAGAGCACTGTACCATTAGGAGACCTACTTTTAATCTCTACAATTAGCAAACTGTGTGATCCTAAGCAATTATTTAATCTCACCGTAAAAGAGAGAAGAGGTTACCACCCCCAATATCCTTTCTTCCCTTTCGACCACTAACAGAACTTTTGATTCTTAACTCAGCAGAAGACTCCCTGAATTAAGACTATGTTTCTAAACTTCTTTTGCAGCTACGTGTGATGGTGGAATTAAGTGAGGGCCAATGAGATGTAAAGAAAAATGGTATGAGGCAGGTTCTAGGAAACTCCATTAGAACATGTCACGTACTCCTTATCTGCTCTTTAATTCCTTTCACCATGTTAGGTAGAGCTCCAGTCACCATCTTGAACCCCCCTAAGAAAGGCAAAGCAGTCAGGTGGAGAGAACCTGAGTTCCTAGCAATTCTGTAGTACCCCCAACCCAGCCCATAGCTCTGGACTACAAACTTCCAGCCTTCAACGATGTGAAAGCAACTATACCACTGCTGTGCCAACTGAACTTAATCATGATTGATAGACCCTCAGCCTCGATTTTTCTCTTTTTTAGACTAAAACTACTGTCAAGTTTCCTGTGAAAATGCAAAATTCTCACTTAAAATGCCATCTCTTTGTTTCAGAGGTCACAGTAATAGAGTCTACAATGGCTAGAAAGCAAAATTTCTGGCTTTTCTCCCTTAGTTTAATGCCATCCTGAACCTTGTTTTGTATTGCCAAGAGGATTGCTATCCAGAGTTTTAACACCTCTCTTTACACTTACATTTTCACAGACGTGGGTGATCACAATGCTTGATCTCTCTGGTTGGACAACACAGTCTGACACCAGGATTAGTTCGGTATGTGAAGCAAAGAGGCATTGCTGAGTACTTTCTATAATCCTCTGGAAACCTCACCCTGCCCCACAATTTCAGTGGCTTGAACAGCCTAATGTACTATGCAGAACACAAAAATTGAAAATGCTAACTCTTGTGAAAAGTTACTACCCACATGTTTGTTTTTGTTTTGTTATGCTATTCTGAAGAAAATAAACAGTATTTGCCCATGGAATTTATTAATTAACCTGGGGCACCTTTATTTTTGTTTGTAAAGTGCTAGCAACAAAAGAATGGAAGGAAATAAGCCAGACAAAAACAATTATTTGAAACAAGTTTTCTGAAAATTATGTCTTTAGGAAATATAATTTTGAACTTATTACAATAATTTGTAAGTAACTTTTTAAAATTTTATTCCACACTCCATCATTATTAAACTGGAGTAGAACCTTTTCCCTCGAGTTATCATTTATTAAAAATCTCCCTGGATTTTCAGGCAATTTAGGGCAATGTAACTTGCAAGAGAAAAAAACTTAGAGAATATAATGTTTTAACAAAATTTCTCTTTTGAAGAAGCAATTGAGCCTTCTGCACTCTATGCAAATAGCATTGAGCCAACAGAAGCTGCTGTAAAAGCTAGCAGTGGAAGTCTGTGTCTGTATTTTCTTTCGATCTCTCTCTGGATTTAATGCCCCCATGAAGCTCGAATAGAATATATGCAAGTCACAGCATGGCAGAGGGATAATATATTTCCCCCTGCTTCACTGAGCATGAGTTGTGTATCTTGCCATCTTGAGAGTCCACAGTGCGGTACATTTATCCCCATTAGAAAAGCTCACTCCCGTAATATATGGATGCTGCAGTCGTTTATGACAAATATGTAAAATCATAACCTTCTGCATTCTGAAGATGGGTGTATATACATTGAATCTATTAAATGTGCATTGACAGATTTTTGTCAAAACTAGACTTTCAAGTCCGAAGACTAAGAGGGCAAATATATTGATGATAGTTGCATATTAATGTAGCCTCAAAAGGCTGTAACTTTAATTTGAAGATGGAAAAATTAGAACAGTGCTTCCCACTTTGGCTATATGTGAATTCTCTTTGCCCACCCTGAGCAAAAAGCCTTCAGATCAGGGTGTGTTTTTATGCATCCTGTTTGGTTAAATTGTGATAATGTGTTCAACTCTTCCAATCTCATCTTAGGGCCAAAGATCACAGCAATGAAAGAATACATTTTTTTTAAGATTTTATTTATTTATTTGACAGACAGAGATCACAAGTAGGCAGAGAGGCAGGCAGAGAGAGAGGAAGGGAAGCAGGCTCCCCACTGAGCCATCTAGGCACCCCGAAAGAATACATTTTTAAAAGTGACCCAAAAGTAAGAAAATATTTGTGGTTCAAATCCTAATATTTACGAATATGTACACTTGCCTCAGTTTACTTAACCCAAGTCTCTGTTTGCTCACTTGTAAAAAAGGGAGAATAATGATAATACCTACCTAAAGGATTGTATGCAGAGGGTTCAGCGTACCACTGACACTGAGTAAATGTTGGCTATTTTCATTGTGATGATTACCTCAGGATCCTCGCCAGTAAGCCAGTGGGGAAAACTGAGCATGACATGTGAAAAAGAGAAGATAGAGGAGCTGCCATTTAACTGTGTTCTCCAGTTTCTCTGACCCACTCTCCCAAGGGGTAGCATATGATGATGTCCCTCAACACAACTGAGAAACAGACACAGATGCGGAGAACCACACAAAGGCCTGATAAAACCAGGAAAAAAAAGTCTGGGCTCTAAAATTATAAGATCTGAAATTGAAATCTGTGTCTACATCTACTTAACACCCAGAACACCTTTTAGCAACCTTACAGCCAAGACAGTGATGGTCGGGAGGCAGTAGGACAGAGTCATAGGGTTAGTTTTCTCTCCTCTGTAACCAGGGGTTACAGCGTTTCCAATCTCAAGTTTAGCATCTCTTGCAACAAATTGTATGAAAAAATCTGTCAATTATTAGATTCTCTGTGTTGATAAAGCTATAGACTCACTGCTCAAATTCTTTGACTTTGAGAATAAAAGTCATGGCATGGAAAAATCGTGTTTCAAGCCATTTTCCATTAGAGTTAAGGATACAAATACATTACCAGTGTTAAAATCTCAGATATTCCCTTTTTTCCTTGTTACTTGATACATTTTATTATAAACTTACTACTTTATTCAAGCAAGTATCCAAACCCTTAACCTTACAAACATATATATTGAAACCTGGTAGCAGGGAAGGCACAATTATGTGCACTAGCAATCACGTGGCTAAGAGTTAGGAAGGTAATTAGAATTCAGGTTATTCTTTGTAAAGATAGTTCTGTGTGTAGATCTGCATTCTATAGATCACCAGGAAACATTTATTAGTCTGTTTTGCAGGTAAAGAAAATAAGGTTAAGTTACTTATCTAAATAACTTTTTAATTATGAAAAAGATTCTTCTTGAGGATTAAAATATCTCTTGCAGTTTATGAGACTTATAAGACCTGGAAACACAGTTAAATAAAGTAATGTATGTGAAAAATCCTTATTAAAATAACAAATATCTGTATAGAATTTGACAGTTAATATTCTTAATATACCTGTTTCTCCAATTAACACAGCATAGTCATTAATATACTGTATTGTATTATGAAGTCATAATTGCAGTCAAGCAGAAAGTAATTACCATCTATCAACTTTCATGTTTTACAAAAGCAAAATTATTTTTCCTTTGTTTTAGAAGTTCCTTAGAACAAATAATAGTTTTACATTGGCAAACCTTTCATTTCATGACCCAACTGCCACATGCCTCTATAAAGCTGTCATATATCTTTCTGGGCTCAACACACACATAGCTGTTTCAATTTTAAAATCTAATCCAAGGGCAAATCCTCCGGATTCCATTGTGAAAACCTGGTACAAACAACAGTGAAAAATAGTGGGTCTCTTTCAAATGTATCTCCATGTGAAAAAAAAAAAAATGATTTCAAACATCTCAGATCAGACTTGCAAAACAATCCATTGCAATTAATTGATGTCAGTAAACCTATCCTGAGCACCCACTCTCACATGCATTGTTGGGCAATGTGCTCTTGAAGGTAGAGAGCCCCTGCCCTCAGGCAGCTTACAGATCATTGGAGAACAAGACAAGTAAAGGGCACAAATAAATAGAAAGTAAGGCAGAATTTAAGAAAGAGAAAAATACGGCTGAGAAAAAGATAGAAAATAATTATAAGGTTCAGAGGCAGGACAGCTCAAGATCATCTAATTAGATAGATTCACATCACTGAAAGGATGCCATGTAGAGCTGGTAGAACTTCATCCAACAAAGATGGGGTGGGCTGGACGTTCTTGGCAGAGGGAACAGTGTTATCAAAGACTCTAATGCACGTGGTATTTGGGAATCAACAAGTGGTCCTATGTGCTTGGTCCATTTGTTTCTGCTACCCGAGATATAGTTTGATATTTTAACAGATACATGCAGTGATATAAATATTAGGAAATCAAGAATATTTCCATCACCTCCTGATTCTCACTAATGTCCATTTATAGTCCTTCACTCCCAACCTCTGACCCCAGGTAACATGGATTGCCTTCCTATCACTATAGATTGGTTTTGTCCATTCTAAAATATTATAAAATATAATCATAAAGCTTGTACTCATTTCATCTGGCTTCATAATAATGCTTTGAGGTCAGTTATGCTGTTGGGTATGTAAGTAGTTTTTTTTCACTCCTGAGAAATAGTTCACTATATGGATATACTACAATTTGTTTATCCATTTTCCTAGCAAGGAACATTTGGGTTACTTGAGGCATTTGACTATTGTGAATAAATCTGCTAGGAACATGTAGTACAAATCTTTGGGAGGTTATATTTTTCATTTCTCTTGGATAAATATCTAGAAATGGAATGGCTGAGTTTTAGGGAAAAGATATGTTTAATCCCATGAGAGATGGCCAAGCTGTTTCCCCAAATGATTATGCCATTATATTCCCACCAGCAGTGTGTGAGGGTTCAGGTATTCCACTTCCTAACCAGACAGCACTGGGTATGTAGATCTCTTTAATCTTTGGTATTCAAGTGGGTACATAGATATATCCCACTGTGATCTTAATTTGCCTTTTCCTCATGTCTAATGATGTCGAACATTGGTGCATGTATTATTGGCCATTCCTACATTTTCTTTCATGAAATAACTCTTCAAATCATGTGCCTATTGGGTTGTTCGTCTCCTTGTAGTCTTCAAAAAGGAAATCTTTCTGTCTCCCTGGTTTGTCCTGCGTGATATGATCCACTATGCCTTGGATGACTTCCTTTCTGTCTCTATTTAATATATCTTTTAAGGTCTGTCTCATAGGTCCCTTTCCCTATGCAGCTTCCTCCCCAACCTCTCTTTCCCTGAGTGCTTGAAAGACCTCATTCCCATATTCCACTCCAGTGACATGGATCATCTCACATCACAATTCAGAATTACAGATCTCTATCCATCCCCAGACTGGAGTTCCTTGGAGTTTCAGGGCAAGTGTTTTTCTTCTTTGAATCTGCCTAGGACTTACTACAGTGCCTGCCACATTTAAGTACTCAGACTCACTCAGATGCTATTTCGGATCCATAAAAGAAGGAATTACAACTTATTCAGGCTGTAGTTGTGGATGGGTAAAGGTAGGTTCAGAACACTGCGGGAGTCACTATTCATTCATTCATTTAACAAACATTTTTTGAACTCTCGCTATGTGCCAGGCACCTGAGGTGCTAGGATACAGAGATGATCAAGCTATACAAAATCTCCACCCCAGTGGAATTTAGCCTACATCAAAGGAGACTGATCCATTCATCAAAACTTAAAACGTAGTGTGGCAAGTGTTATGTTAAGGGAAATCCGGGATGCTAAGGAAGCTTAAAGAAGAATCCTAACCCAGGTTTTGAAATCAGAGGAGAGTTTCTGGAGAAATGGTATCTAAGCTGAGATGTGAAGGATACATCAGAGGAACCGCAGTTGAGAAACAGAGGAACAGACGCTCCTGCAAAGGCCCAGAGATAAGGAAGAACAAATCTCATTCGGAGAACTACACTAAATGGACAGAGATGGAGAAGTAGCTATTGGATATAGGGAATGATTGCCAAGGAAAATGCTGATGATGATTCCATTAAGTGATCAATAAATACAGTAGAAAGACTTTTACAAATTTTTGCTTTTGTTGTGTGAGAGAGTCTGTTTCCTCTCAAAATCCCACCTCTAATGTGTACTGGCTGTGGGATCTGAAGATAGTGGAACCTCCCTGTTCTGTTTCCTCATCTTTATTATGAGAATAATAACTTCATACTGTTGGTGTGAACAGAGCTAATGCAGGTAAAACGCCATGTCAGGGATGAACTCAGGGACGCTCACCAAATGTTTTACTCCCACTGGGCACAGGTGGGAGTACCCTTTGGGGCACCCTTTGGGGCAACCTTTTATCTAGGTGGGCCGTCTAGCTAATGACCAACAATAGAAGATGAGTCCAAGTTTAAGTCAGTTCCTTGACTAAGGCAGTTAGGAGCAGGTGTACCTTTCTCCTCATCTCCATTTCCTTGTATCATAACTTTGGAGTGTTGAACATTCACTGGGAAGAAGCCTGGGTCTCTGAACTACTATGTGAAGCAGAACCCCTATATACTACCACACATCTACCTTCTGCTAACCTGACTGGGATGTGACATGAGGTGGCAAAAAGAGAGAGAGAGAGAGAGAGAGAGAGAAAGGAAGAAAAAGAAAAAACTCAACAACAACAAAAAATCATATTGTATTATAATACTAAGGACTTGGAGTTGTTTATTATAGTAGTTACTCTATGATTTGTTCAAACACTTAACCCAATGTGTAGCACAGAGTACTGAATAAATGTTAACTGAAGATGTTAGAATTGTTATTGGTGGCTTTATTATTATTAATATATGAGACAACATGGCATGACAGTTTAAGCTCAAGCTCTGGAATCAGACAAAATTGGGTCTGATTCCTGATGCCACAGGTACCAACTTTGTTTCCCAGTTACTAAGCTTCCTATGCCTTACTTAACTCATTGATAAAATGCAGGTGATAATGGCACCTGCCTCAAAAGGTCACCATGAGAATTGAATAAAACAAAGCACATAACCTTTGGCATGCATGCACCTTACAAACACTCAATAAGTAGAAGCTACTAATACCATTATCTCACGAGTGCGATCTGATACTGGGTAGGTCTGAAAATTTGCTACTGCCTAATTCTTCTTGGAGAAATCTCCAGGGAGCCTATCTCCCTCATATTTTAACACTTCCGAAAGTTCAGCATTTCTTCTTCTCTGCTCCAGGACATATGTAAGAGTAGACTGGTCACTTTGGCATCCTGAAACTTGTACTTCCTTGCCCTCACCCCAGGAATGTTTGTTAACTGAATATATATCCATAATATTGTCAGGTCAGTAATTACCCCACCTTACAAAAAAAATAATGTGTTAACAGATCAGGCCTCCAGTGCTCATTAATTATTCTTTCTCTCCTTCCTCAGCAAGTTATCTCGGGGACTCAGGGGATCTGAGCTGTTGGGGGCCTCAGAGGTTTCCCAATGGTCACCCCCTCACTGCCCAGGCTCCTGGTGTGCTCCATTTTCCCGAACCACAAAGCACAAGCAACTCGTGCTGGCAGCTGACATCTTTGAATATTTGCTGCTCTCTTTCTGCCTAACACTTGTGGCTCCGTGAAGCTGTTTCTGTTATTGCCATTACTAACTAAATAGCCCCTGGACTCTGGCAGGAAAACAGTGCCATAAATTGCTTTGAGTTATCCTATTTCCTGCAAACAAAAATCCCAGCAGCCTAGGGTCCATTTTTACTTTATTATTTATCTGGCCAGGCCATTTATTGCAAGATACTGCCTCTCTCTGGGTTAGAGTAGGCAAATTACTCCATTTTCGATTGTGCCTGGTGCAACTCCTGATTCAGGAGCCTCAACAGGAGATGTGCTTAGGATGGAAGTATTTGCACATTTGCTGCTGAGAGCCAGAAATCACTATCTGTGGCCTGTTCTTCCTTGGCACTTAAGACAGAGTGGGACTGAAGAGCATGATTTTCCTATCTCTCTAGCCATTGGGTCAAGTTACTGCCAGAGAAAGAGAGATGGAGAGAGAGAGCTTGGACAGCACGAATTCATTTTAATGGTCTATTGGTTCCACTTAGTGAAGGCCTATTAATTGCATAACATGCATCTGTATCTGTGTCTTTCAAATAACATTTCTAACCACCTGGGGAACTGTTAAGAAAGCACAGAGGGATACATAAAGAATGGGTGCAATTAGGCAATTATGATCAAGGATAGAGAAAGGTTTGAAAGGAGAGAGGAAGCGATGCTCCTGTTTCAGTCCTGTAGAGTACTTTTATAGGAGGAAAAAAAGGCTCTTTAATTACAAAAACCGTTCTTTTGTAAATTGCTAGACAAGTAACACAGAGACTGGGGGAAGTAAATTCCTCAGGTGTGTTATGAAAAGTAGGCAAGCTAGGTTTCTTATTGAAAAGAAACTTTTTCAAAAAACTTTGATTAAAAACCTGCAAAAATTATATTTTTCATTCTCCTTTATTATTTCACAGTGAAATTCCATTTTAATAAAATGTGGAAATTAAAAAACACTTGGTACATTTTTAACCCTAACTAGTGTCCTGCCACTAGGATTCCTGAGGAACCCCAAAGTGCATCTCTGAGGAAGAGGAAACATCCAGATCCTCTGTGAGAGGAGTTTCCAACCCAGTGGACTACTTGTCATTGCCTGACAGCACTGATCAGACGTTGATCATCACAGTGCTTCTCCTTTGACAGATCATGAGCTATCAGGGGACAAGGGAATTTCTTTATATTGTTTTGATTATCGCACCTTAGGAAAAAGGAAAATAAGGACCTGGAAAATTTTTAAGTTTGTTATGTATTTGAGAAAAGGAAATGAGTAGAAATAGATCTTTTCTCTTTGCATTTGGGCGTTAACCACATATTGCTTTGCTAGGAAGGACAAAGCATCCAATAAGAATTGCATCTGCTTCTAGAATGTTCTCAGGTGGAAGGAATAAGCCACCTATGAGTTAGCCACTTTCTGATATGGCCATCTTGAGAGAGGTGGATTAGCAAGGACCAGGCTCTCACCCTGATGCTAGAGGGACTGAAAAATCACTGTAAGAGGACCAGAAGCTGGTTTCTGGCTATAGAACACACAAGGTCTCTGAAAATCAATTCAACTCATTGTCTTTTGGATAAAAGCCCAGCAGTAGACAAGCTGCTGTCTAAGAGGCATGACTGATAAGATGCCCACTGCCAGCCAGTCTCAGCACAGAGAAGGACATCCGGGAAAATTGAACATATCTTGTCTTGGGGCTACAGGTGGCTATTAAGGGGATGAGTGGTTGGCACCTCTACTTTAATCTTGGTCCACTATATGCTCCCCAAATGGGCCACTGCTTTAAAAGTCTAAGTACTAAGTAACTAATTCCTCTTTTTCTCCTGACAGGCAAGGCATTAAAGTGAGCTATTCCTCTGCTAAAATGAGCCTTCTTACAGATCCAAGTCAAGATCTAGGAGTTAAACTGTGGTGATAAGTCCCAGGACAGAAAAGATAGTCCTCTCTTGGGTACCGTCAAAAGCAATTATGAACAGCAACACCCTTGACATTCAGGATACCAGAACTAGTGCACAGGATATAGAATTCAGACTGGAACTGGGTTTTGTTAAAGTATCATTCAGAGGCATCTAGAATGTCTCCTTTAGTCTATACTACAAAGATTCTGATTAAGCCTAATGTACTACCAACCAGAGATCACTGCTGTTATTCTACATCATCATTTCAGACCATTGATAAGTCACATGACTTTATTATCCTGTATCACCAAGCTTAGTGTCTTAGAGTTACCAATTCAGAAGTACTTATTAAATAAAATGGGATAGATTTCTTAAAGAGATTAGAAATTTGACAGTTTTTCTGTATTTCTGTGTTTCTGCCCACATGACCCTGCTTTGTGTGATCTTGTTACAAAGGAATCATGCACTTAATTAGAAAAGAAATAGGCTTTGCCCTCCACCTCCATCACAGGGGTGATCCAAATTGTCACCTTTAAGGAACAACTTTTCAAAGGCAAGTTGGTTCTCCTTATACACAAGACCAGGTGGGGAATCATAGCTAGGTCATAGAACATCATTGATTAAACAAATACATTTCATGGGTACCAAAAAGTATGCTGGATCATATCTAGTTTAAACCAATCTTGTAAGATATAAATGATTAGGCTTTAACTTCTTTTCACTTGGGCCCGTTACTGATTAGACAATTCATGTATTTTGTCTGCTTATTCTTAATATATCAAAAAGGACATGAAAGAAGCGCCTGGGTGGCTCAGTGGGTTAAGCCGCTGCCTTCGGCTCAGGTCATGATCTCAGGGTTCTGGGATCGAGTCCTGCTTCGGGCTCTCTGCTCGGCAGGGAGTCTGCTTCCTCCTCTCTCTCTCTCTGCCTGCCTCTCTGCCTACTTGTGATCTCTCTCTGTCAAATAAATAAATAAAATCTTAAAAAAAAAAAAATGACATGAAAGAGAGCGTAGTCTTCTATGATTCTGTCCTCAAAATCTTACAAAGCTCTGGCCATTGATTAGAGGGATCCACACCTCCTGTGGCTAAAGGCCAGAGAAAATAATTAATATTGTCTATATATAAACTTGTGTCAAAAAAAATCTTTCCTAGGGAAAAGATAAAATCAAACCATGTGGACTTAAAAATATTGGGAAGAAATATTCCCAAAATATTCCATAAGAATTACATTATTCATTGTCATTTAATATATTAGGAAATTCAAGGCCAATTCTACAATAGCTGAATTATATTCTTAAGGAAGGGTTTTTACACATTTTCATGGCTGGAACACACACAAAAGAATATCAATAATAATAATGATAATGATGATAATAATAACTGCAAAGCATGCCATAGTAAATACTTAGTTTGGACAGAGATGACCTGTAGGGATTGAGAAGCACACCTCAAGGCCAAGGAGACATGCATCTCACTGTTCCCTCTAGAAGAGTGATCAGCAAACTTTTTTCTGGAAAGGGCCAGATAGCAAACATTCTATTTAGATTTTGACTAAATAGGTTTCTTTGAAATTCTCAACTCTGATGTTGTAGCACAACAATAGCTCTTGACAATATATAAACAAATGGGCTTGGTTCTCTGTATTTAATAAAACATGATTTGCACAAACAGGATGTGGTAGGATTTAGCCATGGACCATAGTTTGCTGACTTTTACTCTAGGCGAATGAAGTAACTGAATGAGTAGGCTCTGGGCCTCACCACTCCCAACACACACACACACACACACACACACACACACACACACACATTCTTCAGCCAAGAAGCTTTATTTTTATCCATGTTGCATATTGAATTTCCATGTAAGATATTGTTTAAAACTAATTTTACTTAAAATAGATAAATAAGACTTTGAAAACTATTTCAATAAATATTTGTTATAAAAATATGCATCTTTGTTAAAAGTGTAGTATTACTTATATAAATTCTACTGCTGGTTTTGGAATGGAAGTCAAGGTTCAAGTGACAGAATGCTCGAAGAAATACTAATACCTAGGCACAAAGTATGTTATATTACACTTAAAATGACATCTATTCTTCTTTTGTTAAATATAAATCCTTCTTTTTAGTTTCAAAGAGAAAAAATCCTCATTTTTTTCATTATTTATATGCCTACAAGTTACTGAAAAATTCTAAGACCCACGGGATGGTGATGAGCTCTGAATAAGTTGCTTATGATGTTAAGCATGAAAATAAGTTTCAGAGCCATTATTTACTTTCTTAATTAATTGATAAATTTAGAAGCAAATCCTCACAAGATACCTGGGTACAGGGAAAGTTTCTGGGAATTTAGGGTGGGAAGAATAGATAAATGACACTCTAACCTAGTTTTTACCTATTGTTCTTGAAAGAGCTTCCTTTCTAATCCCAGGGAAAATGACAAGCAGCCTTTTCCCTTGGACCTAATTTGACAGTAGTTTTCAAACTTCATTTGCAAATATTTAATTAGAGATGTTCATTGAAAATGCAGAATCCAATTCTGCATTCAGAAGATCTGAAATTAGGTCCAGTGATCTGCATTTTTAACAAATATCCTGAGCTGGTGAACCACACATTGGAAATGATGATGTAAACATCATTGAGTTACAGCAGTAGGCTCTTAATCATTCCAAAAGGTGGAGGAATAGGATAATAGTATATTCTTCAGACAAATGTTCTCTTTCTCGTCATTTTTTTTTCCAATGACATGTGTTTGCCTTGGGTGTCTGAAAAATAGTTTCTTTGTTGTTCCATTCATTGGTGTTCATTGATGTCTACTCCTAAAGGAAATGTTTTTAAAGGGTACAGGAATACAACTACAAACAGTTATGAGCTATATTTTAAAGCAGCACTTGGTTTGAGACCTTTCTCAGATGTCTTTGGGGAGTTGAGTTCATATTCAGTTCTAAAAGTACCAACCCCTAGTAGACTTGAGTGTTGCAGTCAAGCAAGTTGAGATTATTGTACAAGGACATATTTTTAACCAGTTCCAGATTTCATTCAAGCAGTATTAAAGTTTTTCTTGTATTTTGTTTTCATGAGAAATATCAGTTGTAGCTTCTAAGGAAAAAAAAAAAAAAAAGGAATCACAGGAACTTAAAGTATTGATCTGATTTAAAATGGGAAACAGAAAAGGAGAAAAGAGAAAATATGTTGAGTATGCCAAGGGCAAGCATTGTAACAATCTGTAAACATTTAGAAAATAGAGCAAACACCTCCTTAGAAGGAAGAGTCATCATTTAGTTGAGTACAGGGTGCAAAGACAAAGAGAAATGGGTCCTGATTTCTATACAGTTTTCTGTCAAACTCAAAGTTGCTGATTACGTAGTTCCAGCCATTTTTTAAAAAAAAACGTTTTTTGGCACACACAAGTAAAGCTCTTAACTAATCCAGGACTGCTGATGTGAATGCAGCAAAAGTTTATTTACAATAAGGCCTCACATTCCCAAAGGTAAATCCATTTTTAAAAATCTTTAGGAAACTTACCTCTGCAAAAACTCTCCTCTCCCCTCCCCCAAGGGTGTCAACTTGGGATGGGTGAATCAAATAATAAACTTGCTGAGTAGCACAAATATTAGTAAATATTTGCAACTCTCACATTTTCTGCTTATTAAAAGCTTACAAGTTCCATGCTTCCCTTTCAGTAAACCATGTTAGCCAAGACACCCAGGAAACACTGAAATTTGCTGGCCTGGAAGATAATTCCCATCCCCAGGGTAAAATCCGTTACTTATCCACTCTCAGCTCTAGGACACATGCTACATACCCATTCATGTTTCTATAGTGAATCAAAATATCACTTGCCTCCTTCCAGTGGTATCCTCCCCAAGATTTATTTCCTTAGAAAGTCAGTTCTTGGGCACCTGGGAGGCTCAGTCGGTTAAGTGGCTGCCTTTGGCTCAGGTCATGATCCTAGAATCGAGCCCCACATCAGGCTTCTTGCTGAGCCTGCTTCTCCCTGCCTGCCATTCCCCCTGTTTGTGCTCTCTCTCTCTGTCAAATAAATAAATAAAAATCTTAAAAAAAAAAAAAAGTTAGTTCCTTGCCACACTTATTTAGTTCTGAGACTAGTCCCTTCTACCTTGCCATGGTATCTTTTCCTTGTATGTTTGATCACAGTATGTCTTGCCAATAAAAATGGACAGCCCCCTACAAAGGAACTGGTCTAAAGCAGTGTATGGAGGAATCAAGTGCTTGTCTAAGGATATTTCAGGTGCAATGGGAGCCTTTTGAGTACGGTCTGCAGTGAAATCATCCACATCACCCAGAAGAAATGCAGCAATGCAGAATCTCAACAGAACCTACATCTTCATTTTGGATCCCAACACATTTTGGATTTTTGAAATAAATTTCTAGGCCCAAGATGGAGCCACTCCTACCCAAGTTGCCACTCAGCAAATCAAAACTTAGATAAGTTTCATGTCCTGGCAAATGCTCTGCTTGACCAAGACCCACTGTATATCCAATCTGCCAATCCCCAAACACCAAGCCAACTCTGGGCTCTATACCGACTTTCTTGTTCCTTCTCACCCCAGACAAGGTTGGCTGTGTGACCCTAGCCAATCAGATATTTTCCCTTTTTCTCTTCCTTGTTCTTTATTCTTTATCCTATAAAACCTTACTGCCTTCCACCCCATTTTGCAGTACTCTGGATGGAGACTCTCTGCTTCATGAAATGTTAAAGTTTGTTTGTATCACCTAAATTGTCTTCTTTAATCCTTTTTCAACAACATATGCTTTAAAAATCTGAGGAATTTATGGACATTGGGGAGGGTAGGTGCTATGGTGAGTGCTATGAAGTGTGTAAGCCTGATGATTCACAGACCTGTACCCCTAGGGCAAATAATACATTATTTGTTAATTTTTTAAAAATAAGTAAAATAAATTTTAAAAATTAAATTAAATTTATTAAAAAATAAAATCTGAAGAGCAATTCTTACTCTGGCAAGAAGCATGGAGAGAATCAGAATCACCAGGGAAGGTGTTTCATGCACACATCTAGCTCACATGGCCCTGAGGATTCACATTCTGCCATGCTTTAAGGGACTGCCCTCTATGGGGTGGGAGAAAGATGTGTTGAAGATAGTTCTCCCATGTTTTTCCCTGTTGGGGAGAGCATTAGAGTGTTCCTTAGCACTCTAAGGCAGGCAGCAGGGATGGGAAAATTCTAGAGAAACAGCTAGCTCTTTGCAACCATCATTTCTGCAGTACAGAAGGCAGTGCCTGGCATATAATAGGTGTTCACTGACAAATTGCAAATGCAATCAAGAGAGCACCAAAACCATTAATGAAATATATAAACATTTGAATAATTTGAACAAGACTCCTTGGTGTGGTCAACATGAGATTGCCCTTCCTCATAGTTTTCATTGTTTCTGACCAAATCAAAACTATTATTTCGTGGAATTTATTGCCCATTCCAAATCTAAATCTCAACAAAAATGTAGTAGGGATTCATTAGGTTAGTGACTCAAAGCTTCTCTCTGACATCATGGAGTACATATTCTAAACTTTTGAGGATTTGTTTAAACCTGATAATATGGTATGCAAATGGTGGGAACTCCATAAAAGCTGCTGACAGATTGACAAGATTCATTCATCCTTGGCTTGAGTCTTTGTGACTCAGTTCCACCTCAAAGGAAAAGAATCCACAGTCCTCACCATCCATTCTGAAGCTGAGCAGCCTTTCACCAATGCAGAGAACTAATTGCTTCTTTCTCTGGATTGCGTGTTGCTTATTACTGGCATGACATTCCAGTACCCAAGAAGCACAAATAGTGATCCCTGAAGCTGCTTTAACCTTTTCAGACTATAGCAACTTGATTGTTCGCCTCATTACACTCTGCAGACCTTGTCTGAGGTGACAGCCCGAAATGGAGGGTTCCACTGGCATCCTTCATTAGCACTTTCTTCACCATTTCTCAGCACAGCAAATGTCCCAGGAGCGCAGGCAAAAAAAAATTCAGCAACCATCCCTCAGTATTTCCGTCCTCTGAGTCCCTGGGCACATTTCTTAACTATTAAATCATGTGTGTGCTTTCAAAAACATGAGCTTAATGAGCTTTGCCCACCCCAGCTGGCCCCAGGACAAACCTTTTACTAGAAAATTCCTCTCTATCTGGTTTTGCTATCATAAAGCAGGAACACCAGAGAAAATTCAAAAGCTTACAAAACTAAGGTGAGGGATATAAAAAGAAGAACAGTTTGAAAAGGGCTGGAAAGATGTCCTGAAATTAACGATTACTGTTCTATTTTATATCAGATACAAAGCTCCTGTTAATCTGATCCCAGCAGCTTTGCAGACTCGTCATCTCCTTGTATCATCCACAGCACCCACTCCCGGACCCCAAGCCACGCACTGCATCCCCAGCCAGCTACACATCATTGCAAAAATGCATCATAGTTTTATACATTTTGATCATCTCTTTGGTAAATGCCTATTTGTATGTCATGGCCTTGTTCAAACAACTTTTCCATCAACCCTACTTGAACTACAGATCATTTTCTGTCCTGCAAGCAAACTCTAATTTAAAAAAACAAACACAAACAACAACAACAACAAAAAACCTACTTAGTGCATATCCCATTAACGGTAATTATGTACATATGTCTCCACCCTAGTATGTAAGATATTTTAGAGTAGGGATGGGCCTTCATCAGCAAGATATATACCCAGTGTCCAGCTAAGTAAGTGCTTGATCTGGGTAAACAAGAAAACCAAACGCAATCAGTAGTTCATGCTCAAAATTAGAGACATTGTAGGAGGACATGTTAGGAAACATTTAAGAACCAGTAATATGCCTCCAGATTTTGAAAAAATTTTATTGACAAAGTAAATGTAAAAATATATACTGTCATTAAAAGTCTAAAAACACAAATGTATGGAACGATTGGGCTTCTATGCTTTGAAGAGTTTAAAAATCAGAAAACTACAAAAACTCTCCCTACTCAGCAGAAGTTATCTGTGTGTCTAAACTAGAAGCTGGGGAGTGTGGGTGGCTCAGTCAGTTAGATATCCAACTCTTGATTTCAGTTCAGGTTATGATCTCCAGGTCATGGGATTAAGCCCCAGAGTCAGAGTCTGCTTGAGATTCTCTCCCGTTGACCCTCCCACTGCTCACACTCGTGTTCTCTCCCTCTAAAATAAATAAATTTAAAATGAAAAACAAACAACTTTAAACTAGAAGCAATAATCCCACTAATTTGAATGACAGAAGCATCTCAATCCTTCCATGAGCCAATTTCATCATCATGTGGTTCAATAACTATATCATTTTGTTGAAAATACTATTTAAATACTATTGTGAGAGCAACCCAAGGCAAGCCAAAAGGTATAGACTTTTAAACATCTTTCAATAAAACAATATAGTAGAAAGAAAGAAAGAAAGATAGATAGATAGATAGATAGATAGATAGATAGATAGATAGAAAAAAAGGAAGGATGGGAGGAAGGAAAGAAGGAAGGAAGGAAAAAATAAAATAAAATTAGTGTCTACAAAAACACCTTGAAAAGATAAAATCTTCTCTTCAGAAATTAATTTTCTGGGGAACTTGGGTGGTTCAGCTGGGTTGATTGAGAATCCACCTCCTTGGTTTTGGCTCAGGTCATGATCTCAGAGTTGTGAGGTCAAACTCCGAGTTGAGCCTTGAGTTGAGCCCTACATTGAGCTCCACGTTCAGCAGAGTCTACTTTAAGATTCTCTGTCTCTCTGTGAGTATTGCATGGAGCACTGGGTGTGGTGTATAAACAATGAATCTTGGAACACTGACAAATATAAAATAAAATTACAAACAAAAAATTCTCTCCCTCTACCCACCTAGTGCTCACTCTCTCTCTCTCTCTCTCTCCAATAAATGAATAAAATGTTTTTAAAAAATTATCTTTCTGTTAGTTATTTTATTTTCAAATATTTTCTATAAGAAAATATGTTATATTGTATTATCTAGCCATGAGCTCTGAGTACTAACATAGTCACAGTGAGCATTAGAGGGAATATTATTAGCCTAAGAAATACACAGTGTCTCCTTTGATAAATAGGGATTTTAAAAAAGGTGGAAGGATATTTTATTCCCTTATGGGCTTTATCTCCTAATTAAATAGCCACAAGAGCATTGAAGAAAAAGCCGTCTTTGTCAGGAAAAGGTATGATTCGAGAATATATTTGATAATGTTCCTGATAAAAGTATGACAGGAGGGGCCAAACACAGGACACAGAGTTTCTAACACTCTCATTGCTTCTTTTTATACCAAAGAAATCCATTCTGATTCTAACCCTCTATCCCTACATATGAAATTTTTTCCTGACATAACTAATACATATAATCATTTCCTCACACACATCATCTATACACTGGACTATCATCAACTTTTGAAAGGGATCAAGTTCAGGGGTTTAGAGTACAAGCTGTGTATCCCAACTGCTATTTTACTTAATAAATTTAGACAAGTAACTTCACCTCTCTTCCTCATTTTCCTCATTTGTAAAAATGGAACAATACCTTATTTCATTCATTAGAAGACAAAAGCTTTTACAATTTAAAATTCTTAAAATCGGGAAGTGTCTTCAAATGGCTAATGGGCCAAAGGAAAGTTAAGTTCTGAAGATTTTCCTGTGTTCCTGCCAGGAGAATTTTCTACCCTCCCTGTACCCAGGGCCATGACCAAGCCATGCAAGTTTTCTTTGTTTACTTTTCTGGATGATACATTTATTTTCGTTTACCCTTATCCTGAGGCAGAGGTCCCAGCCTTAGACAAAGGCCTCCTAGCTTGTAACTTTACAGTTGAAGACATCTTAGAAGACATCTCAGAGGGCAGAGGTGAGATAATACATGGAAGGAGCCTAGAGCAGTACATGACACAAAACAAGCTCTCAACAACTGGAAACTATTATGTCTGATGGACTATCAATATCTACTTGTCACTAAGCAGATCAACTTGCTAATTACTTAATTCTCTTAATCAATGTCAAAAATGCAAGCATCCAAGTGAAGGGAGAAAGCCATGTGAAATAGCCCTTGCAATGCTCAGTAGCCATGACCGATGGCTGGCTGTGTCCTCAGTGGAGCAAGACTCCCAAGATTCAGCCTATTTTTCACAAACAATTTTGTCAAATGTTTCAAATCCCTCTGCTGGTTAGAACTGGCTTTGCAGAAAGTATTCCCTTTTTGTTAATGGAGAAAGGAATTTAATCTTGGAGAGTTCCTTCCGAACATGCTCAAAATGGACTCCCTGGAGTTCTGCAGATGCTGCATCAGCAGGGCAGGCGGGCTGGCTGGCAAAGACGCAATTCTCCTGGTATCCCAAAGACTAGCTCGAAGGTCATGCTACTTTGCTAATTCAGTAAAACGTAATTACACTGCAGAAAGCTAGTTCTTTTTTAATTCCTCTTCCTGATATACAAAGTTTTTGCAATTGAAATTGCTTAACTGTCAGGATATTCACACACATATCCAGAGACAGTGCACCTACATCTACTCAAAGGCTCTGGACTTGGGCTGCAGACTGGAGAAGGAGCCTGTCAATATTGTCAATCTACAGCCAATGGCAATATTTCTCTCCCTTTCCTGGGTCTGAGCCCTTTTCCTCTGCTGCTTGAGAACATGGAAAGCCAATAAGTGATGGTGGATTATGTATTCCCTGCCGAGCTGCTTCACTGTGCAAAACCACCAGTGCTTTTCACAACACGCTCTGTGTAAACAGTGCCCTTAGGAATTACGGAGGCACACTCCATGTGGCCATCAATGGCAGCTCAGGTCTCAGTAACTGGAACCAAGGCAAGGTCTTGAATGAATTCCTTACAATAAGGACATTCATTTTGACTATTTGATAAGGTCGCAACTAATATAACCTAAAGGCAAATAAATAACTTGCAACTACTATAACTATAGTTCTATCATTATTGTCTTTATCAAAATTTATTGGTTATCTATATAGCAAACAATTTAATGAGTAACATACGTGAGGCTTCCAATGTTAAAAACAAATGAGATATTTTTGTTTATAAAGCACCAAACTCGTGTCCATTTTAGTAGGACAAAATATCAGAGTGTTCCTTAGGACTCTAGCTTATTCCCTGAGTCCTTTCTCTTTTCAAAAATCTCCAGAGAAGATCTTCACCTTCTGTGGTTACCCTTTCCAATAATCACATTCTTTTTTTTTAAAGACTTTATTTATTTATTTGACACAGAGAGAGATCACAAGTAGGCAGAGAGACAGAGAGAGAGAGGGGAAAGCAGGCTCCCTACTGAGCAGAGAGCCAGATGTGGGGCTCTATCCCAGGACCCTGAGATCATGACCTGAGCCAAAGGCAGAGGCTTAACCCATTGAGCCACCCGGCACCCCATTAATCACAGTCTTAAGAAGACAGTTTCTTCTTGTTCTACAACAAAATCCATCATTTTACCAACAAAGACATTTTTGAAGGTGAATCCTTAGAGGAGATAAGGAGAGTATTTCTTGTTAGCATAAGTAGTTCACTGTCCCAAATTTTAGGTCTTCTTTAAAGGAATCTGATATGGCAAAATATCTCCTGCCCCAAATAAGAGTTTTTAAGACCCCTCTTTGGTAATACTTTCAATCCTAAATCAAATGCTGTCTTTTCAGAGTTATAATAAACTTAGAAACATTGTTAAAATATAATTAAATTTTGCCTATTAAACATTGACTATTCGAACTTATACATAATTTTAAGTAATTAATATTTCTCTAGATTATCTGATATTCTAATTCGCTTTTTAAAAAGCCTTTATTTGGGGCACCTGGGTGGCTTGGTTGGTTAAAGCCTCTGCCTTCACCTCAGGTCATGATCTCAGGGTTCTGAGATCGAGTCCCACATCGGGCTCTCTGCTCAGCAGGGAGCCTGCTTCCCCCCCCCCCTCTCTGCCTGCCTCTCTGCCTACTTGTGATTTCTCTCTCTGTTGAATAAATGAATAAAATCTTTTTTTAAAAAAGGCCTTTATTTAATGCTCCACACCCCAAATCCTTATTTGGAGTTAATGAAGTCTATGTTACCTAATTTACCTTTTTCTATGTGAAACTGCAAAAGTAGAAAGGGGGTACATTTTGGCAGAACAAGTAGGCACCCACATCAGGGTAGAAGTAGCCCCCATGGCTCCAAAAAGGACTTCAGAGCCTGAGGAGAGCAAGGAGGGCATCCCCATTTAAGGGCAGCCTGTATGGAGTATCTGAGCCCTAGCAGGATGAACTCAGCCTCATGTGAGGACCAGAATGGAATAGGGGTTCAGAGCCTGAGAAGTTGAAGAGGGTGTCCACAATGGGGGATGACCCCATGATGAGTGTCTGAGCCCCAGCAAAGAGAGGACAGGATCTATATGGGGGATGGCCTGGTATAGGTACCAGACCATGAATAGGGTTATAAGGGCTTCTACCACATGGGGGAAAGAGGGAGTGGCATAGTGTTAGGTGTTAGAGTCCAAGTAGGGTGAGTAGAGCTTCAATGTATGAGAAGAAATGGCAGCAGAGGTAGAAAATTGGCTAGTACATGGAATGACCAAATGAGTAAATAGATAAGGATAGTGGGTACAGGAGTCCCACTATTGGAGAATAGGTGACGAATACGGAAAGTAAGAAACCTAGAATGATCCTGTGGTATTGTATTGAGTAGGAACTGAAGCTATAAGTATTAACTTGCATTTTTTTTTAAAGATTTTATTTGTTTATTTGACAGACAGAGATCACAAGTAGACAGAGAGGCAGGCAGAGAGAGAGAGAGAGAGAGAGGAAAGCAGGCTCCCTGCTAAGCAGAGAGCCCAATGCGGAACTCGATCCCAGGACCCTGAGATCATGACCTGAGCGAAGGCAGCGGCTTAACCCACTGAGCCACCCAGGCGCTCTTAACTTGCATTTTCAATGCATATAGATAGAAAGAGAAATCAATATACCTGTAAATATGTGTCTGAATATTTGAATATGTGTGTGAGGCATTGGTAAGTTGGCATTTGTGCTTATGTATCAGTATGTACATATATGATACATGCATATACATAAATATGTGTACATATTTTATATCATATATATCATACATGCACACATAAACACATTCCCTAGGACCGGTAGCAGCCATATGCTAATAGCAATGAGCACATCTACATCCTGGCCTCCTGAATACTATTCTCTAATTAAAGGAACCCAGTCTGCTTAAAGAGCTATCTGAATCCAGGACCAGAAAGAAAAAGTACAAGATGATCCTAGAACATCATTTTATAACAAAGAACAAGGAAGTACTCAAAGAATGATGGGGACATATGTCAAAGCTTGAAGCAGCTTTCACTGCCAAATCAGAAATTTTGAGTATCAAAATAAATAATGATGGTAATGGAGTATAACCCTAACAGGAAACCATAAGCCCATGAATGAGTAAATTGAATGTCTGATGATGAATGAGACATTTATGTAGTTGTAAGAGGTTCCTCTCAAAATACTCATTAATTACAAAGAAGGAAACGAGTAATTTTGCAGTGGAGATGCCTGGAAGGCATCACCTTCATCAGGCAATAAGATCAAAGCTGGCTGCTACCTCATGAGCTTCAGTGAGAAGAACACAGTCTCACATCTGCGATACCCCTGACGAGTATGCACAACCTGAATCACGAGAGAACATCAAACAAGCCCAAGTGGGAGGGCATTCCACAAAATAAAATCCTGCAGTCTTCAGAAATGTCAAGGTCAAGAAAGTCAAGGAAAGTCTGAGAAACTATTTCAGACCAAGAGAGACTAAAGCAATATGACAACAAAATGGAACACATGATTCTGAACTGCATGATTTCTCTTTTTCTTAAGATTTTATTTATTTATTTGACAGAGAGAGAAAGAGAGGGAGAGAAGGAGCACGAGCAGGGAGAGCAGCAGACAGAGGGAGAAGATGACTCTCTGCTGAGCAGGAAACCTGATGCGGGGCTTGATCCCAGGACTCTGAGACCATGACGCGAGCAGAAGGCAGATGTCCAACGGACTGAGCCAACACAAGCACCTCTGAACTGTGTAATTTCTATCAGGGTATTATCAAGCTAACTGGCAAAACTGAGGACCAGATAAGAGTCATGTATCAATATTGGTTTCCTCTATTTGATTGTCCTGTGGTTATGTAGGAGAAAGTCTTCATAGGAAACACATATTAGAGCATTAGAGGGGACAAAACAGTAGAGCGTTGATTGGCAACTTATTCTCAAATGGTTCAGGAATGAAATTCTTTGGACTGTGCTTTCACCTTTCCTATATGTTTGTGATTATTTCAAATTTTTTAAAAGTTATTTAAAAATCAACTATTTAAAGAGCAGTATAGAGGAAAGTGGCAAATTTTGTAAACAGATGATAAACTAGATAATAACATTGAACCAATGCTAAATTTCCTGAATTTGTTCTTTGCACTGTGATCATTAAAAGACAATGTCTTTTTATTTTTATTAAGATTCACACTGAAGTATCTTGAGGTAAAGGATTGTGATGTCTGAAATTTATCTCAAACACAGTTCAGAAGCAAATATTAATAATAAAAATGCACACACATACAAAGAAAGCGAGAGTACAAGTGTGACAATGTTAACAATTTGTGGTCTAGATGAAGAATATATGGGAAATCATTATCTTCTTTTGGAACTTCTTTAAATTAGAGATTTATTTTTCAAAACACCTTTACAAATAAAACAAAACAAAATAAAAATCATGGGGATCATGATTCCCAATCTTAGCTGCATAGATGAATCCCCAGAGGAGCGTTACTAACTAAAGATTCTTGATGTACACTCCAGTCTTAAAAATCAAAGTCACTGAGAGTTCTGCCTAGTAAGTTTTCAAAGTTTTCAGGGGTTTGAATGCATCTCATCCACTGACCAACATCTGGGACCCATTAATCTGTGCTGTCGCCCTCGTCTTATAAATGAAGAAACTGAGGCCCCAAGAGGTTAAGGGACTTGCTTAAGGTCACACTGATAGGTAGTGGCAGAGAAAAGACCAGAATCTGGCTCTCCTGACTCCCAGTTCAGCTTTCTTTGATCACGATTCATAAATGGTTGACTCTCAGTAGGATTGTTTTTTTAAAAAAATCTTGATCTTCAAAGCTTTCTCAACTTAAAATGCCGTTGTATTCAACCCCGAAGCTTCCCATGGAGCTCGGCAATGCAGCCGTGACTGTCCTCACAGCTCAGGGCTAAATTGGAGACCTGGTCTTTGAAAACACAGACACCAGCTTGTAATCATACTTTTCAAGTCAAAGAGTCAAGTCTCTTAATGTTTGCTGGAGTTTATGGGTTTCAACCCTGAAGGAAATAAAAGCAGTTGGAAGAAAGAATGAGGGGAAGCAAGTAAAGAGCCTTTGTTGCCTTTGTTGATGGAGATAATTTCCGATGAAGTCTCAACTAACTTGTCTGAAGCATGACCCCTCCTCCCATCTCTAGAATGCAGCAGCAGGTCTATAAGACAAAGAAATCATGCCGGTTTGCACTGGTACAGTATGGGCAAATTACGTGCTTCCTACCAAGCATCTCTCCTTAAAAGAAAAAGGAAAAGGATAAATTATATCAGGTTATTCTTTTGATTCCCTTTGCTGAGCCAGTTCCTGCTGCAGTGAAGGAAGCCTTATAATCAGATTTGTGCAAGTATTTCTGCCCAGGCATCCTGAGCTTTGTCAGCATAAAATGTTTATAAACTGCTAACATACAGGCTTTTTTTGTTTTTGTTTTTTTCAGTCTATTTGTATGGTTTCATTTAATTTCACTTTTCTTCACCTATAGACCAAATATTTCATTCCCAGATAGAGAAAAGAAAAAACTACTCACCTTTGAAACCCACTATCCTCCTGTCACATAAAATATTGGGAGATCAGAGAATACAGTTAACATAAGTGTAACTAAAGGAATCAAACCCTACTTCCTGACAGTCTGAGTATGGAATTCACAACATTAGAACATCTCTACCTAATATGGATGCACTTAACATAATCTACTAAATAAGATTGGTAAACATTACCTCTGAGCCAGAAGTAACTCCACCAGCCCATTCCACTGCCTACTTACCCCGTCACGCCACAATCTTGGGTTACCCTGGATACTGCCATAAATTAGGATATTTACAGCATGGGACTGGAACAATGCCAGGCCTGCAGTCAGTGATAACCTACATTTCCAAGAAAGTATTCTCAATTCATCCAAATTGCCTTCTAGTCATCCAGGTCAGAAACCCAGGAGTTACCTTTGATTCCTCCCTCTTCTCCCCTATGCAGGGAATCTCCAAGTACTGGAAAGTGTGTCTTTCCTTTCTTCTTGGGTCTATCCTCTCCCTTCGGTTTCAATGCTTAGGATAATCTCGCAACCGTCTTTGTATGAAAATTTCTAACAGTATTCTAATTTATTTCCATATCACTGATATCTCAGTTTTCCATTCATTTTTTTTCAGTGCTACCAAGTTAGTCTCTTTAAAAATGTAGAATTAAAAAAAAATGTAGAATTTATTATGTGATATATTTACTCAAAAGTCTTCCGTGGCTCCCCAAGACCTACAGAACAAAGCCCATCTGTTTACATGGCTTCTCTAGCACAACTCTCCCTTTCTAGCTACATAATCTTCTTTACTTGTTTACATAACATGTTCCATCCACACACATAAGAAATCATTCATTTAGTGCATCTGTGCTTTGGGACTTCCAGTAACACGATGGACTGAGATGATATAAATGATCTCACCTCACAATAAACTCATGGAAATTTGGAGTAAAATAAAACACACACACGAAATTCAAATACAAAGCTACGACAAAAGAAAGCAAAGTAAGGTCTAGGTTATAGAAACAACGAGTGATGGTAAAGCCAGTACAAGAAAAGGATGATGCCCAGAAGAGTTTCTGCCCCCGATAAGGGCTTAAGAGGGTAGAGACCTCAGATCTAACATCTATATGCGGAAAAAAAAAAAAATAGGTAGCTTTTGGCCTATTAAAAAGGAAACTGGCTAAAGCCCTGAATAAATCCAACAGCCTCAAAGATTTGGACTGTCTGAGGAAGTGAGACTTCTGCCCATTAGACAAAGAAAGCTGGAGGGAAGACCGCCATGTGATACGCTATTGGGAGAGGTGGGGGAGAGTAGGGGTACCAATCATTGGAATCTGAAAGATTCCAATCAGAACTCAAAACTTGAGGCTCATGCCAGAAGGGGTTTGAGTCTAAATTTGTCTCACCAAATTTAGGAACACCAAATAAAAATTAATTTGTACTGTTAAACCCATTGATCCCAGGCAGACACAAATGGAAATCTATTTAGTGAGGATGCTTCCACAGTTCAGTGCTCATGGAGAGGTCCCAGAACAACAACGACAACAAAAGCCACAGAAGATATAAATAAAAAAACTACTACAGACCCCAAGAGAAAAACAATCCATCATGACCCAGAGAAGATACAACAAACAAGAGAGCTGTTCAGCAAATACTATGGTTAATAGAACAATCTGGTAAACAGTAGAAGGAGAGGACACATAGTTCAACAGGGCCTCAAGGGACTAGTCTTAGAAACCAAAAACTATCAAAACAAAGGCAACTACTCTTTGCAAAATTGTCTCTTGTAGGAGCTATGTACTACCTTGATGTGGCTTCTTATTGTACACTTCTTCAAGTCTCTGTTCTTTTCAGATTACCTTTATCCACTTACATACTAAATATGAAACTCACATCGTAAATAACCTTTTACTTCCATCTGCAAGTATTCCTCCATATGCCATATAAAACCAGTAGAGCTTACTGCTTGTAATATTATATTCTGCAATGAAAAATCCTGAATTTATCCTGATCCTGCCACTTACTGACTATCTGACCTTAAATTCACCCTTTTCTTTTAAGTTCCTCATGTGTTACAGGAGGATGATCATTTGTATCTGAAAGAATTGATGAAGAGATCCAGCGAGATAGCACTGAGGTTTACCTCCTAGACTAGGGCCTGGCACCAAGAGGTATTAAATAAATGTTATTCATTACCATTTAGGCTAATTACCTTGCCTGCATTATTTTATTTCCTTAAAGCAATCTTGTAAAAGATATTATTACCTCCATGTGACATATTGGGAAAGAGAATTCATAGATGTTAAGTAATTTGCCTGAGGTAACACTGCTAATAAGAGGTGAAAGTAGCCTCTATATGGTATTGCCAAGTTTAGTCAGGATCCCAAAATGTTCATCCTCACTCAAGAGCATTATTATTTGCTAACTCCAGGATTCCCCACTGAGGGCAATTGCTGTGCATCTTAATGTAAATTCACTTACTTATTGAACGAATGTCCTGTACTTCTTCTACAAGTCTAAGTGCTATGTAAGGTACAGGAATTACAGGGAATAATGCTACTTGCAATTTAGTGAGATGATCAGACAGGACCTAAGTAAGAATGTGCGTGCATGTGTGTGTGTGTTTGTGTGTGTGTGCTTGATATGGTAAAAAAAAAAAAAAAATGAAAAAAATTATAGGGTGCCTTGAGAGTAATAAGTGGAACCTACCTTAGTGAGGATGTAGTAGGAAAGCATCTGTTAGAAGATAAAATTTAAGCTAAGACTGAAAGTATCCAAAGGCACCAGCATGTAAAGTGAGCAGGAAGGAGAGTAACACACAAGGAAGCACAGAGGCCTCAGTGTAGAAATCAGCTTAGCCCACTCGACAAATTGCAACAAGGCCAAAAGGGCAGGAGCACAGAGAAGAGGCTGATCAGAGGGGTGAGGAAGAAGAGAGATTCCAGGGGCTGATTATGGGGTGGGTGTTGTGGGTGTTGGGGAGGTAGGGGAGAGGACCATGTTGTGAAACTGATTTCGGGGACAGTGGGAAAGCATGGAATTTCTTTGAGAAGGACGACATGTTCTGATTATATTTTTAAAATGTCACTCTAACTAGAGAATGAACTTAACAGATAAAATGCTGCAAATGAAACCAAGTAGGAGACTATGGTAGTATGTGGATAAGGAGAGCATGGTAGCAGAGAGGAGTGAGCAGATGTTAGAGACCCTTTTCAAGAGAAATGAAGAACACTGCCAATAGATTGGAGAGATTATGGTAAAAGGCTTGTTCATTCAAGATTTGACCTTATGACTCTTGAGTCATCACTTAGTCAGTTGAGGATTAGCTTCTTCTGGACTCTGCCCCAGCTATGATTAAGGATGGACACCAGGAACAGAGAAAGGGCTAGCCCTTGGAGAACCTGTGGATGAGGCAAACTCCAAGAAAAATATTGATTACATTACATTCCCTTTCTTCAATCTCCCACACTAGAGAATGAGCTTCTTGCTGACATAGATTTTCATCTCATCTAATTTCTACCCCTGTATCAATTAACAATGTCTGTCACATAGTACATGCTCAATAAATACATTTTCAATTAAACTAAGTTACTCAGGACTAAAATCAATACCATATGAAACTGAAAGGCTGTCTCTTTCTCCCTTATCTCTCTTCATTTGTTCCCTTTCCCTCTCCATGTTCCTTTCTCTTCCATATAACTAGTATTTTTTTTTACTTGCTGTCAGACTTTACCATTCAGAGACGACCAAAACAAAAGGAAAAAATGGTACAAAGAGAAAATCAGCAGTTCTGTTCAATAATAGCCAATTGTTTCCCTGACAGCATCCAGACAAATAGTCTAAATCACAAATGCATTTGTGACCCTCATTTTGGAAGGGCTGCTCTAATCTTAGTGACTGGAATTGAACTTCAAAAATGGGTAGCAAGGTCTTTGGGGGCCCCTCAATTTGCTGTTCCAACACCCCAGTGGCTGAACTGCTACCATCCTTTTTCATTCG
This sequence comes from Mustela nigripes, assembly GCF_022355385.1. Taxonomy (NCBI): domain Eukaryota; kingdom Metazoa; phylum Chordata; class Mammalia; order Carnivora; family Mustelidae; genus Mustela; species Mustela nigripes. Next base: position 198,027,532 of record NC_081557.1, read on the forward strand.
CTTAATAAAAATAACAAGAGAAACCATAATAGCCAAATTTTTCTCTCAAATGCCAATGTACAGAGCAATCATTCCCAAACTTCAAGGCAGTAAAAAGGCTAGTTTGAACAATTCTTTATTTTTACCTCATTTATTTCTCAATTTTTATCCCTAGATTAGATATATACTATAGAAGAGGAGACAATGCTTCAAGTGCAGAGTAGTTTAAAGTTGCAAAGCAGATTAAGGAAAGAATTATGTATAATCACCATCGAATCCCGGTGTCCATCATCCCCCTCTTATGCCTTTATGTAAGAAAGTCAAAGGTAGCCTGGATTTAAAATGGAAAAAAAAAAATTCACAGCATGACTGGAGATGGGTTCCAGGAGCTCCTTTTTAGAAAACAGCAGATCATGAAGCAGCCTTCATTGGATAAAATAAACTTTGAGTAAAAATCCAGCTAAAATACTATGGAGACTCAAAGGTATTATCAATTTATTTCACACTATGATTATTTTCAGGTTTTTGCTAGACAAAATTTTCAAAAAATGTGCAAATGACTTAGTTCTCTGTACACCCATAAGCACTAAGACATGCACAAGCACAAGAGTACAAGATGCAGATATTTTATAAAAGGACTAAAAACATATTTCTGTAAATATTGTCCCTCAGGAATATCTTATACAACTTAGTTGGAATGACTTATATGAATCAACAACTAAATTCTTCAGCTAAAAATGCTTCCATATTTATTGTCTGAATAATGAAATATTTTAATGGGCATATTCTTCGGGTAGTGAATGTTTCAATGAATAATACATGTACTTCTTTCAAAAGAAAAGGTTCTCATGTGCTCACAATATAGACTTTATTTTATTCCAATGTCAATTTAATATGCACACTGAAAATTAAATATAAATAAAATGTATAGACATATACTTACTTTTTTGTATAAAAATCACACTAATTTCAAATGACAAATGATGTTGTTTTGCTGACTACATTGCTAGTTTAAAGAGAAAGATATATTTTAGGTCTAGTTCCCACTTACTGTGTCTACAATTTAACTTCAATGACAATAATGCAAAGAATGACTTTTTTCCCCACAAAAAGTTATTTTTTTCCAAAAAAAGTTATTAATAACCTCAAATCTCTGTGTCGTATACTAGGACTATATTCAGATCCCACCTTTATGCAAATATGCAACTAAGAAAAGATGTGTCTCTTGATAATTCTGTACAGATAATCTTGTTTCCTTAAGCATAAGATTAGACTTGTGGTATTGCTAAAATTAAAATTGTAATTGGCGTTTGGTCCAATTATAGCAGGAACCAGGAAAAGAAAGTTCCTTATTTGTATGTGTGTGTGTGTGTGTGTGTGTGCATATGTACGTATGTACTATTATACTTAACTTCTAATAAATTGTTGAAGAATAGTGTGAACAGAGATGGGATCCCCACAATATATTCACCCCAAATCATAATATGTCACAAATTTCTATGACACATTTCCTTTTGAATTTTGCATACCTGTACTGAAACCTACCACACTATAACCATAGTTGACCCTTCAACAGCACAGGTTTGAACTATACAGTCCACTTATATGTGGATTTTTTACAATCCAGTACTATAAATGTATTTTCATTCCCTATGGCCTAGGCACCTCTTCCTATGACTTTCTAATAAAATTTTCTTCTCTTTAGCTTACTTTTAAAAATACACCATATAACATAGATAACACAAAATACATGTTAACTGACCATTTATGTTATTGGTAGGGCTTCTGGTCAAAAGTAGGCTATAAGTAGTTAAGATTTAGAGGATTCAAAAGTAGTACACAGATTTTCAACTGTGCAGGGGGTTGGTGCCTCTAACTACAGCGTATCCAAGGGTCAAGTGTATTTGTCCACTGTTTTTCTGTATTTGAACAACTGTGAAAAAACCTTCCTGTGTATAATGTTCTAAGACATTATAGTCTTTACATGGTATAAAACACAATCATAAATAGACACAGACACCAAAATCATGTGAAATGCACTTCATCCATAACGTTTATACTAAATTTTAGGTTAAAATCCAATAAAACACTAAATTTAAAATGTCTCCTACCGTAAGTTAGATACCCAAGCATCCACTCCTATCACAAGCCAGTTTGATAAATCCTAGCCTTTTAGAACAATAATAGTCAACATATTTTATCCCTTCATTTAGACATACTGCAACGGTAGTATTCTTAAAAGATTATCAAATAACTGTTATTTCCCTGTGGTTCAAAAAACCTAGCTGCAGAGAGAACTGCCTTTCTGAAAAGTCTCCTGTAGCTCCCCAATGATATCTCAAGCTTCCTCCTGAGGCACAATCATCAGTGACATAAAGGAGACCATTTTTGTAGTAACTGTACATGCCCTAGCCAACCAGAATTGAGAATTTGTTCTGTGTTTTCTATTGAAGGTTCAGAGACACATATTCTTTGCAGTGAAGACTGGTCCTTCTTTGTAGAAAAAGCTTCATTCTTCTACCAAGCATTCAGAACCAGAGGGACACACAAGAAAAGGGAGGGAATGCCCGTCTGTAGAGCTTCATCCACCATTGTAGGTGACAAGTCCCGTTCATCCCCAAATCTAACTAAAATTGTCAGCCAGGGCCTCCTGCCAGCGAATCCCAGAAAGTCATCAGGAAAATCAATACGGTTTCTTTTACTTTGCGAAATCCTCCAAGAGTATCATTAAGGCTCCAGAAGAGAGATTCAAACTGAAGGTATTTATTTTCTTTAAAGAGTTTCAGTGTGAGGTGCCTGAGGACTGAGGATGAAAGGTTGCATTTATAATTACATAAATTGTGAAAAATTACTGTTGTTCAGAGCGTGGTAGTGAGTGTGGATGAAAGGCTAAGATAAGTTTTTCTATCCAGAGGTTATTTAATTCGCTCAGCCGGCCGCCCCACTCCACCCATAGGTTTATAAATTCTCAAATTAGAGAGTCTTAAAACAGAAGCTTCTATTTTGGCCAAGCTTTATTAATATTATTTTATGCTCAGTTTCTCATACCTAGGTTAGTTACGCATAATGTTTTAATTCTGGCTTGTAAAAAATATTTTAAAAGATACATTCTTTAGGCTTGTATCATATATAAGATAATTATAGACTACAGGGTGTTATCCTGGACATCAGGTACAGGATTTTTGTCTTAATCATACGTTCAGTTCACAGCACATTATTAGCACTGGTCTGTACAAGGCACTACCTTGTTTTATTTCACTCCCTTTTAATTCTATAACCCACTCACATTCCTCTCTCTCCTCCTAGCCAACAATTGCAAAGTGTTTGATGTATATCATTCTGTTTGCATGTGCTTACAGCACGTATTTTGTTCATTTTTTTCCCATGTGTTTTATTCTCTAAGATACTATATTTTTTAGTCCGGCTATTTCCTCTTGAAGTAATCAATGTGCAGCTTTATTCTTTTTTTTAATTTTTTAAGATGAACTTATGGTAGGAATCATTTGGTTCTGACTGCTGCTTAAAACTTACTCTGTATATATTTCCATCATGTTTGCCCTGTTCCCTGTCCTGAAGAACTCTCTCTACCACTGCAAAGAACTTGCTCATACATGTATATTTAGGGGTTTGATGACCATGTTGTCCAAGGTAAGTCACTTCTGAAAGTGAATTAAGGCAAATAAATGGACCTGCTCAGGGAAGCCAAGTTGTGTGGTCGTTCTATTTATGGACCAAGTGGGACCCTTTGGAATCTATGCCAAAGAACAGCATTCAAATATTCTAATCTAACTACTACCAGATTTCTCACCAGAATGCGGTATTAGTCTACATTTTCATCAGCCCAGATATAGTTTCCATTTTTATATTATTTTCATTGTAATATTGCCTACATACCTTTTAAGATGTTTTTAAATTTATAGAATGTTCTTTTAAAGCAATGTCAAGCAAAACTAAGCTAAATATCTAAACAATTTTAAAGTCATAAAAAATATAGCAGTCTGATATATAGCCAGGAGCCAAAAGCATTCTCAGAGCCATATATTCATTTCTTTGCACAATTGATATTCTCTGCACAAAGGCATATTGGTAAAATCTTATATATCAACATTGCCAAATCTCTTCTTCCATGAGGATACACTTGATGATATATATTCACAGTTGGAAATACTGAGATTATTTGTCTAGGGTTCATAATATATGCCCACAAGCTGTAAAATCATCTCTTTATCTCCCACTGAACATCACTCAATAATGTGTTAGAGCACTAGCTTTGAAAAACATTGTGATTTATTTCAATATGTAAATACACAGTGCATAAGCCATCCTATATAAGGAAATCTTCCAAGCTACTGAAGTAACCAAAGTCCACTGTCATTCCAACCATACTTCCTCATATGATTCAAAAGCACAGCCAAGAACAGAAGCAAGTGCTTTAGAGCACTTGCCCTATACCACACAACCCACTCCACCCTTCCCTATTTTTATGGCTTCCAGGATAAATATATTGTTTTCCACTGCTTGTTGCATGAAATCTATGATATATAGGAATTTTTGTATACAAATCAAAGACTTACTATATTATAGGGTTACCAGGAAATCTGAAATCACTGGAAATGTGTGACTTGTTCATTGAAAGTATTGTAGACTAGAGGGATCAACAGAAAAAATGTTCAAGTCCAGCAATATAAATGTTAAAGTGTTTCCCCATCCCCTGAACATTTTGACATACGGTGGGTTGTGACGATGAGATAAAGTAAAATACAAGAATGTCAGAGAAGATTCTGAAATATTAGGGTTATGGCATCTTGGCGAATGTTTCCCTCTTTGAAACAAACCTGGAAAATGACATATTATGATCATTTGGTGCACTCATCATCAAGAGGGCATTGAACTCTCTTATAGTCTCGATGAGACAGATCAACCTCTGTTCTTTTCTGTACTGTTCAGAACCTTAAAGGTCAATAACAGCTACAATAAGAGGGTCCAAGTAAGTATGAAAAATAGGTCTAACTATAATATGTGTCAGTGGCAGGGGACCCAAAAAATTTGTCCTACTCTGCAACCCCCCAAAAATTTAAATTTTGATTTTTTAAAATATTGCTATGAAATGAGGTCACAAACATCCTCTCCCTATTTGTCCATCTCATCCTAGTTACATATCCTTGACCTCCACCTTATCCTTCATGTGCTTCCTTTTTTTTTTTTTTTTTAAGATTTTATTTATCTATTTGATAGAGATCTCAAGTAGGCAGAGAAGCAGGCAGAGAGAGAGGAGGAAGCAGGTTCCCTGCTGAGCAGAGAGCCCGATGTGGGGCTCGATTCCAAGACCCTGAGATCATGACCTGAGCCTAACTGACTCAGTTAGGCTATGACTAATGATTAACCTGGTTAGTAAGCAGGGGCTTAACCCTCTGAGCCACCCATGCACCCCCACGTGCTTCCTTTTGATTAGCCCAAATCACAATGCCACCTTTTAGGAGCAGCAAGTTGTCTGAGTGTGGATGTAGTCAGCAATAGAAGGTCTTTGTGAATGGACAACTTTTGCCATTTCCATTTCTAGTTATGTAGTGGTAATACAGAAAAAGTACCAAGTTTTCATTTGTATCTAAATGCTATACCAAATTCTCTTCCGAATTCCAGCTGTTTTTTGCTTTGCCTTGCTTTAGTTTTGCCTTATTTCATTTTGCTATTGTTAGACTGTTTATACGTTGTCTTGGATTTTGTTTGTTTGTTTCAACAGAGTACCTTGATTTCTCCAGATACATTATTTGCCCAAAAAGATATCTTTTCTTTTCCAGTTTACATTCATTTTTTACACTGTTATTCATCTACATTTGCAAGCCTCTCCAAAGCACTGTTGAATAATATAATAAGAGCAGCAAACTCTGTTAGTTCTTGATTTTGATTGAAATGTTTTTAGTGGCTCCATATTTATTTGGAGGTTTTAGCAAATATAATTTATCATATTGAAGCAATAGCCCTCCATTTCTTGTTTAGAAATGACTACTGATCTTCCAAATCCCTTTTCAGCCTCTATCTATCTCTCTGTGGTTTGCCGGAGCCAGCTCACCCAGACTGGGCAGACTGGGGAGATTTCCGATTGTGAAATTCCTTCTCAACTCCATTCAGTGTTACCATGTTGGCTAATGACTGAAGTACTTTTAAATGGCAACGGTGGAAGTATTTGCACCATGGAAATTAGCAAATGCAACAAATCTCTTGCTTTTATATTTTGGAAAGTTGATTGTTAAACATTTGCCACACACCAGAGGACATAATCATACAGTCTTTCTCCTTTGATTTAATTAATGTAAGCCATTCATTCAAGAAATGTTTATTGAGACATTTAGACATTGAGACACTATAGAATAGGTGTTGTTCTAGGTATTGGGATACAGCAGGGAAAAAATATGCAAAATTCTTTCCCTCATGCAGCTTAACATCTAGTAAAGTTTATCTTCTATGATGTGATTATGGTGACAAACTTCCTGATATTCAGTTATATTTTTATTATGGAATAAATCCTAGTTGCCCAGAGGGTATATTATCTTCATGTAGTGCTGAGTTGAATTTTCTTATTTAGAATGCTTGCATCTATATTCATCAGTGATAATAGTCTGTAGTTGAAGGGTTATTTTTGTATTATGTTAATCAGGTTTTGCTATTAATTTTCTTTTATAAACATAAAATTAACTGAGGAATTTCCACTTTAATTGTGAGGTCTGGAATAGCATAAATAACATTGGAATCATCTGTTCTTTAAAGGCTGGCTAGAAACTCAGCTGTGAAACCATCTGGACCTGGGTGCCTGTTTTGACAGTAGATCTTTAATTGCCCTTCCAATCCCTTCTATGGCAATGTGTCCATTCAAACTTTTTATTCCTTGGCATAACATACCTTTGTATGGAAAACAGCCATTTTGTAGATTTCCAAATGCATAACCGAAGAGCATTTTTTTAAGCCCTTCCATATTTGTGTTTGACACACTCTTTATATTTTCTCTCTTACTCTTCATTCAGGCTTCTGGAGGATTTTATCTATTTGGTTAGTCTTTCTAAAGAACAAGCCCTTGGGTTTATCTTACTTTCCACTCTTTTTTTGTTGTTGTTGTTTCTATAACAATTTCAGCTTCTATCTTTAGTATGTTTCTTCCCAATATCTTTTGGTTAATTTCATTGTTCCTTTTTCTAAAAAGGATAATTTCTAAAACTGTATGTCAAGTTCCTTTTTTTTCAGCATTCTTTAATAATGACAGCATTTAGTGTTATGTTTTCCTCTTAGTATAATTTCAATGCAAACAGAGACTTTTATATGAAATTACGTTTTATTTCAAGACAATTTATTTCAATTTGAATTACATTTTTAAATTTCTGAGTTAATTATGAAAATATTTTTTAACTTTAAGTAGTTAGTATTTTTTGTTCATCTTCCTTTTTAACTGAATCATCAATAACATTTTGGCTCACCACTTTTTTGCCTTTGAATTTATTAAATTTTTTCTTTTGTAGTAAAGTACACACTTTTTATAAATGTTTCATGAAAGTAAAAACTTAGACATTCCATATGTAGACCTAAAACATGAGTGTTCTAAACTGAATTGTGTTCTCCTAAATTTAACTGGTTAAAGATCTAGGCAATACCCCAGCCCCGTGTGACTATATTTGGGGACAAGGACTTTAAGGAGGAATTAAGATTAAATGAGGTCATAAGGGTGGGACCCTAATCCAACCATACTGTTGCCCTTTAAGAAGGGGAAGAGATACCAGGGTCTCCCAGGAATAGAGTAAAGACCATGTGAGGACATAGCAAAAAGGACAGAGGGCTCTAGAGAAACCAAACTGCTAACATCTTAATGTTGGACTTCCAGCCTCCAGAACTGTGAGAAAATAAATTTCTGTTGTTGCAGCCACTCTGTGGTATTTTGTTATGGCAGCCCTAGCTGTGAAGAACATAAAGATAAAAGATAAACTCAAATGTGTTCATTATAATTAGCCAAAAGATGCAAAAATACTGATTCAAAGGGGCACATGCATCCCGATGTTGATAGCAGCGTACCAACAATAGCAAAATTACAGAAAAATCCCAAACATCCATTGACTAATGATGGATAAAGAAGCTGTGTGTGTGTATATACATACATATATATATATATATATATATATATATACAAGTGTGTGTGTGTATATATATATATATATATATATATATATATATATGAGAATATGAGAGAGAGAGAGAGAGCATGCTGCACACGGTGGAATATTACTCGGCCATCAAAAAGAATGAAATCTTGCCATTTGCAATGACATGGATGGAGCTAGAGTGTATTATGTGAAGTGAAATTAATCAGTCAGAGAAAGACAAATACCATATGATTTCACTCATGTGGAATTTAAGAAATAAAACAACAGATGAACATAGGAGAAGGTAAAAAGAGAGAAAAAGAGAGAGAAGGAGGCAAACCATAGACTCTTAACAATGGACAACAAACTGAGGGTTAATGGAGGAACGGGAGTGGGGCATGGGCTCAATGGGTGATGGGTATTAAGTAGGGCACTTGTTATGATGAGCACTGGTGTTATATGTAAGTGATGAATCACTAAATTCTACTCCTGAAACCAATATTACACTATATGTTAACAAGCTAGAATTTAAGTTAAAACTTTTTTAAAAAATTCATTAATTATATTATTTCTATTTTGTGTTTTCTTGCATATTTGGGGGCTACAAGATTCACCCTTTTTGCATGAGGTGTATGGAAATTTCCCATTATAACTATTATTTATCAACTTTTCTTTGAATTTCTAACAGTTTTTGCTTTATTTACTTAAATGTACTGATGTTTAGTACATACAAGTATTATATTTTACTCATAAATGTTTCCTTCTATAATTGCATAATATCCCTACTTATCCTATTCCTGTTTTTTAATCTTTAGTATGCTAAACTTTAATTTTATTAATTATCATCTAATATTAATATTGCCACTACTGTTTTCTGTTTGCTTTTTCCTTTATCCAACTTACATTTTGGACATTTTTTTCAATCATTCTGCTTTAAGTGTTTCTCATAAAAACAATACATTTTTGGATTTTGTTTTCTAACCTGATACAACTATCTTTGACAGCCTATTTATGTTTAATTTGCTAGGTTTTATTTTTTCCATAACATTCAGTATTCATTTAATTTTGCTGCTTCTTTTTTCTCTGATTTTGAGCTAGCTTAATAAAGTTGCTATTCATTCATTTTTTTTATTTAGACATTTTGCTGTGCTCTTTACTGCTATTAGGGCAACTTTCCTTCCTGAAACTCATAATATGCCAATTATATCATCAATGAGATATTCTATGTCCCAATTGTTTCCACTCTAACCCAATTAGATTAGACCTTTGTAATATTTTGTCTTTTCTGCTTTCCCAACCAATGAAACCTTTAGACTGATTTTACTTCATTTCTTTCACCATACCTAACAAATTCCTAATCGTTGCTTCATTTAGTATTATAACTAGAAACTATTTTTGGTTCCATTGCAACATGCCTCTTGTATTTCAATAATCTTTATTTTATAATTTATTTTCAGGTATTCCCTCATATTAAATTTAGCTATGTATGTTGCAAGATTCACTGACAATCACTTGCCTCTTCACTTTCCCCTATATTAAAGTTTACTTCCATGTTTTTGCTATTGGAGTAGATGGGGCAAGTGGATAGCACATTTTCAAAATCGTTCTATGTGTCTGAATAGATTTCTTTCATCCTAACAGATGATTATCAGTACTTTTCCCTCAGGCATCTCATAATTCCTAGGTTTCAATTTACTGATGCAAAGTCTGATGTCAGTCTGATTCTTTCTTATATCTGTCTAGAAGATCTGAAAATACTCTTTTTATGCTTGAAGTTTAGGAATATTCCCAGGATATTTGTATAAGTTTTATCTTCAACTTTGCAAGCCCCTTTAATCTGCAAAATTGACCTTTTTTTCAGATCAAAAAAATTTTAATCCATTGTTTACCTCCTTTTCATCTGTTTTGTTCTCTCCTAAAATCCTATAATTTGATTGTTGTGAAATACTAATATGCCAACTAAATCTGTTAAATTTCCCCTTATGATTTCCAATTCTTTTTCTTTTTACTCTGGTCTTCAGGTTATTTCTTCCATTTGATCTTCTGGATCTGCAGTTCTGGTTTCATCAATCCCCTTTAAATTTATTTACTAAATTTTAATCGAGAAGTCATGATTTGTCTTAGATCGAACGTGTCTCTTTAATCAGTAACTGAGTCTAATGCTCTAATATATTTTAGTGCATGTCATTATCTGTCTTCTCTAGCAGTTCTGCTTCATTTGGAGATTTTTGTTCTGGGTGTTCATTCACTTTTTTATTCACTAATCAATTCAACAAATGTGTTATATGTCAACTATGTTTTAGGAAAGAGTGGTGGAAAAGACAGAAAAAGACCTCTTCCCTCATGGAGAGATGAAATAGATAAATGGAATACATTGTATCAGAGAGATAAATGATCTGGAGGAACTAAGGTGAGGGGGTAGAATGAGAAATCTAGGATAAGGGGTAGATTGCGATCTTACATAGATGGTCAAGAAAATCTTCATTAAGAAAGTTAAAAAAAAAAAAAAGGAAAGAAAGAACGAAAAAGTAGAGCAAAGACCTGTAGGAGGTGAAAGCATTCCAGGCAGAGGGAACTCAAGGTGAGAGTGGTCAGAACAAAGTCAGATAAGCCTGTCTCAGAGTCTCATCGCCTTTCACAACTCTAGAGAAGTATTTACATTAGAGTCTATGTAAATGAGAACCCCTATAGCACAAAAATATACGGACACAAACAGAACAATTAGGAAGCTATTGCAATATTTTGGCAAGAAAAAATAACTTGCACCAAGTTAGTAGTAGTAGAGGCGATGAACAGTGGTCATATTCTACTGGTATCTTGAAAGTAAAGCCACTTGTTCATTCATTCATTCAACCAGAGCTGGTTTCATGGACATGCAGCCTGCTCAGAAGTGGAAGGCCCTGTGCTTAGAAGGGCCCATGCTTAGTCTGAGGTTTTGTTATGGCTATTTCAAATTCATAATAATTTTTAAATAAGGAGATCTAAATTTTCACTTTGTACTAGACCCACAAATAGTGTAGCCAGTCCTGTATGCAGTAAATATTTATTGGGCATTTATTATTATAGGCATTAGTCAGGGAAGAAAAAAACCAGAATTACTCTCATGGTGTTTACATGGATGAAGCATGTAACAGACAATGAACATAATAACAAGTCAATTATTTAGTGTGTTAGAAGTATATTGTGCTACAGAGAAAAAAGAAGAAGATGGTAAAGGGACTTGGGGAAGAGTACAGAGCTCAGATTACAAGATTTAATGGGATAGTTAAGATGGGACTTGTTGAGAATGTGAGGTGTCTGAAAATACTTGAAGGAAGTAAGGGATTTGATGAATCAAATCCCCTTACTGATGCCTGGGGAATAAGGTTCCTTAAGAGCAGCTGGCAAAAGACCGTATGAGGAAGGACACCTGGGTGGCTCATTTGGTTAAGCTGCTGCCTTCAGCTCAGGTCATGATCCCGGGGTCCTGTGATCAAGTCCCTCATCAGGCTCCTTGCTCGGCAGGGAGTCTGCTTCTCTCTCTGCCTCTGCCTGCCACTCTGCCTGCTTGTGCTCTTGCTCTCTCTTGCTCTCTCTCTGTCTCTTTGTCTCTCTGTCTCTCTGTCTTTCTGACAAATAAATAAAATCTTTAAAAAAAAAAAAAAAAAGACCCTATGAGGAGAGTGTTCCCACTATGTTCCCAGAGTAGCATATGCAAAGAAGAAAGCAGTTGAAGAGGATCAACACTGGGGGAAGGGGGACAGATACTATAGGCTACTGAAGCATTTTGAATTTTACTGAGTGAAATGGGAGCCACTGTAGGAATTTGGACAGACGAGCTCCATCTGACTATGTTTAACAGCATTAATAATGTTGTATAGAAAATCAAATGTAGGAAGGGAAGGGTCTAACCAATAGCAAAGCTATTATAATAATCCAGGTGCAAAATTAACGGTAGTTCAGATCAGGGCAATAGCAGGAAAAATGATTAAAGTGGTCATATTTTAGACATATGTTGCAGGTGGAACCAAAAGAATCTCCTAACTGTGGGGTGTGAGACAGGGAGCCAAGAACGGCTCCAGAGTTTGGGTCCTGAGAAACTGAAAGAATAAAACTGCTGAGAAAGTAGAGGGATGAAAAAAGAAGTCTAGAGATCATGAGTTCAGTTTTGGATTTGAGTTTGGAATGTCTCCAAGACATCCAAGTGGATGTGGGGTAGAGCGTTGTCTAAAGATCAGACTAGAGCCCTGTGCTTGGAATATAGTGTCACTGGAATATAAATGGTATGTACAGCACTGACACCATATAAGATGATCAAAAGAATGAGTGTAGTTGGAGAAAAGGGCCAAGCACTGAGCCTTGGGACATTCAACATTAAAGAACTGGGAAAAAGAGAAAGAACCAGCAAAGGAGAGTAAGCAACAGTAAGCCACAGTATAGGAAGTACAGTCACAAAATAATGAGAGAAATAGAACTACAGACAGTAAATGCAGACCATTCTTTCAAGAATTATCACTCCAAAATGGAAGGGAAAAAAAAGGACAGAAGCTGGCAGGGAAGAGAGATAAAGAAAAAAATAAGTGTTCAAGTTTTTAAAAAGAATATCATATTTGTATATTGAAGGGAATAATACAGGAGGGAATAATTTAGGAGATGAGAATAATTGCTGAAGCAGTGCCCTTGAGTAGTTGGGAAGGAATGTGATCATTTCCACAAATGAAGTAGCTTTAGATAGGAGCAAGTTGAGCTGTTGTTGAGCAAGTTGGGTTGTTGTTGTTCACCTATGATCATGTTGTAACAGGAAGGACAGCAGAGTATATAGATAGAGATACTGGTAGTAAATTAATGTAACGCTTCAAATGTGTGCAAGTTTTCTACTAATTTCCTTCATTTTCTTTTTTTTTTTTTAAGATTTTATTTATTATTTATTTGACAGACAGAGATCCCAAGTAGGCAGAGAGAGAGAGGAAGGGAAGCAGGTTCTCTGCTGAACAGAGAGCCCAGTGCAGGGCTGGATCCCAGGACCCTGGGATCATGACCTGAGCTGAAGACAGAGGCTTAACCCACTGAGCCACCCAGGTGCCCCTCCCCCTTAATTTTCTAACATAGAAGAACAAGGCACTAAGTCAACAGTATTTGCTAATGGACTGGGTGTGGAGTACACAAAAAAAGGGAGGAGTAAATTTGACTTTAGGTTTTTTGGCCTGAAAAATGCAAAGCTGGAGTTGCCATACCTAGGCTGGATATAGGGCTGGCTCATACTAGCTCATGAGAGCCAACTGTTAAATTTCCAGTGACTCGATAAACCAGTCATTAAATACAGCCATTGTTAAAAATTAAATTATATAAGTTTCCAATCAAATAATACATCAAAAACAAAATTAAAACATATTATCAAAAATATTAAAAACAAAAATAATATATACTTGACACTTACTAGCTCACTGTGTTTTATCATACTGATATTCTTGAGATTATTTACATCTATTATATCCATATGATGCAAATACAATATGGTGATGTGTTACTATGTATCTCTTCCCAACAATGCATTCAGTGACATTACATTGGTAGCTTGAAATCAGCTATGGAAGAGTATTCACACCACATAATTGGAAAATGCTAAAAATCAGAGCTTAGTTTATTGTTTTGTTGCTTATCTAGACTTATGAAAGTGATGGAGAAAATGTTAATATTGTAGATTAAATTCAAAGTATATGGTTATGTCTGCCACATTGTGAAAACACAAAAAGCTGGAGAAGAAACATTCTTCCAGCATGCAAAACATTCATCTGATTCAGCAAAGTCTCTGTGTCATTGACAAATGAATGAAGTTCTAACACATATTTTTGTTGTTCCTCTTTCATAGTAAAGTAAATAAAAACAGTAACCTACATTCATATTAGAACCATGCTTGTTCATCAAATGCAACCATAGGCTGGCTACAAATAGAAGTTTGTTGAATATCAACAAATCAATTGATTGTCAGTAAAATGTATCATAAATGTGTATATATACTTTTTTTCCAGAAAGGCAATTATTAAAGATTGAGCAGCTCACCACAACCTTGACTAAAATGGAAAAGAAATGGAGGAACCAGTTTGTGGAGGATTATCACCAGTACTGCCGGTCCTTTCTCCACCTAAAGGCAGAAATTTCTCTATCCTTGGGTGCTTTGCTAATTTCCTTTGTGTACTCATCACTCACTTCTGGAATAGCAGTGTTCTAAAGAATGGCCACAGAAAGAGAATAGGAATATCAACCAGTCTTCTCTTAGCTCCCTTTGTGTGTCATGCAATTCCCCACCATTTCTAGTCCCCCACAATTTTCCCTGAATCTCTAGGACCCATGCAGACATAACGAAGGCTCCAAGGTGATGATGGCCTCAAGGTAAAGCCTGGGGCCTACTCAAGCCCCAACTCAGTCCCCAACATTAGCTGTCTGTGTCAACTGACTTTCAGAGGCAAGTGTGGAATTACTGGGCTTCATGCATTCAGCCACATGCACTGTGCTATTGGTGAGACCGTGTAGGAAATGGAAGGAGCACTGAACTTCAAAGCCACAGACTTAGGTTTTGGTACCCTCACTGACCTTAGGCAAATAGCTAACTATTGACTTGGAAGTTTGGTCTAAATGCTGTTTACATCCTTATAATTCTAAATGGCATGTTGGGGGGCATCTGGGTGGCTCAGTGGGTTAAGCCTCTGCCATCGGCTCAGGTCATGATCTCAGGGTTCCAGGATTGAGCTCAGCATTGGGCTTTCTGCTCAGGATGGAGCCTACTTCCCCCTCTCTCTGCCTGCCTCTCTGCCTACTTGTGCTCTCTCTCTCTCTCTCTCTCTCTCTCTCTCTCTGTCAAATAAATAAATAAAATCTTTTAAAAAAATAAAATAAAAAATAAATGGCATGTTGATAGAAGTGATGAAAGTAACTTCCTGGACTGGTCCTTAAAATCATCATACAACTTTTACTATGGTAAGCCATTGAGATCTCATGAGTTTGATTGTTGCAGTAGGTAGCACTAATTACCCAGACTAAGGGCCTTCCTATTTTCCAGAAGATTAAAATTCCCTCCAATCCATGCATCTATCAAGTAGCAACTTCCTTCCACATTAAACCCTGCTCCTACTCCTTTTCTCTTCATCCTAAGAGGACAGATACTGAAAATATGGTTCTGCTTAATGTAACAACACAAATATGAGAGTCTAATAAATTTTTATTGTCAGTTTTATTTCATCAAATTAAATCTTAATATATTCACAAGTAATCCTCTATTGTGATTGAAGGCAGACATAGTGAAAATCATTCTATTTCACAAATTTCCTTTAGAAGTATCTAAAGAATTTTGTATACAGCATACTATTGAAACAGCTAGCTAATATTTTAAATTACCTAGTACTCATTTTTAAACTTTTTATCTTAAAGTGATAAACAGTTTATAGAAGAAGAACATGGAGGGGCACCCACGTTGTTCTGTCAGCTAAGCGTCCAACTCTTGGTTTCGGTTCAGGTCATGAGATCCAGCCTCACATCAGGCTCTGTGCTCACCATGGAGTCTGCCTGAGATTCTTTCCCTCTTCCTCTCCCTTCCCCTCTGCCCCTCACCCTGTTGCAGTGCATACATGTGCTCACTCTCTCTCTCTCTCCCTCTCTCTCAAATAAATAAATAATATATTTTTTAAAAAAGTAGTAGTATACAGAGTTCCTTGAAACCTTTCCCCAGCTTCCTTAATGGTGACATCTTATTAATTACAGTACATTATCAAAATCAGGAAATTTACATTGGAGTAATATTGTTAACTGGACAACAGAATTTATTCAGTTTGCATTTTTGACACATTTTTAAAATTTTTGATGCAGTTTTAAGGCATTCATGTGTGCGTGTGCATATGTACGTGCATCAGTGTAATTTGGTCCCATGTAAAGATTCACATAACCACAACCCCCATCAGGAACAGACTAGTTCTGTCACCACAGAAGAACTCACTCACGTTACTCTTTTATATTTACACTCACTTAATCTCAACCCTGTCCCTGTCCCCTAGCAACTGCTGTCCTCTATCTCTATAGTTTTATCATTTCAACAATGTTCTATAAATGCAACATATAGTGTGTAACCTTAAAACTGGCTTTTATTTTCACAAAGCATAATGCCCTTCAGATGCATTCAAGTTGTTGTGTGTATCAGTAGTTTGTTCCTTTTTATTGTTGAGTAGTATTCTACTGTAAGTATATACTATATCTGCTCAACCTCTACCCACTGAAGGACATTTGGGTAGTTTCCAGTTTGGGGCTATTAAAAATAATGCTGCTATGAACATTCATGTGTAAGTTTTTGCATGAAGATGGGTTTTTATTTCTCTGGCACAAACGCCAAGAGTGCAACTCCTGGGACTTTCACTAAATACATGGTTAGATTTATAAGAAATCATCAGACTGTTTTTCAGAATGGCTATATCAATTTACATTTCTATCAGTAATATATACCTGTTTTAATTTCTCTGTGTCCTTGCCAGTATTTGATATTATCATTAGTTTTAATTTTAGCTGTTCTAATAGGTGTGTGGCGAGATCTCATTGTGGCTTCAATTTGCATTTCCCTAATGGCTAATGATGTTGAACAACTTTTCACGTATGTGTTTATTTCCCTTTCATATTTTCTCTTTGGTGAAATGTCTGTTCATGTCTTTTGTCCATTTTCTAATTGGATTGTTTGGGTTTTTACTTTTGAATTTTGAAAGTTTTTGTATATGCTAGATCCAAGTTCTTTGTGGGACACATGCTTTGCAAATATTTTCTCCCACTACTCCTATTATTAATCCCTAAAAAAGTTTATCAAAGAACGCTAAAGTTCTCGCAACTTCACACGAGTTTGAATGAAGACGTTGAAAAATTGGGGATACTTTAAGAGACTGTCATTAATAGTCATTTCCCAACTTTTTCTGAAATGATGAGAAATTATTATTGCCTTTTAGGTAGCAGATGCATGAAGGTTATTGAGACCCAGTGGGGCAACGTTACATTTTAGTGCACCTACAGCAGATTGATTAATTCTCATTACCTTAAATTGAAGACAGGAGGATAAGAACATCGAAGTGATTTACTAAGAAGTTTATCAAGCATCTGCCAATATAATTATTTTTTTAATCCAACAAGAAAATAGTTGTCAATAAATAAGTCATTAATAAGCTAAAGAGACTTATTTTCAGTGTATTGAAATTGAAAGAGAAGCTTATTTAAAGATTAAGAGAGACATCAAGGAATACATTTCAGAAAGATTAACAAGTACTGTTAATGAGCTAAGTATTTGAATAAGAGAAAGGCTTAGAGACAAGAAAAATGGAGGAAAAAAACATTTTATTCACAAACAGAACATCCTAGTGCAATATACTAACTAAATATTAAGAACAATTACTGTTATTACTAAGTCTTTAAACTGATAAGAAAAATAAATCATCTTAATAAGGGTGAGAAATGGATATTTGCTTACTACCTGAGAAAACAAAATAACCTTCCATGGTAGTTTAAAAAATACAGCACTTTAGTAATTAAAATAAAATTAGAGTTAGAATTAATGGATTAGATTCTGTATATATGCAGATAAAGCAGTAATATAATCAAGCATAATGATGAAAATAGAATGAAGTGTTATTGGTGAGACCTTGCTTCACATTATCAAACTCTAGAAAAACACTGAGCAATCAAGATAATAATTTTTAAAAGATATTGTCACTTTGTATTAATGAGAATATTAATATAGTTTTTAAAACTCTAGTAAAACCATCTGCTAACTTTCTAACCTGGACTGCATAGAAAGCTGTAAAGTTCTGAAAAAAAATCTCATTTCAAGTGAGAATTGCACTTAAAAAAAATAGTCCTACAGAATAATCCCTATCTTGAGGGTAATATTGGACTGCAGAACAAGACTGCAGAACTTGATCTAGTTTCTTAACTCCATAGCCTAAAATGAAAAGCTGTTTTATATATGTTATATTCCAATGCCAAGAAAACACTGCATGACTCTGCATGTCTGCTGGTAGATTTGGAAACAACCAAAGCTAGAGCTACCAATTCCACATCTAGGAATTGGAGTTGGAAAAAAAAAAAAAAAATTTAATACCTGAACCCTAACTTCTTATCCAAAACCATTCTCCCTTCTTAGCACCACATGTCCATCAATAGTATATGCTATTCCCACACAGCTTTGAGAAGGTTAATCTTTCTTCCACTTTAATTATTGTATCAGGCAGCCACGTGTTCTCTCAGAATTTACATATGGGAAAGGGTTTATTCTACTACCTAGGCCTGGATACCAGGGTTTTTGAAGACTTAATGAACAGAAGCCAAAAACTATCATTCCAAAGCCTCAAGGTCTTTCTAAGCCTCCTGTGTGGTGAAAGCAGACATGCACCTGTGGCACACAATTTCTTTAGGAAAAGTCAAAAGAATGGGTCCTTTAATTACACACATGTAAATAATTGGTCCATTGATCCTGAGGGACACTTTGAAGTCAGCATCAACCTGTTTGATATGTCAAAAAAGATGTTCTTCGACAAGCTGAGTGTTTTATTAAAAAATGCAAACCGGACTCTGCTTAGGAGCTAGCTGCCCTTGTTTGGGTAGGAGAGAAAAGAGAAAAGTAAGGGGCCAGAGAAGATAAGAGTTCAATTTCTGCATGACTGATACAGCACACTGGATTCCAAATTATTCCTTGTTACTGTGGAGGGGTTTTCTGCTTACTTGTTTTGTGTTACGGTTGTTTCACTTCCTTTTTACAACGAGTAGAGATCTGACATTGAAAAGCTTGCCAGAAAAACTTGCAGACTTTGTCTTCAATTCACATTGGAGGAGAGGCTGTAAAAAGGAGCTATGCTGGACTGTAGCTCTCATGCTGCGTTTATTCAAAAGGCAATGAAGCCAGAATGCACAGATGTTGGACTGCTGGGCGCCATCTTACAAAACCGTGTATGGTTTCCTCTGAAGGGAGAGGACATTCCCATATGAACCAGAAAAAGGTTTCAGGAGCTCCTCTCCCTGTCTGAGCGGCATGTAATGGGTCTTGGGCTCTAAAGCCACTTGCTCAGAGCTGTGGAAGGGGAACGGGTGGTGTCAGGTGAAGGTTTTGGCCAGAGGCCAAATTGGGACAGTGAAACATGGAACTCAAGTTCCTTAGCTGGTCGTACTTTAATCCCCATAGTTTTCCCCCATTATTCGTGAACCATCAGTAAAATCTTAATAGAATTCCTAGTCTAGTGTCAATTCTGTGTAGAGTTTGGTAAAGATCCTAACTTGATGAGGAGTGATGGGAGGAAAGAAGAAGCGGGGCCAGAACAGTGAAGCTTTTGTTCCAGGCTGTAAGAGCGGGTTAGAGCTTCAGGAGGTAACAGATGGGGGCCCTGGTGAGGCTATCTGACAAGGAGCCTGGAAGAGAAGAGGTGGGGAGATGAACCACTTCACAGACAGGAAATAGGACTTCCAGAAGAAGAAGAAGAAGAAAAAAAAGAGGACTGTGAGAGGATCTAACACCCAAAAATCACAACAGCTGCTCACTCAACATCAATGACCATTTACACTCAAACAGAAAATTCAGACTTCTGTGGGCTGGAAATGCAAGAAACAACAGAATGGCTTTTGACTTCATCCTTTCCCACTCTGTTCTCAACACCATCATCACTGGCGCTCCAGAGTCCAGATTCCTGCACTCTGACTAAAAGCCAGAAGCCCAGTTACTCTCCCTGCTGGATGGCCTGAACTATAGCATGAGGTTAAATTTCACAAAACGTTCATCACAAGTCCACAAAAATGACATGCAATGACACAAAAATTTCACAGTCTGGAACAGCATCAATGACACCAAGGACAAGAGGCAGGGAAACAGACTTTAAAGAACAAGAAGGAATTAACCAAATACCTGGGCTGAGACCCTCACATGAGAGGGAGAGAGTAGGAAGAGATCTTATACATCTCAGTCCAATGACAATGACAGGAAGGAAAAGCAGAGCAAGAGCCCCGTTGGTGAGGAGCATGGAGATGTCCAGGGGAGGACTGTGCTAGAAGCTGCCAGGCTCACAGCGGCCTGAGCTGAGAAGCAGGCCTCAGCTCCCCACCCCCTCCTTGGTGGGACACAGCACAGGAAACTGCTCTGGGTCACGAGAGACAGGAAAACAGAGGCCTTAAGGAACATGAAGGAGACAGAAAACTGTTGCAGGGACTAGGGTTGCCGAGCACCAAAAAGCAGGGTAGGCCTCTTCTGTGTGGAACCGTGTGCCCACAGGGTGATTAGGTCCTTTCAGGGGAACTCGGAGACAGGAGTGAACAGCTAACCTCCAACTGCTCCTTATCAGAGCCCCGCAGGCATCCTGTGAAACATCTCAAGGTGGAATTTGTGGTTGGGATAAAAATAGCTTATGTGAGCTTTTCTCTCTAGGAATCCTTGCTCACAAATAAACGTAGATTGCAGCTCTCCCAGAAACTCCCTCATCCTGCCCTGCACACAGTCACCAAAATTGTCCATTTTTCTGGTCAATGACCAGTGACAAGAAGGCCCCTGTATCGATCTCTTTTTTCCCTTAATAACTCGGGTCTCTTCAAGTGAGAGAGAAGCAGAAAGAGGGTGAGGAGACAGAGTGACACACCGAGACAGAGGAGGGAAGAGGAGAACCCATGGACAAGGTAGTAAGCTCACTAAGTATTCACCAAGCACCGACCAGGCACCGAGCACTATTGTCAGTGTGCAGAAAGAGCAGGAAACAAGAACACAAGACTCTCACATTGTACAATGCATGCAAAGGTACTCTTGGGCTCCTACTCCACGCTTAACACTGTCTTAAGCTCTGGGAGTTATCTTTTTAAGTTCCAAAGAAATGGAGATGAAACAAGAAGTTGGAGGCAGAGAGGTAGAAATGGAGACAATTTATGCAAAATGATCTGGAGGCTGCTTTGCCAAGAGAACCCAGTTTTCTATACTTATTCACTTCAGACTCCATTCTGGAATCAGATGGTCTTCCAAAAACATCAGCCAAGTGAAGCAAAAGAGTTCCAAGGATAAATAAAGGAAAAAGTTTCTAAGTTTGCCCGGCACTTAGGCCATGTTAGAGTGGGATGGACTTGGCTGGGTCCTCCTGGTTATTTATAGAACAAGCGTGCACTCAAACATGCTGCAACCACAGATGGCTGGGCCAGACGATCTGTCACGGTCCCTTCCAGCTCCATTTATTTTGTGATTTTTCATTTTTGCCCTAGTACCTATCACAAGGGCTAACAAGCGAACCATTAGGAAGTGGGAGAAAAGAGGCCAAACAAAAGATTTGGGGTTTCGTACGGCAAAATCAATTAAATACTATGGGGGGTGGGACTGTGTTTCTAATTTGAGAAATCCTAATCAGCAAGGATATCGTCCAGTGACTTGTGCTTAAGGTGATTGCCCATAACCGCCAGGCCATAAAGAGCCTGGGAGGCTATCCGAAGAGCCCGCTCATTTTACAGGCAAGGCTCCTGCAGCTGGGGCGGGGACACGCATGCCCAGGTCCTCTGTTCCTTGTCCACGTGGCTTACAGCCAAGCCACAGTTCAATTCGTTTTACTAGAGATTGCCATCTCAGTTAAGGAACTTCTAAATATTCTGGTCCCAGGAACAGTTAAAATAGATACATTTGCTGTATTTGATATGCTAATGTGTGTGATTTGTGATTATGATATCATTTTATGTATACATTCCTATAAAATTTAATGATTATCTATAGAGACAAGTTCTCCTAACTCATGAGCTATACTCAGGAGCTTTTTAACTCTTTTACAATAAGAACATAACACTAAAGTAAATTATAGCCTCAGTGGTACATTATATTACACCTTATTTAAATAATTTCCAAAGAGACCTAAGTTAAATCTGAGGTTTGACTCATATCTGAGTTCCCCCTGAGATTGTGAAGAATCATCTGGCAATGAAATATCCTAGGTAGAAACTGTTACTTATCTGCATAAGCAAAAGGAAAATATTTTATTTGAGGTACCAGAGAACTCAAGTTTGTTCTTTTTTTTTTTTTTTTCCAGGCTCCCTTGTTTTTAATAGGAATATGAGACTTCTAGTCAAGAAATATTTTTACGGGTTTCAAGAACAGAACAAAAACATCAAGATGTCCGACGTCTATCTAGAGTGAAACAAGCATAGAGATGCCTAGTGAAAATTCTAGTCCATCAACGGTTGCTTCCAATGACGATCTCCTCTTAAAAATTACTAAATCAATCCAATGACTAATTGTCTAAGATTTTAATGTATTAACTTTAGACTTTCTTCCTGCTATTAAGCAAAACAATATTCTACTCATTCCATTAAAAAATGTCAAACATCTTCCAGAACAAGACTAAAGAGAGAGCTGGGTTTTTTTGTTTGTTTGTTTGTTTGTTTGTTTTTCCATTTCTCCAGTATCCTCTGTCAAATGGCAAATCTTACAACAACTTAGCAACCAATCTGCTGTCCTTTATTCAAAGGCAATAACTGATTAGGGGAGTACGGTGCTGCCAAAGCAGTGGAGCCCTGTTCCTGAGGGATCTGGGGCAAGAGCCCGTTTCCTAGGGCCTCGGAAGAAGCAAAGCAGAGAGAGGACGTGGTTGGCTAGTGTTGCACATTTGACTACAGAGAAGGATCGAGGAAATATATACAGAGCCCAGAGAGAGCTTGGCGTTTAGGGATTGGCTGACTTGGTATACCTCATTACTGGTCAGAACACTCACAGAAACCTGTAAGCATCTGTTTGCTGACATGGCATCGCAAGCAAGAAGAACTCCTTCTTGGGCCAAGAAAGTACTTCAATGTCTCCCTTTCTGACGATCGTTATCCTACCATCCCTCCTCAATCCACATTTTGTTCATCCAATGCAAAAAGCAGAAGAGAAGGCTCATGATCAGTCTTTGGTAAATCCATTATTAACTATGTAGAAAGCATTGGTCTTTATTTATGAGGAAAATCAACAGCCACAAAAATCTCTTAGTGATAGCTTTGGGAGAGAAAGGTATATTATTACCATGATAAAATAACTTTGTATTGAGTAGAATTGTAAAGAAATTAACATTTATGGATTACTTACAACCAGCCAAGTACTTGAATTACTTATCTCATCACAAAAATCCTTTAAAGGTGCCAATTTGGCGGGGAGGTGGCGGGGAGGTGGCGGGGGAGCCACCAAGCCCATAATGGTTGATAGCCCAAGGCCACAGATAGTAAAAGCTATGGATAGAAACCCAGTCCTCTCTTCCCTCAAGTTTGTGCCCCTGTATCACCTGGAATTTTTTTCTTGTCAAATAATGTGAAAGGAGTATTGGAATAAACTTTTCAGAATAGGAGAAGGGACCTTATTTCAATACAAGAAAATAAATTGTGAATGAAAAGGTATGTAATTCCTTTTGTTGTAATCATGTGTTCATTTTAGCATTATCTACTCAAGAATTTTGAGGATTCTGCCATCATGAGTCGACAGAAATCATTAAGGAACATCCCTGATGATTGTTTTTGCCTCTGGTTCTGTAACCCTTGCCAAGTAAAACCTTTTGTTTGTCACTGAAGAACACCGGTATTTGTTGCGGGTTCTCTGGAGGCTGTAAGAGTTAAATAAGGTATGTATCTTCTCTAAATAGATTTTACTCAACAATAACTGAACACCTAACAAGACAAGAAGAACTTGTGATTTATGGGAGTTTCTAACTGATGGGAAGTATGTTGGCATCCATACCGGCTCTGAAATGGAGGAAATTGTGTAGGATCTGTTATAGGGTTATATGCACTATTTTAAGCACTTCTGATGAAGGAGATTTTCTGCCAAATATGATGCACCCAAGAGAGACAAAAATCTATGAGACTTTTTGCTTGCTTTAAATAATCCTATTTAGCATTCCTTCAAGATAAGTTATCACTGAAAAGAGTAACCACTTCTTAGAAATTCTAGTATATGTATAAATGTATTCATGGGGCCATTTCAGAAAAGTTGTGTAATCAATGCAAACAGGCCAATATCATATGCATGCAGGTTTTCACGTAGGAGAAAAAAGGGCTTTCCTTCCAACCTCCTATAGTCCATAACCGTGTCTATGAAATAAACTCAAAACAAGCAGATTAACAGGAGAAAATGTGTATACACATATATGTATACACATTATATATATACACACACACATATATACATACATTTATATACATATATATATACACATACTTTCTTCCCAGGGGTGCTCCTATGCCATAATATTAGAAATGTGTATACATACATATATACGTATATATGTGTGTGTGTGTGTATGTATACACATTTTTAATATTATGTGCATAGGAGCACCCCTGGGAAGAAAGTGACTACCTGAAAAAGCGGTAAAATTTGAGAGATTATATTCTGCCTTAAGTGGAGAAGTAAGCTACTTAAGGGAGAATAAATGATTTTTAGGAAAGATGAATGGGCCCCAAAGAAATAGATGGGCAGGATGATATTTTGTGACAAAGCTTGTCTGTTTGTGACAAAGAACTGAAAATAGTGTGATTTCTAGGCTCCTCACCTGAGGTAAGAGTCAATCTTCCCTCCCTGATAGAACTCCCAGGGAAGGGATTTGTGACAATTAAGATCATTTTGGAGGATCTGTCTTTAAGCAGGTAAGTAGAATTCTGAGAAAGCCTCACCTGCCATTTGCTGTTGTTCGAGTGCCTTCACCTCAAAATAATCCTTATGCCAAAGATTTGAGAGTGCCATATTCCACCATCCTTCACTTATATAATTAGTTTGTTGGAATATGCAGTGTCAAGCTGATTAAAAATGGAAACTCTGCTTCTCAAAATATCCTTCTCTGTATGGTTCCAGGTTAAAGCTGATGGAAATAAAGGAATTTTGTATGAAATTTGGAATGCAGAAGTAAAACAGTAAACACTGTCAGATGTGATCATGGTAAGGGACAAGGTGCCCCATGGGTCCCAGCTTTCCCTCTCCTCTATTCTGCATCTAGCTCTTCTTCTTGACTGCTGGCCTCACCACCTAATGGCTGCCCCAGGCCCATATCCCGACACGATGGTGAGGACTCTCTGAGCTTATAGCTCTTCGGAGGCCTCTCCAAGAGCTCCCCCGGTACAAGGCCTTGGTGTAGAAGCTCTGGTGTGTCCCGCCCCCCACTGCCCCTCCACGTGTGTCCCGCCCCCCGCCGCCCCTCCGCCATGCCAGGGTTCCAAGCAGGCTAAGGACTCTTCCCGGCTCTGACTCCCACTTCCAGACCTTCATTTCCCCAGCTTTTGTCAGAGCTGTGTAAGGACTTATTCCTATAATTTCATCTTCATTCCACCCTACACAGAGTGACTCTGCTTTTCCAAATGAATTCTAAACAAATGAATCCATAGATGGCATATACACATACATACACATATATATTATATACTTATTCATTAAATTTCTTTTATGTAATACAGTTCTTTATATAAGTTCCTGAGTCATTGGCTCTATCCTCAATACCTAGATACAAAATATGTGCTCAGTATTTGTCTCAGGCAAAATGAACAGCAAGCTAATTTTCAGATCACTTACAAATATTTTTCCACCCAGTAGAAGTCGGTGCTCAGTAATCCTGGGAAAATTACATCAAACATCAAAAGGCTCTCAAGTTCAATTTTCAAATGTAGAACTAAATATAATATGCTTATTCAAAATAATATTCAGAGATGATAGATTCCAGCCCTGATCAACTGTATTATTTTTCTGCAATACCATGTCAACTCTTACTCTTCTCTTTAAAGCAGGAAATTTCATGCATGTAATTGTGAAGTGACACCTCACCCCAACCCCATTTCTGTGTTACGTACCTGGGGTGCTATGTTGCACCTCAGTACATTTACGCTTTGGAAATAGGCTAGAAAAATGCCAGATACCTGTGAGTAGAGAAAGTCCACCTGGGGAAAAAAAAATGTCTTCCTCTACTTTTCTAGAGGAAACTAGGCCCACTAAGGCTGACTCACGGAGGCTGCAGGAAGAACAAGTCTGGCACCTTCTCTCTTAGGTCTGGACTTTGAGAAAAGTGAATATCCACATGGTGGAGGATGAGTAAGGCAGGTTCCACCACCTGGAGGAAAGCCAGAAATGAAGAAAGATCTATATGACAGAACACAGGATAGTAAGCAAGCCATGTATTGTAATCAAGATTATCCAGTTTATATCATCTTGTATTGATGAGCCCTGGAGTAGTACTAGGAAGGCAGGGACTGCGTCTATTTTCTCATGGCATCACCAAAGTCTTATTTAAACAGGACAGTTTTGTCTAGCTGTGCTATGAAGACAAAGGTAAGGGCTTTGAATCCACATTTGGTTGAGAACATTAATGCTGCCTGCTCCCCAGCCCTGAGCCACTTAGGGGGGTCAGCACAGCCATCATGAGCAAGTACTCCAAAAAAAGGTGGGTTCAGGGTGAAAAGGAAAGGATCCTGCAGTGCAGTCATTTCTTCCCATGAGGACATTCTCCTTCTCTAGTGAATTTTGAAGATTCTAATTTTTCTACTAGTGTATAAAAGTCTTTCATTAAAAATCAACTGTATCAAGGTATTGTAAAATTACCTATGTTTTGTTTTAATCTGCAGCAGATTAATCGGAACTCATTTAAGTGTATTCATTCCTTCCCAAAAGAACAGAAAGTCATTTAATTTTTCTTCCCAATATTTGGGTTTTCCCTCACTCCAGGGGATGGGAGAACACCTGCTCAGTGTGAGGGTTGAAAAAGAGACATCAGGCAAGTCTTCACCCTTGTAGACAATCCCCTACGTAAGCATTCTTGGTTTCCAGTGTCTGCTCAGGAGTTCTCAAACTGGTAGCCCAAAGAGATGTTTCATTTTGTTTTGTTTTGTTTTGTTTTTTGACATGTATTTAGTGCTCTAAAATCTGTGAATTAGTTGCAGTGGAGAGAAACAAGCAGGGTTATCCAATGTAGGACAACAGAGCTCAGGTTCTTAGCAATGAGCTGACCAACCTCTGGGGGCCTGACTTTCCATGAGACCAGGGGTTGCTTCTCTCAGGAGGCCAAATCCAACTTCTGTGACTTTTCCAGGTAGCAACTGGCATTCCCAAACCATCTCTGCATAGCTGGTGTTTACTCTTGGTAATTAAGAGTTTAGTCTTGATAAGCTGAAGTTGGCTGCTTGCTACCTAAACTCAAAACATTATCTCTACCTGCGGATGACCTCACACTTGGCATTGTCAGAAGATAAGGGAGCAGGTGTGCATGGTCCTTCCCAGAGAAGCTGCACATGCAGCAGCTTTATCAGACCCCAGCCAGCTCCCCTGTGTAGTAGAGAAAGGACAGAAGACTAAACTCCTGTTCTCCATGCCCGGCTTTGTAAATCAGCCCCCCTAAAAAGCTTATTTTTAATCCCCTCCATGTGACACTGTAGTATTTTCTTTATACCTTGTCATAGCCCCCAGAGCCAGCATTTAAAAACTGAGAGGTTCTACATGGAAATTTGGATGCCAATATATCTTAAAATAGCCCACATTCCCAAATGACAGCAGTTAAAACAGAGAAGGTAGCCCTCACCATTGCTTGAATTCAAACTTTAACTGTCATTTAGTGTCATATTTGCTCTGTGATTTACCCAACTGTGGAGTACGAGGAATATGAGACACTCCTTGAACTCCAGCTCTATACGTACCCACATACAATCATGTGATATACCTAGCTGGCCCCTGAAGAGATGTATTACATCACATCTAAGCAGATCCCAGTCCATGAAGAGATTGAGTCAGACTGGCAAAACGCAGAGGTAGAGGGGACCTTCTGTTTCACATGTAGTCGAAGGGACCACCATACTAGAACTAGAAGACACAGTTTCCAAGAGAAGGGAAAGAAACACTCACACATGGTGTGGCAGCCTGCCCTGCCCTGGTTACCAAGTCCAGAGAGGCAGTGCAGGAACCCCCTCCACAGGGCATCATGGGAGCCGGAAGTGAGGGCTGGAGGACATTTTGTCAGAACTACAGAAGTTGCTCTGTATGTAATCCAAATTAAGGACCCCCCCCCCACCAATGGACTAATATTGGGTTTCCTACCCTTAGTAGTAAAGCTTCAGTGATATCTAATCATGACTTAGATGAAAAAAGACTTGCATACCCCCATCCTTGGGCCCAAAGGTTCCTATTTGCCCCTCCAGAGCAACTCTCCTTCCTTTGTTGTCTTGGGCTCTGCTTCTACACAGCTGCCTTGAGGATGGCATCAAGAGCCTCTGGTTTCAAGTGGAGTCTGGTTAATAGGAAGCTAACCAGGTGGTTCTATGAGGAGGGGAGGGGTTCCCTCCCTGAAAGATCACCTCAAACTCGATATGTCCCCGAAAGTTACTACTTTCTCCCAGGAAACTAAAGCAACACCAGTCTCTCCATGCTCTGCAGGCCTAAGGGTAGGAATACCTGCTTCTGTGACACCAGGTTACTTCATCATGCCTTGTGGGTCTTGTATACCCCCAACTTTTTAAATAGGGCCCTTGTTGAGTAAACCTACTTCAAGTGTGTCATCTTGTTCCTGCTGGGACCCTGACTCATATAACCCCAAAGTAAAATGGGACAGTTCCCACCTGTCACACTAAGAAAAGTGGCATTCTGACAATAGGAGCAGCAGGGATGAGATGGGAACCCTTCTACTGAATGAGGACACTCTCAGTCCAGAACAAAACTCACTTTCCCTAAAATAACCAAGAGCACATACTTGCTTACAGAGGAAAAAACAGTCCGCAAACTAAATTACAGTCAAAGCTTCTCTTATTGTGTTGAAGCATTTGTAACATAGAATCCTGTTCTTTATGTGAAGTGGCTACTGAAAGGCTTCTGCATAGCAGTTGTATGCTTAAGATGAAACATGTGTTTTGAGACTCTGTCTTAGGTGCACAGATCTCTTTTCCCACCAGATGCTGCACCCCTGGTAATCCTTGAGCAAGGCATGCTGAATGGGGTACAAGGCAGTGTCCATGTGGGATCTTCCAGTGTACACCTGAAAGAGGGACACAAGGGATAGCTCCCGTTTATGACCTGAAATACTTGAGAAGTTTCCAGGAACCTTCCTAGCTTTATGCTCAGAGCATGGCTCTGGCAAAAGAAGAGCCAAACCCAGTCTTCCATCGGGATCCCTTCCCTCCAGGATGCTGCTTCCAAGCCATGGATCTACAGGTGTCCTTGCTCTGACACACACAGGGCAATAGCTCCTCCTGTGCTCATGGAAGTCCTGAAGGCCCCTTCATCAGCCAGTGTGGGGAAATCTTCACTAAATACTTTGGGGCCACTGTGGAGGTAAAAACTATAATTGTAGGAGATGCTTACTTTTGTGAAGGTTTGAGAACCTTACTTGTGTGAAGGTTTGAGAAAGAGCTGGTGTGAGAAGTTGGAGTCACATGGAAGTCAACAGACTGGGTGCCATGAAAAAAGAGAGTAGAACATCTGACTTATTGCACTAGTGTATGCTTTGGCCATTCCTTGGGACTACAGGCCAGGGGCTAGTGCGCAGGGAGAACATGTGAGCTTAGACTGTCCTCCTATAGGACCTTCCAAAATCTAGAGAGGACTTGAAGTCACTTTCACTCATGAGATAAGCAGATGAACCATGGAGTTAGTGCTCATTGGCCCAGCCCTCTGCTTCCAAACTTCACACAGAATTTATAGTATTTTCTTGTACAGACCACAAATATCATATCTGTACTGTGGTTCAATGATAAAAGCACTCAACTTAAATGTTGTTAATTTCCTCCTGGAAATTAACTTCCTCCTGGAATTAACTCAGGGGCCAGAATGAGAGTCAGCTCAGGTACTTTTCCCTCACTTTGGAGAGGTATTTGCCATTATTCCCCATTAGTTAAGCATCACCCCAGGAAATACTGACTCCCATAACTCCCACTTCAGGGTTCCCTTCTGTGTCTCATGTTGGTCATTGGAGAAGCCCTTGGACCAAAAGTAAAGTCACACAATGCATGCTTACAGCATGATACTTTCAGCACAATGTGAGCCAGTCAAAGCCTATACAGATCATAGATCGGTCCTTTAGCTATAGTTAAAATCAAAAGTGAGTGTGAAAGCATGTGAGGCACAGTGCAAGAGGTATCAGGCACACAAGGCTCTTAGGAAACCCAGTCCATCATTGTAAGTATGCTTAGTGAAAGTAGAATTAGAGCAAAAAGACCCAAATACTCTTGTGGTATATTTGGTACTACAGGCAATAGACCTTGAAGAATCAGATTTGCTTCATCATAGCATACATCTTTCCAAAAACCAGGATATTTTTGTCTATAAAATATGTCTTTTTTTCTTTATTGATTGCTAGATAATCACATATCTTGGCTATATTGACTTTATTTTTTATCTCCTCCTTTCTTGCATTTTTATTTTTTTTAATAGGTGATACATTCAGAGATCAAAAAGATTAATAGCAGCTGTTTTAGAAAACTGGTTAGCAGGATCCACTAAACTGAATATAAACATATCCCAAGACCCAGCAGTTCCTCCCATAGATACATTCCCAGCAGGATGTATGCATATATGACCAAAGGACACCCGTGAGAATGTTTGTCATAGCACTATTCATAAGAACTCTGTCAGATGCTGGATCCCCAAAAATACCTCCACATAATCTTTTCATAAAACAAATCTGAGACTATTCCTTACCCCAGTAAAGGAGAGCATTCTCTTGCCAGGGTCTTAGTAGCGTTTTAGTTAGGGGACAGATATTGATGATGTTTTTGCTTAGATTTAATGTGAGAAGCTTGATTAGGATTTTGTAAGTGCCAGGTATAATAGCTTAGGAGAGATGGACACAGGAAAGTGAGTACTTTGAGCTGAGATTTTCAAAGAGCCTTCAAAAATAAACTGCCTTTTGGTGCTATTTATTGAAAAGTTGAACAGTTTGATTTTTGTTTAACCAGGACTTTTGGTAAGTTCCTTAAATAATAAATGTATTTGCAATTTGTACCTATGTGGCCAAACACTTCTTGATATAGTAAATTAATCCTAAAATGGATGGTGAGTTGTATGTGTGTAGAAGTCAGCAAACTACAGTCTTTTGACCAAATCCAGCCCTCTACCTGTTTTTGTAAGTAAAGATTTATTGGAACACAGTTAAATCCATTCATTTACATATTGGCTATGGTTGCTTTCCTGCCATAGTAGCAGAGTCCAGAGGTTCCAACTAAAACTAACAGGCCTAAAAAGCCACACATATTTATCATCTGTTCCTTTACAGAAAAATTTTGCTGACCCCTGGTTTAGTTTCTCAACTCAAAACAGAAAATAATCTAAATGTCCATAAACAATGGAATTAACAAATTAGTTGTGGTGTAATCACACAATGAAAATGGATTTACCAAAGTTGCATGTGATGAAATAAATGAATCTAGAAAGAAGTCAGAATTTTTATGTATACCCCTTCTGGGTTATCTGATTCTGCAGGGCCTGTGCCTTTCATTGTGTTTGAACTACTTTATAGCAGTGTAAGTTGTAGGCAATGGATAGTAAGACAAAGTAGTCTCATTTAATCATACACCAGTGAATTTTGTGAAGACCGTAATTGATTATCGCCCTGTGGATTTTGGCTAATTTTGCATCTATTAGCTAATTCATTTCAACATTACTAATTACCTATACAAGCATCTGTTATTTGGATACTCTTTGAACTGTTCTGTTTTTGATTTTTTGGTTTCCTGGTTTTTTTTTTTTAATATTTTACCAGTTTCCTCATTAATTAATGAGTTAAAATCATTGACCCATATACATTTAATATTAGTGTAAGAGTCATGATTTTACTTCTTCCTAAAGATGAATTTTTAACAGGAGTGAACAGTCATGATAGCAGGAGCAGATAATGACTGGAGGGCACCTGCAGCAAAGAAGCTTCCTGGCATCGCAGGGGCTGTTGAGGTAGTAGTAAGTTCTATTTCTAGATATGGTTGCTGACAACACAGAGGAACACTTGGAGCTGTAGATGAAGGCTCTTTGCAATTTTCTGAGTGTATGTTACACTTAAATGAAAAATTTGTTTTCAATTTTAAAAACACAATTAAATAAATAACCAAAAGGTATACAGTGAAGTCGCTCTTCACCACCTCCTACCTCAGCCTCAGTCACTGTTTGTGATTGTGGTTTTAATGATCATTCCAGATTTTTTTTTTTAAGAATGTTAGAGTAAATAAGGATACAGATTCTTATTCCCCCACCACATTTTTGCCCAAAAGATAGCACAAAAGATATAGTATACACACTGTCGTGAGTCTTTTATTTTTCTCTTAACAATGAATCATGGAGGCCTCTTCTTATCACTACATGGAACTCTCCATTCTTTATTACAGCTCCATTGTATTTCATTAAATGAATGTGCCACACTTTATTTAGCCAGCCCTCTCTATTGATGGGCATTTGGGTTGTTTCTAATCTTTTGCCTCATAGAAATATATCAAGCTCCTAGATAATCATAAGAAAAAGGCAGGAAGGGAGAAAGGAGAGAGGCATGGAAATCCGAGTGGGAAAGGGTTGTCAGAAGCACAAAGGCCCTGAGCACGCGTGGGGGTGGGAACATCTCAGATGGGGTTAGATAGCTGTGACACCGCAGATCAACTATTTTCCTTTAGAGTTTTGCCTTCCTCCAGCCTTGACATTTTTCTTTAAAAGGTTGCCTATTTTAACAAAGGGAAGTCAACAAACAACTGCCTTTTCTCTAGGAAGGCTGGGTAGTATGCATATCTTAGACATATAGGAGTCGATATAACCACAATTGAAATACCAGGGTCTCCCTCAACCCAGAAAAAGACACGAAGAGCGCATTTCAAACAGCTTGTATTTTATTTCCAGGAATAAAATGGCAATAGTCTCCAGCTTCCCACTCACCCTAGAGCAAAGAGAATCATGTTGCTAGGTGGGGCCCTCAGAGGCTGTGACTCCCAAAGTCACTGCCCACTAGAATGACAAGCCCAATTTGTAATCTCCTTTATTTTTCATCCCTCCAGCATTGACATGCCCAGCTGCCTCTTTATAACAAAATGTTATTTTATCCAGGAAGCACCCTGTTCTTTCAGCTCTAGAGAAGCCCAGAATGAACTGGAAAAGACAAAAAGGATTGTTCTCATTTGCACAACTGCTTGGAAAGAAAATGAGATTACTGGCATCAAGGGAGAATTTAAATTTTTCCCCAGGCAAGAAGAATTGACTTCCCTTGCTCCAGGATGAAGGTAGTGGAGAATTTACTGCTCGACCTAACTGAAAGAAAATAAGGAGCCTCATAAACCCAGGCAATTTAAACACACACATGCACATGCACCCGGAAATTCTCTGTGCTATGATTTATGCAAATGTGTTAATTCATAATTAAAAGGTAATGGGGATCATTTTAATGGCCTTTTCTCCCTTTTAGACTGCCTCAGTGGCAGACCCCTGTCACATCAATTTGGGGTGTTAATATATCAATTCCAATGATTTTATTGTCTTAAAAATAGCTTAGCTGCTGCAGAGGCTGCCTTGGGGAGCTGAGTCTCCAAGGAGGAAGCTATCTAACAGCCAGTCCATTCTGATCTCCCGGTTATTGACATGCAGAAAAAGAAACATTCACTTTTAATAATAGGGCTCTCTTTCATGCAAAGATAGTAGAGGATTTCTGAGAATAAATAATTCATGCTCCTCCAAGCTCCCTGAGAATAAATTTGTTCCTTTTCTGTTTTGTTTTTCTTCAAGATATGACATCTTAGGAAGAAGGGGCTGGGGGAAAGAAAGCACTTTCTGCTTCTGTGGATATAACACACTGAGTGTTTCATTCCCTAGTGCAACAAAACCTCAAGATCAACAGACAAGAGCTAAAAACTTTTTCCCAACAGACAGACACAGTGCCATCTAAATGTTCTCTCAAAAGATAGCATCTCATAAACAGTCTCAACAAAGGGATGTCAGTTTTCCCTTTATTGTGCATGCACAACGTCACTTTAAAAATAATAATAATAATAACCATAACCAAATCCAGCATGAAATTAATTAAATTTAATTGATCACATGACTAGCCGGTTACAACTCTTGCTATATTTTGAAAAAGCTCTACGTTCTTTGTGTATTTGATTTCACTTGTCATTAAAACAAAAAAGACTACAGTTTTCTAATATATTGTCCATCGGTGGTTCTCACACTTCAGTGTATGTTAAAATCACCAAAAAAAATTGACTAAATACAGATCCCTCGGCATTGCCCCTCCAAATTCCTATTCACTTTGTCTGGAGTAAGGTCCAGGTAATTTCTGATTTTCCTCTATCATGGTTTGAGAAAACATTACACTATATCCTAATAAAATATAATATGGCTTAATATCTGCTTTGGCATAAATGTTTGCATCTCCCAAATTTCATATGTTGAAGCCCAAATGTGGTGGTATATGGAGGTGGGGCCTTTGGGAGGTAATTGGGTCCTGAAGGTAGATCCCCTCAAGATAGGATTAGTGCTGTTACAAGAAGAGAAAGACAACTAGCTTAGATATTAAGATACAAACCAGAAAGAGGGCCTTCACTAAGAACCTAACCATGCTGGCACCCTTAATCTTGAACTTCCAGAATCCAGAACTTCAGAAAACAAATGCTTGCTGTTTAAGCTAGCCACTCTATGGTATTCTGTTACAGCAGCCCAAACTAACCAAGACAACACCACATATAAGAATTTCTTCCCTCACATGTTCTAAGATTGACGGTTGATCCCTATGTGCCCCTGAAAAGTTCTGTTCTTTTAAAGGAAATCACACATTTGGATTATCTCAATGATGCTATGGAGCCTTAATTCTTGGTGCAACCGAAGCAGCAATAGAAATGTCATAAAATCCAGATTCCTAGGATATTGGCTAAGAAATTGAGGGGCAACAGGTTTGTTGAAAAACTAGAAACTCTTTTCCAAGAAAAAAGGCACATCTACATAAATTTTATACCATTTTGGTAGTTTTACAGTTCTCAGGGTAGAGATTTCCATCCTCAACTGGTTCACAAATATAAGGGTTAATCTTTATTTGAGCTTAGGAATGTGAAGACAATATGTTCTGCAATGAGGTGGTGGTGACAGCTTAAATGTGTTGTTGAGATGTGAGACAGGTCTTCCGATTACAAGAAATAAAAAACATTTGTTAACAAACACACCACTTCCAAACTTTCAAAGGTAAAATAAAGTTTAGCAGCCAATCAGTTTACATAATCCGTAAAAACAGCCAAAGCAGGTAATTTTTAAGTGCTAAAGAGCAGGAATTTAGAAAGTAAAATATTAGGAGTGTAATAAAAGGGGGTGAAATAAATTTATCTTCCTCAAATAAACCTAAAAGTCTCTAATTTTGCCTATTATTTGGCTCTATATAAACAAAGTAAAATAGTCTGTATGTGTTTGTGCCTATTTCCATCATGTCCCTCCAGAATATCATGTATAATATCCAGCAGAAAAGAAAACTAACAAGGCCGAAGCAGTACCAGAAATTCCATGAAGATACTAGTTTTGCTCATCACATTCTATCTATCTGATTGCACAATTAAAGGAATGCTGAGATCATGTCTACAAAGCAAAGTGAGCCTCTCTAAAAAGAAAGTTATTATATTAATGCAAAGTATTGCTTCATCATCTTAAAATTGTGTATCATTGCCATCTATTTATTTCATAAGTGTTCTAGAAGAATTAAATAAACTGATATTTTAAAGAAACACTTTGTTCATATTATATAACCTATTATATAAAGCTAATAAGAAATAGATTATATCAGGTATGATTGCATAGAGTATGTTATAACAAAAGTCTTTTAAAGGACCTAGAGAAGAGAAACTGAAATTGTAGAAGGCCTAATTAAAAGAAAGGAGAAAGGAAGGCAGAGACAGAGGGACTATTCATCTGTACAGTATCCAGTTGCCTCTTGCTGTGTAAGAAACTACCACAAAATGTCATAGCAGCTTAACATAACTATTTGATTGTGATTCTGTGGGTCAGCAGTTGGGAATGGATTCAGCTGGAACAATTTCATCTTTACTTCATGTGATGTCCACTGTGCTCACTCACATGTCTGTGATCTCAGCTGGGACAACTGGAATGGCTAAGATGACTGAGGTATCAGGGCCTCTCTCTACATGGTCTCTCAGCCTCCAGGAAACAGAGTTCCAAGAAGACTATCAAAAAACCTTCAAAGTCTTATAAGGTGTTGGCTCAGATCTTACATAATATCACATCTGCTTTATGATAATCTGAGTCACAAGAGAGCCCAGACACAAACAATGGGAAAATGGACTTTACCTCTTTATCGAGGAAGTTGCAAAATATTTGTGGCCATTCTCATCTACCACAGATGCTATTCTGTAGAACTGTACTTAATGCAACACAAGATGGTTTTTAGAGAGAAGAGACTGCACTCCATTAAGACTACTGGCTTGAATACCAAAGAATGATTAGTGGATAAATGTAGATTGTAATTTTCTGTTGAGTTGTCACATTTTGTTAGAGATGAGAGATGCAGAAAGATAGATGGAATACCTGATAAAGTATGTGTCCCTCAGGTAAATTATTTTGGTAAGAAGTACCAAAAGTATAAGAAGCTATTATCTCTATTTTTAATGACTACTGTTAGTTGGTGGATTAACAAATATGATGTCAATGGTAACATCTAAGATATAATGGTTTTGTAATTCAATATTGAGTACATGATCTAATGAACCCACATTAACTCTAGTTAACCATTCCTAATTGTCAAATAACCTATTAGTCATATAGATTTCTTAAATAGGTAGGATAAAAAAATGTCAGTGGGATAAAGTAAATGGTGATGTGGCATTAAAAAAAATCTTTCCAGATACTTTTTTATTCTATCTCTCTGTTATAAAAACAAGCAGTAAGTAAACTTTATCACACTTGGAGTTAGAAAATGTGCATTCTAGTCCTACTCTGCCAGGAACTTACAGTATGATATATTAAGTACAGCTTTCTCTAAGTAATCTGAGGGGTAATAGATGATTTATATAGTTACTTTAGTTATAATATTATTATATACACACATTCACACATATACATACATGTAAACATGCATGTTGACAGAGACAGAGAAAGAACTCATGAAAACCAATAGTGCCTTGAAGAAGAGCACAGTTAAAGAATTTAATTTTTGTTATTTCTCTTGGCTTTTTATTCTCAAAGCTAATTATTTAAGAAATAATATATCCCTAAATCTTTCATTTCATTTTAACAAAAGCCTTTTGTATTCCATCTATGCTGAACATGCAGACTCCTTTTTGAAGAGTTTTTCTTAGAAATTATCAAAAAGAGAATAATTCTAAATTTTTCCCACTTTGTGTATATCATAAAAATAAAATTATAAAATCCTAGAATCTAAGATCTAATACTATTTCAATTTTTAGCCATGGAACATATGCTACTATAGCTTACATTCATAACATTTTAAAGATTTTTTTAAAGATTTTATTTAAAGATTTTATTTATTTACTTGACAGAGAGAGGGAGATCACAAGTAGGCAGAGAGCCAAGCAGAGAGAAGGGGGGAAGCAGGCTTCCTGCCGAGCAGAGAGCCCAATGCTGGGCTCAGTCCCAGGACCCTGAGATCATGACCTGAGCTGAAGGCAGAGGCTTAACCCACTGAGCTACCCAGGGGCCCTAAAGATTTTTAAACAATTGCCTGACACTGTTTATATATGACATAACTGTATGAAAGTTGAAGGCTGATATAATTGTATCAGTTTTGCATATAAAAAATGACTAATAAATTGATGATAGAGTACTTGTTGATACATTCTAACTAACAGATTACTAATTAACAGATGTGAGCTCAGGTAATGGAAAAACTTCATCATTCAAAATCCTTCCTGAAAAGGCAGGTAAAATTTTTCCAGTTCCAGAAATGTATTTTTTGTAGGTTGACAAGATTTAAATCAAATACAATTAATAGAGATATCTGCTATAAATCAAGATTGAGATTAAAGAACTGATTTATCTTCTCACTTAAAACTACAACAACAAACAGGGAAAATATAGGAAAAAAAATCGTAAGATGTTGAACATCAAGCAATAGAAGATAGCAATTACTGAGAGAGGGAAAAATAAATGACGAAAGTCCTATAATACTCCAGCTAACTGACTGGAGAGTTTCCAAGATGCAGCCCATGGAGGAAGAATCCAAGAGAAACTTAGAGGTATATCTGAGTTGAAGAAATAGAATTCCAGAGTCCAGGAAAAACAAGACTGCTAGAGTTTGTGGGACAGAATATCAGAGAGAAAACAGCTGCACAGGGATAACTAAAGAAATCTGCAGAAGATCCCACTTGAAGTTTTAGGGTAATATTGGTTGCCACATGTGTGAGGAAACTAAATGAGATTGAAAAAAAAAAAATAGAGAATAATCTTTGGAGGTCACCCAGATCAGAAAGAGTATCTATTCCCACTATTGGAAGTGGAAAATCACCCAATTCGTAAGATATCAGGTAGAGTGTCCAGAAGGTATTACCTCAATATGGAGACAATATTAGATGCCAGCTAAATGCTACTCTGATCTTGCCTAACAAGGCTTGGAAGCAAACCTAGAAAGTCAAACTTTTCATTATTTAGCTGCATCCTAAAACAAAGCTCAAGAATGGTTACATGATTTCAAAAATATCTGTCACTAAAAAGGCAAAATCACAATGTCTGACATCTAACCAAAAATTACCAAGCATGGGTACCTGGGTGGCTTAGTCAGTTGAGCATCCAACTCCTGATTTTGGGTTTTGGCTCAGGTCATGATCTCAGGGTTGTGGGATGGAGCCTTGTGTCCAGATCCACACTCAGCTGGGAGTCTGCTTGAAACTCCACAAAAGCACACATCCCACATCCCTCCTGCTTGTGTTCCCTCTCACTCTCCCTCTCCCCTCTCTCTCTAAAATAAATAAATAAATCTTACCCCCAAAATGGGGGGGGGCATACAAAGAGGTAGGAAAATATGACCCATAATAAATTAAGCAAAACTAACCTAGAAATGACACCACCACTGGTAGAATTAGCGGACAAAGATATTAAATGTTTATTATAATTCTAGTCTATATTTTCAAAAAGCTAGATGAAAAATTGAACATGCTAAATACAGATGTGTAAGAAATTTTTTTAGTTACAAAATCAAACTTCTAGAAATGAAAAAATATAAATAGGAC
The DNA here is from genome assembly GCF_022355385.1 of Mustela nigripes. Classification (NCBI taxonomy): domain Eukaryota; kingdom Metazoa; phylum Chordata; class Mammalia; order Carnivora; family Mustelidae; genus Mustela; species Mustela nigripes. The sequence goes on from NC_081557.1 coordinate 198,066,765, forward strand.
TAAGACAAAAAATACCTTGGATGGAATTAACAACAGATTAGACATCACAGAAGAAGAAAAAGAAAATGAGTGATTTTTTTAAAAATTCTTTCAAAGAAAAAAAATGAGTGGCACTCATTTTTAGTTCTCATAATTAAATTGCTTAAAATCAGTGATAAAGAAAAAAAAAATCTTAAAAGTAGCCAGAGTGAAAAAGAAACATTATGGTAAGAATGAGAGTAGACCTCTCTTTGGAAACAGGGCAAGTCAGAAGAACAGCATATTTAAAGTACTGAAAGAAACAAAGTGTCAATTTTGAATTCCCTACCAAAAAATAAAGTCAAAATAAAGACTTTTCAGAGACATAACACCTGAAAGAATCCATCTCCAGAAGACCTGCTCTACATGAAATATTTAAGGAAGCCATTCAGGCAGAAGGAAAACCAGGTGAAAATCTAGATCTACACAAAGGAATGAAGAGTGACAGAAATGGGAAATATGTGGATAAATATAAAGAATCTTTGTTCTTAGTTTTTAAATACCTTTAAAAGAGTGACTTATTAAAGCAGAAAATAACAATGTTTTGGGGGGTTCATAATATATATGGAAGTAAAATTGTATAACAATAATGTAATGATCCAAAGGCCAGGATGTGGGAAATGGAATTATAATGTTGTAAGGTTTTCTATACACATGAAGTGGTATGTCATTTGAGGTAGAATAAGGGAAATTAAAGATGTAAACTATAAACTATAAACTTAAAATGAAGAACAAATAGAGCTATTACACTAGCCAACAGAGGAGTAAAAAGGCAATATCAAAAGCAATCCAGAAGAAGGGAGAAAAGAACAAAAAAAATGGAATAAAAAGAAAATAAATAGCAAGATACCTGATTTTAAGCCACTCATATCAATAATCACATTAAATATAAATGGTTTAAAGACCCCAATTAAAAAGCAGAAGTATTCAGAGTGGATTAAAAGAAACAGAACCCAACTATATGACCACTATAAGAAACCCACTTTAAAAAATAAGAACACAATAGGCTAAAAGAATGGAAAAAGATACACTATGCTAATGCTAGTCAAGTATTATTAACAACCTAACTGAAACTTCTTTAAAGAGGCCCTTGTTATTTGCATATGTGAAAGCATAACATCTTGGATGTTTAAAAAAAAAAAAAAAAAGATCTATAATTGCCTTTTAAAATAGTAATTATACAATCATGCACACTAGTTCCCCGGGAGTTAAAAGAGAATGGAAGCTCTGAAAATAGGAAATGATAATGTCTTTCTTTGTATTTTATTTCTTTTCTTTTGGCTATTTTTCTGTTGACTGAACAGTAAAAGAAAACAGCAACATAATCTGGAGCTCCTTTTGCTCAGTGCACCAGTCGCATTATTGATCTGGTATCATGGTGTATATAAAGCAATGTTTGCTTCAGTGACTCCAAGCTGTATTCCAAATAAAAGGCTGTATGTATAAAGACAGATTCCTACAAAGGTAAATTTAAGAGAAAATAATTTTTTTAAGCTCATTCTATTTTCCTTCCCACTCCATTTCTCTCATAAAGAACTATCATCTAACCAAATTATATTATTTTAACATGCTAGAATATTGAATATTGCTTAGCTTATTCAAAGATTTTTGTCAAGTTATGTTTTGAGGAAATTCAGTCTGTGCATGGGTGAAGTGTCAAAAGAAAAGCTAAATGCATAAATATTCAGTACCTATGGCTCATATAGATACAGTTTATTTCTTCCTATTTTGTGATCCAAGGTTATTAGTTCCTTCTAAAACTGAATTAAATGGGGAGTGAAGGTAAGAGTAGGATATGAAACAGTAGCAGCAGCTGGATATAGCCCAGGTTAGGGGCACAGTTGGAATGGAAGCTTGAGATCCCTGTGTGTCTGAATTTGGATGAGACTGAATAGGGAGATGAATTCCAACATCTGGGTTTTAGACACAAAAATAATAAGAAACGGTAAAGAGAGAATGGTTGTCCATTAAGTAAATTCATAGCTATTAACTCAAGCTACTACAGTCAGACAAAGGAAGATGCTAAATTTTAGTGGAGGGTTTGGAGGCAATGTGCAAGTGAATAAATTTGAATAGAAGATCAGTGAGTGGCAGTTTGTCAACCTCATGAGCTGTATAAACATAATCTCACTCATATCCAGAGTAGGCTAAAGAGTTTTAGTTTCTTTCTAGACCTGATTGGTTATGACCCAGCAATCACTTATCTTGACTCCCAACCTGAGATGAATATTGCACAAGTAACTTGTCATTATGAGCATCCAGACCAGGAGACTAAGAGAAAGTCCACCACCAACAAGAACACATTCGGGGGAACATTGGTTCAAAACAAACTTTGAAAATCTCCTTTGAGGACCCCCCATCCAGATACATTACCAACATTAGCAGGTACAGGCAACTCATGTTTTTCAAAAATAATAAGTCTTACCATATGTAATACGGGAAGCTTGTCAATTTTCAAAAAAGACTACAATGAATGCAGTGGCCCTATGTTAGTAGAGTAAGACATAATTAAATCACCTGATTTAATTCAATTCATTCAAGATGACCACTTTGCAGCCTCGTAGCCCAGTGATTCTGTATGAGTTTGAGAGGAATGTGAATGATGGATAGAAATTTCTGATTGTTTGAAATTCCACTAAATGAGACATGGCGTTATTATTACTCCCATGTTGAAAATATAGAAGAAACCTAGATGCTAGAAAGCCAATTTATCACATGAGCCTGGGAACACCCTTTATTCTTCCACAGACAAAAATACCAGCTTTGAAAAATAGCAGAACCAACTCTCATTCCTTCATTTTGATCTTCAATGCCATATAACCTGTTGTGTGACCAGCCTTGACTCAGCGGTGGAACTAAAAGTAACTTAAGAATTATGGAAACATCGGAGACAGACCATAAGTGACTCTTAATCTCACAAAACAAACAGGGTTGCTTGGGGGGAGAGGGGTGGGGTTATGGACATTGAGGAGGGTATATGTTATGGTGAGTGCTGTGAAGTGTGTAAACCTGGCAATTCACAGACCTGTACCCCTGGAGATAAAAATATATGTTTATAAAAAATTAAAAATTAAAAAAAAAAGAATTATGGAAATATCTAGGCTCAATCGTTGCCTATGGATTGAATACAGGTGAGTAAGGGAAGAAACCCATTATCTATTCAATTGTCAAATGAAACTCATTATCTGCCTCTGGGTTTCTTAAATGTCATTTAATTGTATTTGACTCTTTTGATGGAAATATTGTCCACCCAGTTATCAACAAATTCCTCCTGCCAGGACCTCTCAGAAAGAAACAGCTTAAACCTAACCACTCTTCTACCCTCTTTAATAAACACAATTCAGTTCCTCAAAAGTCGAAAAGACTATACGAGAGGACTCAGACATTCAATTCCAAATTGAATTCATGTCTTCTCTAGTTGTCAAAACAAACCTTCTGAAACTTTTTAAATTAAGGTATATTTTCTCAGGTATTTTGTTAAATCCATCACTCTTGTCGATAATGTATTCACTTAAAATATTTTCTGAACACAGTTCTGAGGGAGATCAAATGTGCAGTAAAACCAGTAAATATTAATATTTACTAAGTTAAAGGAATATCTAGAAGGCTGAAAAGTCAAGTGAAAGAGACGGAAAAATTGATCCTCTGTTGTCTTCTTGGCAATTGCGTTACAGGCGGAATCCCTGTATTTGCTTTTCCTAAATACATTATTTTATACTCCCAATTTTCAAATATATTCTGGATCTCTGTAAGGTGACTGTTACTGTATATGGTCTCTGTTCCTTTCTTATCTACCACTTGTAGGCTCTCTATTTGCTTAGAGAACCCCTTTCAATATTTCCTTCTGGATCTCTAATATGAAGAAGTACACCCATTAAAATCAAAGCAAATGAAAAAAAAGAACTGTTTAATCTTATTGTTGATGACATTAAAACCTAAGAATATGACTTTACCATTATGTCATGTTTAGACTTGTTCTCAGTCTGGCTAGAGATCATCAAGGATAATGATTTTCAATTCTTAAAATTAGGGATGCTTACAAGGCAAGTGTGGGGCAAGTGTAGTATAAGGAAAAGTGGGATAACCTATGTTTGGGGCACGAAGAGGAGACACCGGGGTGAGAAAAGGCCAGGAGGAACAAAAGCAGTTCAGAAGGATAATCACTTTCATTTTGGAGCATCACCCTAACAACTGTATTTTCATCATCTCTAAGCCTTATATCAACCCGTAAGGCAAATACCATAATCCCCATTTTATTAATCAGAAAATAGAGGCTCGGGCAATTTAGATAAGGACCAAGGTCAATACTTGTGCCAGAGTCATGTTTAAACAAGAGCCCATCTAATACCAAAGCCCAAATTTGTCTCAGTAAGCCACAGACAGAGACACGCCAAACACCTCAAATGATCATTTATAGAGATTAAATAGATCATGGAAAGCCATTGGAAGTTCCAGACAAAGGAGTGCTAACATCAGATCTATGCTTGTGGAAGATCCTTCTGACAGAGAGAAGTGACTGAAGGGAAGCATGGTTACAAAATCTCTTAAGAGAAAGGGGTTATGAGGTGCTGGATGAGATCATGAGAGCATGCAAGAAAAGGCAAGGGCAGGTGGAACGTGAGGCATGCAGGGGGAAGAGGCAGCAAAACGTGGAAACTCATTAGTCGGAAATTATCTCTACAGATCTGGCTCTCACAGCCTGCACCTGAGATATGTCAGATCCTCCTGCCAGTCCAGGCAGATTCCTTGACATCTCCTCTTAATAACAAAATGGGTGTTATTAGGTGTTTACTGTATGTCACGTCTCTGAGAAGCCTTATAAATGTATCATCTCACTTAATCCTCATAGCTGGAAATAGGCATCATCATCAGTACATTTACAGATAAAGAAACTGAGGATTCTAGATAAATTGTTAACAATACCTTCGCCACCTTTCATCCTAGAGTGTGATTTTACTCCTAATTATAATAAAGCTAAATGCCTGGCAGCCCACGCAGACTCCAGTCCCCATTAACGATATTGTATCAGAGCCTTACATTAACTATAGAGCTGGGCTTCTACTCTGGAGATTGATCCAAATCTTTCAAATTCCAAATCCAAATTCCTTCAGTACTTATTCAAAAGTTCAGTCCAGAGGTCCAAAATTGAAGAATTGGCCAGTTCAGGTGTATCAGGCTCCCTAATGATGGAAATGATTTTCCCTGTGAACCGACAGAAGAAGACGAGGAAAAAGAGGAAGAGGAGGAGATAGCAACTTCATTTCTACATTTTTACAAAGTCAAAAAATGTGCGGGTGCCAGAACGAGGCCCCGGGCCACCTGAGCTACTCCTCTCGGGAGGGATCTCCTCTCCATTTCCCATGTACTTTGGCTGGAGCATGATGGAGAGACCATCTGAGCCCCCTGAGAAAATAAATGACAAAAGTAAGATATAAACTGTTGAGGGCAAGGACAATATTTTTAGATTCTTGCAGTATTTTTTCATCCTAGAGTGTGATTTTCCTGCTAATTATAAAAAAATCTAAATACCCTACAGCCCATCCAGAGGCAGCCTCATATTTATCAACTCTACACTACACAAGTAATTTGCTAAGCACTATGAAGAACACAAAGAGATTTGCTAATCTGTGGAATGTGGCCCCTGCCTCCAATAAGCTTACTATTATATAGAATATAAGATGTATAGACAACGTTCAGAGAGTAACATCAAACTCTAAGACAAAGGCCATGAGCTAAATCAGGATCTACCAGTTCAGTCAAAAGGTGACATCTTCAGATGGTCTTCTGTGCACATCTCACTTCCCGTTTGCTCTCATAATCTGAAAAAGCACTACCTTGGGAAAATGTGTTCACGATGTGACACTGCATATGTTTGCATTTTCCAGAATAAACATCACAGTTCCTTCAACAATTCTTTACATAACATGGCTTAAAGATACATTAGGGCACTTGAGAAATTTAGGGGCTGGCCAGCAAACAAGGTCTCAACATGTAAAAAATAATAATTCAAACAAAACAAAAAACTGATAATGTCTTATTCCCAAGACATTCCCAGTGGCCTTGGGCAGAAAGACAGGAAAAGAAATGGGTGCTTCTAGGAGATGTGGGCTCACTGAGACAGCACAGTGCTGAGGGCCCCCAGAGCGAGGAGTGAAGCTTAGGATCACTTTTCACACGATGAGTTTGTCCTTGACCCTCTCAGAATGTGAGACAACAAAGAAAAGACAGCATCCAAGGTCACCTCGAGAAGGACACGCTAGCCTAAAGTTCCTTTTCTCTGTCAACTGAGCTCTGAAGATTTAATAGGAGTTGAGCAGGCAGAAATGGCCAGGTCGAGCAGCAGGAGTTCCTGGTGAAAGAAACAGCAGGAACCAATCCTGCCCCACCTGCTCTGGGTTCATCTCTAGCCTCCGAGTAGCCAGCCTCAAGGGCGGTGGTTTCTTTAGCTCTCTTTCACTTCTCCACCCTCTGATGAAACTCACGCCCTCCCACATAGGCTATCTGTCCTCCGCGTGGCCCCATGACCTGCAGGTTATACGTCTCTATCCTTGCATTTCTCATATTTCTTTCTTTCTTTTTTAATGGTAGCACTAATTTTAATGCCAAAGACTGGAAACAATCCAAATATTCAACAGCAAAATGGGCAAATAATGCCTATCCATGCAACTCAATGCCACACAAGGACAAGAATAGACAAACTCCAACAAGCTGCTGCAGCGTGGGAGAATCTCATAAACATAACATTGAGCACGTAAAGACAGACACAAGAGAGTCCATACTATATGATTTCATTTACATAAAATTCCAAAAATAGGCAAAGCTAATCCATGATGATAGAAGTCTTTTTTTAACTAACATATAATGTATTATTTGTTGCAGGGGTCCACATCTGTGAGCGATCAGTCTTAACACAATTCACAGCACTCAGCATAAGCCATACCCTCCCCAATGTCAGTCCCCTAGCCGTCCTATCCCTACCCTCTCTCCTCCGGCAACCCTCAGTTTGTTTCCTGAGATTAAGAGTCTTTTAGGGTCTGTCTCCCTCTCTGGTTTCATCTTGTTTCATTTTTATCTCCCTTTCCCTGTGATTCTCGGTCTTGTTTCTTCAATTCCTCGTATCAGTGAGATCATATGATAATTGTCTTTCTTTGATTGACTTATTTCCTTAATACAATAATGTTATTACTTGTCTTCTTATACTTGCTTGAAATTTTGCTTCTGTTCCCTTAGGCTGCTCCTTAATTGCTTACAAGACTCATTGCTACTGTTTCTCTATCATGTCAGTGTTGTTGTTTTCAGTATTTCTCACTCCTTCTTTCCTTACTTCCAGGTAGCATCCCAGGTTAACCTCACAGTCTTACCTCCACTCTTGGAGCTGTATCACAGGCCCCTTCTCAGGCTTCAGACCCACATATCCAACTGCCAGTTGGCCATCAATAGGTATCTTCCCAAGGAGCCTCAAGTGGAACATGTTTCTCAAATCTACTCCCATTCAATTTCCTCTCTCATCAAATTATTATCCACCAGGTCAAAATGGTAACAGTCTGGAAATCCGATCCTTTATGCCACTGTGTTATCTCACCTGCTCTTCCCATATACTTTTCCCTCCAAATGACAACTATATCTCTCCCTGGTTCATTATCATTGTCCATCAAGAATATACCAAAGGGATAATTTCTCTGTCCTGCCCTCCCCCCACTCTTTGGGCACTATGTATGTACTTTGTTGTTGGCTTATGTGTTGGTTGTCCTGATGTTTTCCTTCCCTTTCCTCTTCTCCCCTCCCCTCCCCTCCCCTCCCCTTCCTCCTCTTCCCCTCCCTTTCCTTCCTTTTCTTTCCTTTCCTTTCCAGCAAATCATATGCATCAATTTATGCCTAGCGCAGTACAAGATATTCAATAAACACCCACAGAGATCGTGACTAAACAAACACACTATTCTTCAACATGGTTTTCAGGCTCTTGCTTTCCCTTGCTTGTAATCCACTAAACATTCTGTGATCTCCTCATGAAAATATGGTGCCGAGGATCAAACACCATATCACAGAGATAGTCCAGCCAGTGGCTTCAACTAACATTTTGGGAGTCAGCATTTAGGAACCACGACACAAGCCTTACATTTAACTAACCGTCCAATAAAATTCCAGGTTTTGTTTGATTTGGTTTGTATCTTTGGTTAATAAATATATGAAAGCTATTCTTTTCACTCTCCTGTTTATTACCTTTTTCTTTTCTTTTTAAGTTTAATACTTTCATTTCGTTCCATTAGTAAACCTTCCTCATTTAGACCCATAATGCCTCTTGGATTCTGAATCTGTCATTCACTCTGGTATTCCTAATCTCCTTTTGAGACATTGGCGTATTGGATAAGCACTTATTTTATGTATTAATCCAAGTTATTAGAAAAGCAAAAACCAAACCAAAACAAAACCTAGGAACAGAATCTTGAAGGATGTCACTGAACAACTGCCTCCAGGCTGATACCAACCCACAAATCTTTCTTCTTGGCGTAAAATTCTGTAATCTCGTGGTTACGGCCCACTCGCCAAAGGTATCCTGAAACGCCCTAGAAAATGCTTCACCTGAGCATTTCTCTTATCTGAGTTCCTCAGCTCTATCAAATGATACTCTCAGGGCCAGTTTAGCATCACATGTTTGGGGCGAACTCACATGTTCGCCCCTGACGTTGTTTGGCAAGTTACCGCTGGCAACTTGAGAGCCCACATCTTCCCACTTTCTAAAAGTCAGCACATTTTTGCTCATCTGGAACCCTTCTTCCAAGGTCCCCAACAGTGTGTTTCATGATCATTTCTTCAAGAACTCTCAGCATGGTGGAACGTGGTTCCTCCAAGCCAAAAGCTTAAAATTCATTTACCACGAATAGAGATCCTCTCACAGTCTCTTCAGTTCCCTCTTTCCCAGCACTTCCTACCCTTCTGACTTTCAAAACCAATTACCTTTATAGAAAGGAGAAGGAAAAATTCAGAATTGTGTAGTCGTGCTTTCTTTTTGGCCATCAGATCAACATTACACCATTTGCCCCCTGGCACTGTGACTACCTGACTACGTTGTCCTTGCTCCAGGCAAAGCAGAACAGTCTGTCAGTGTGTGTGTCTGGATTAACTAAACATTTTGGTTCAGGCTACATTGGAGCAGCTTTCTCATTTGGACCTGTTCTATAAACTTTATTTAGAATCCTTCTATGTCTTTCTGAAATCCAGTTTTCCTAACACTACGTTTTCAGTTTTTTAACATTCTTTTTTTTTTCACTTGTTGGTTAATTAACCTTCCTTCCGTCTTTTGTATTGTCCTTTAGGAAGGCTCTATCCTATGCTCCTTTCCAGTTCTGTTAGTCCCTATTTCTGTAACTCCAGCATGTTTCATTCACACTTTCTTCTAAGCCTAAAATGGTAATCTATCGAACACGCATCAGGCCCCTTCCTCCACCCATCTTCCCAGCTGCTACAAATTTCACTTTTTGTTAACTATTAGCACATGCTAGGAATCTGCTCTTACACAAGCTCTGCAGAATTTCTCACCCTGCTCAGGCAGATTCCTGACCTGAGGATTTAGAGAAAATCGTGTTCTAAACAACTTGTTCTGGGTCATTATCCTTCACCGACACTTAGATCCCCTCCTTGACCCCAAGCCATAGTCCATATCTATGAGCTCTCTGTAGCTTACCTGCTACCAAACATCATGTCCTTTTCATCTTGAGGTGAAAGGTAGATGACTCTTGTTCACAGCAGAGCAAAAGACATTTTCTTGATTCCCCCCAAATAAAGCGAATGTACATACCTTCCCTTGTATCTCAGATGTCATCTGGGGCCAACCAGCCCCACAGACAAAAGTAAAATAGATAAGCTAGGCTCAAGCCTACGTTCCTTCTGCAGAGGAACCACCCCATGATGACTGTCAAATCTCAGAACACTTCACAGCAACCCCTTGTACCACATTTTTTACTTGTACAGCATTGGCTTTATGGATAACCTGACAATCTGTACCAGGGTTAACTTTTCTCTATTTTTGCTGAAAACAAACCATGTTTATGTGAGATAATTGTACCTTTCTTACATCCAGCCCCAGGATGAAGCCACCTAGAAGAGAGAGTGAAAGACAAGAGAAGGCAGGAGGCCTGGAGCCTGAGGTACTGTGTCTGAGGCCTGCCCGGCCTCCAGACTATCGCTAGGTGATACTACGTTTTCTCGTCTTCTCATTATGTGGGCCAGTTAACTTTGCCTGTAACTATAAGGGATACATTCCTCAACTCCTCTTTATCTCTGTTGCACGTTGCCCACATCCCATGTGTTACCCCAGCCCGTAACACAATACAATGCATTAGGCTTAAGATTCCAAGCCACACACACCTCATATAATACCAAGTCTCCAGAACTGGATTTAAGGACTGGTCTTCAGCTGCCCGTTTACAGATGATCTCTTTTGGTCAAGTGCTTCCATAAATGAATGTTCACATTTATTACATGTTTTGATTGTTTGTTTCACTTTGCTTTTCCTAACTTCCTTCTTAGAAAGTGATTTTCACTTCAGTCTTGAAGGTAGCATGTGGTTGCTTCCATTTACCAGCCACAAGGGGTTGAACTACTGTTCCTTAAGGTCCTTTCCAGCAGTAGAATTTATGGCTCTATGGAAGAACCAGTTTCACTATCTGCCAGAGATTACACATAAATGCTTTTCTTTTATCTGAGCTTATGTCAGGTGGGACATCCTCTAAATCTAAAAGCAAAATCATTTTACTTAGAATCCTTTTAGAACAAATAGAAAAAAAAAAAAAAAAAGTACCTGACTATGTTTTCTTTTCCTCTAAGAATGGAGAAACGGCAGTGTCTGTGCCCTTAAATATATAATTTTTACTGCTGGGGAAATTATTTCACACTGTTGATTTCCTACAAAAATAAGATTGTAATAAGCATTCAGAGCAACAAACGCGATGGTGAACGTTAAGAGCGAAATAATAACCTCTCAAATGATTCAAGATCTTGTTTCGTTCACCTCCCCCTACACCTCGTATCTTTGACGGGGCCTGAATCCCACTGATAAAGTGGATCAATAATGCAACACCTGATTGAAGGAAGGAAATTTGGAAATACCTTGTTTCACACCCAGAAACATCTTGTGGCTGCAGAACCGAACAGCACTACGTGTGTTCTTTCAAGTGTGTGGCTTTTTAAGTCCAGGGGAGAAGGGGAAAACAGGGGTAGTGTGCATCTCTCCCTCGTTTCTAACTGTCACCAAGGCAGAGGCTGCTGAGCCGCTGAGGCTGATGCCGACTGACAGCGGCAGCATATTGCTTGCTGAACTGTGATGATACGATTCAGGGAGAACCTCTGCAGCCCTCATTATCTGCTGCTGTACTCGCTCGACGCCACCCCTGCTCCCTTCAGAATCAGGGGGAATTATTCAATATAATTCAACTAATTATGGCTTGGTATAAAAGTTCATGGGTGCAGAACCGGTGCCCCAAAGGAAGAACAACATGAGGTAAAGATTGGAAGGCTTTTATGGTGGTGCTTAAAGATAATTATAGGTATAGAAACCAATTCCAGAGAGAGAAAAAATTCAGTCAAGCCCAGACTGTTTTCATAAGGCAGCATAGCTCCCTCTTAACATGAAACATTAACCGGTTTTCCCAGAGGGGGGAGAAATTCTCCATGTCAGTCTCCTGGACTAAGAGACTCTGACTTAGGGCACCAGGCAGCAAGCAGGAACTCAGACGCCTCAAATGCTGGTTACAGTTTTCCATCCTTTTGCCAAAGCGGCTGGGAAGCAGCATAACTTACCATGTATGTTGCATTTTGCAAAGATGATGTTACCCTGCAAATTGATTCACAATATAACAGCATAGAACCAAAAGTAGGTATTGTGCATAATGGTTCTAACTCACTGATGTGCGCTGGAACCTTTAATGTGCAATCAGTTAATATCCGAGAATTTAGTCCTCTGCTTTAGAATATGATGACCCCAAATAATTACATTAATAAGCACTCTGAAGCAGAGTCACTTTAATTCTGCAAAAAGGATTATGAGTACATTTTAGATGGTCTTGTTAATGGGGTGGGAGTGAGTAATAAAACTCCTTGAGAGCATTTGTCATTCTTCGGCAGTAACAGACTCAAGATGTCTTTGCCATCTAAGGTTTCTCTGATTTTCCTGGATTCAGAGGAACAGCCCTGGTTCTGAGTAGCTATTACCTGGATGCATCATTGTGAGATCCACATCCAAAAATAGCCTTGGAACAGCTGTTCAAATCTGTGGCAACAGAACAAAAAAATAAGATTCCAGGCAGAAGAGTACCTATAAGAGTGTTTCCTAAAATGGAAGACATGTATTCACAATAGCTTTAACTAAGGTAAAAGATGGTTTTTAGTAGTAAATGGATGTCAGACAAGGACCTGAATCCCAGTGAATCACAGGAGAAAGCTATTCTCTCTTTCAATCCATCAACCCATTTTACTTAACAAAGGACAGAGTCTTGGTTTGGTGCTTCTCTTTCTTTCCTTCTTCTTTAAAACTCACCAATCTCTCATTTTATCAAAAAGACAGCAGCCATCAGGTACCAACTTGTAATTGAGTAACACTGGTCTATCTTCAATGTATGTACTTTCACTGGGGCTTTGCGTCTATAACCGTTGATTATTGTTCTGTTTAGGATAGTAATATAAAGTTTCTCCTTAAAAATATATTTAATTTTTTTAGAATAGTGTTCCATCTGGGGGGATAAAAACTGTTCTATGGAAAATAGCACAGGTGGTATATGGGTTTGGCAAAGACAGTGAAAGTGGTAGATGATAAGTGAAGTCTGGAAACACAGCAATGCCCACTGGCCTCTGTCTATGAGATGTCCGTTACTTCCCTGCTCCCCACCCTGTGACAACCAAAAATGTCTCCAGACATTTCCACATGTCACCAGTGGAGACTGAGGTGGGGCAGACTCACTCTGGGCCATAAATCACTCATGCAGAGCAATATGGTCTCTGAGTAATTGTCTTAGAAGGCAGACAGGGAATCGTGTCAGGCTTTGTGGAAGTGACAATGTGAAGAAGTCTAGGGATGAAAACCCATCCATAAAGTGGTACTTTAAATCGGAGAATGTTGAGTGGATACATTTTAATAAAGACCCAGATTCTCCCTCTGAGGGCTTCTCCTATCCACCGGTTCATTCAAATATATTAACATCAGTTATTCTACTTCTAATAAAGGATTGCAGATATAAATCCCAGAAACAAGGCTGCTGATGGTCTTTGCCTTTGTAATTCATTCCTCCGTCCAACCAGACAGGAGAAAGGTTTGTGAACCTTCAGGGAAAAAAACACAAGCCCAAGCCTGCCAATCTGGCATGCCTCAGTAGGCTGGACTGGCCTGGCTTTTTTACGAGGTGTTTGGCAGCCCGAGTATTTAATTTCATTCTTTTATTTTATGTTTTGGGTACACACACCCAGAGGCCTTTGGACAATTGCCTCTTTTTTAATAAAGCTAATATATGCCCATAGGAAATTTACCTATATCTAAACTGACATAACAAAGCTGATACTTCAGAAGGGTCAGGCATGAGAGATTCCAGCAATTTCTATAAACAGAGGAAGCTGGCACGAATTTGGATTGCCTGGAGTTATTACTCACAGACTGGCGGTCTTCCAGGCTGTTCATAATTTTAAATAAATTCTGATCCTGGTGATGTATATTTATTGATCAAGTTTTCAGAAAGTCATCACCATGTACTCTTTGACTACATATTGATCTGAAATCTCTACAGTTCCTGAGAGAGACCTGCCATCACATTAGCTATTATCTATGCCGCAATTCATCCCTCTGTTTGAATCAAGCCTGTGGAAGCAACTCATTCTGTTCCACTTATTGTGAAATGATACCTGGAGAGCAGCTGGAAAACGGGATTCTTAGGTTCTGTATCTCAATTCGTCATTAATTATCTTTGGTTATTTCATTTCTGAGATCCCAGTTTCTCCTTAATATTAAAAAAGGAAGGGGCGCCTGGGTGGCTCAGTGGGTTAAGCCACTGCCTTTGGCTCGGGTCATGATCTCAGGGTCCTGGGATCGAGCCCCACATCGGGCTCTCTGCTTGGCAGGGAGCCTGCTTCCCCCTCTCTCTCTGCCTGCCTCTCTGCCTACTTGTGATCTCTCTCTCTGTGTCAAATAAAAATAAATAAATAAATAAAACTTTATTTAAAAAAAAAAAAAGGAAATGGCATTCCATATGGATAAGGAACTCTGGGGTTTTTCATTTCAAATTCCTGTTCAAAAATGTGCCATCTTCTCATTTGAGGACCCTGCTGCATCTCAGTTGGAACTCTTACCACCCAAATCCTCAGAAAAGATTGGCTGGCCAGCAGCTAGTTTCACAAGGGTCTGAGAGATGAAGAACTTGTGCATGTTCTGCTGGTCACATGCCTCCTGATCACTGGCCCTCTGCCTTTCCAACAATGGACTACATTACATTTCACTGCTGCTCCAACCCTCGCTGCTCAAATCTCACTGTCCTCTCATTTTCTCCACCCTCAAACTCTATCATTATTTATATTTTCTTTAACGTCAGCTCTTTATAGTCTGTAGGTAGACTATTGCCCCTTCACCAAATACATCCGTGTCCTAACTCCCAGAACCTATGATATATTATTACAGTACATGGTAAAATGACAAAATGGAATGAACATTGCTAATCAGCTGACCTTAATCTAAAGGCATTATATAGGCTAAGTAAGTAAGACCAATGTAAATACAAGGATCCTTTAAATGTGGAAGAGATCAGTGGAAGACTTTGTGTCTACGTGATATAAAGTGAGAAGGAATTGATCAGCCATTGTCTTTGAAAATGGAAGGAGACCACAAGTCTAGAAAGCTAGAAAAGGCAAAGAAATAGATGTTCCCCTAGAGCCTCCACAAAGGAATATAGCCCCGCCAACGCCTTGACTGTAGCCCAATGAGGCCCATGTTATTCTTCTAACCTACACGTCTAGAAGATAATAAATTTATGTTGTTTTAAGCCACTAAATTTGTGGTAATTTGGTATAGTAGCTCTAGGGAATGATATAGAGATGTGACTCCCGAAAAGGGCAAGTAATCACATAGACTATAAAGAATGATTTGTGAAAGCTCTCTGATTCTCTAGCAGCTACAGATGTTAAGGAAAGATGAACAGGAGTGACAGCAGCAACAACTCTTCCAGGACCTGGAGTCTACCCTGTCCTAGGATGTTTCCACCTGGTGGATCTACTTCCTTTTCACACTCTGTTTTAGCTTAAATCCAAGTCCCTCTGTTCCCCAAACCTCCGGCATCAACCACTCCCACCCTTCAACCCAAGAAAAGAGAAATACATTTCTAGAATGCCCAGTAATACCTAGTAGACATTTAATATAATTTTTTTTTTACTGTAAACTCTCCCATTTGTGATGTTTCCCCATATATTCCTATCTCCTATACCTTTCTACCATTAGTAACAAAGTTCTGTAGTAATATGTTTGGAATCTTTGGAAGTTATGCAATACCAACAGTCCTGGGTAGTCTAGCAATTTTATTCAGTCAGTCCCTTAGCAAACGTTGAATGTACACATGGCGCTGAGTGGAAGCCGGGATGAGTAAGACAACGTCCCGCTTCACACAATTTACAACCTAACATGGCACCGAATAGGGGAGGCTTTCATTCACTCCCCAAACGCTTCCTGAACTCACAGCTTCCATCAGACTTACTTAACTACAATGTGAGACAGAAGCTCGAGTTCTGTAACAGAGCCACAAACAAAAGTGACGGTTAAAAAAAAAAAAAAAAAAGTTCAGGAAGTGACAACAATGGAGGAACATAACATGTCTCAAAAACCCAACTGGTATTCAAAACACACCCAAGACATAGAAAGAGGGACAGAAAGAAAAAAAAGTCTCATGATTGAAAGAGAGTAACAAATTCTGAACACTGAAATTCAAGTATTTTGCATGTAGGAGGGCTTCGTGTACCTTCATTCAGGGCCCACTGTCCCATATTTTATGCTCTAAAATGTGGGCTTATTTTTTATCCTGGCCCACAGGTGATTAAAAAAGGCACGTTAGGAGACAGAAACCATTAAAGATAGTCACACCAACAGCAAACAAAGCAGTACGACTGTACAGCAGCGGGAAAAGGAACAGACAAAGCCAACTTCAGCAAAGTGAGGTCAGTTACAGCAGAGGGCTTGCCGCCTGTGCCAACCAATAAACCCTAAGAACCTCCCCATGATACACACCACACAGTGACTCAGTTTCCAATGATTCTGAATCTCCCAGCAAGTGTTCAAATTATGTTCTGTACATTTTATTTAGTAAAGCTAGGAAGTATGCAACCACTTTTACACAAACTTCATCAGAAATTGTTACAATCTTTTATATTCTGGTGCTTTCTGGAGGACAATGTTTCACTCTTCCATGCACTGAGTACCCATAGGTCACAGACCATTGAGGAGCAATGGCAATGGGCCCATAAAAATGGAAAAAGAAGATTTGTTCCAGGACTAAAATATACTAAATATGTCACTGTGTCAGAAGCCAAGCCAGGAGGACATCCAGAATATCAGTGTCTGCTATCAGAAAAATCACAGTGGAGACAAAAAATATTTAAGTGATCACTTGGGTTGGGAGCTCATTTACAAATGTCATGTCTAAAATATAACTCTGTTGTTTAAAAAACAAACAACAAAAAATCCCTATTTAAGTTCATCACTAATGCCTGACATTTCAGGATGGTTCTTGCTCTGTTTTTACCAACCACACGCAGGGTAGCTCTGTTTTTCATAGTTTCCTATATGATTAGAGTGCTGAATTTCCCTGAAAAAGTTCTAGGTGATACTCTAGAGTGTCATTTTCTAGCAAGTCAGTTAACAGAGGGCTGTCTTCGGTCTTCGCCTTTGTATAAATTTCAGTCATTTTACCAGCCTACCTTTCTTGAGGAACAAATAAAGTCATAAATTATATCAGTGCATTCCGGAAAGATAAGTTGCTATGAAACCCCATAATAAAGGCATCTACCCCTATGTGCTTCAAAACAGATTAGGAATATGCACTTCTGCTGGTGGTCTGGCTTCTGCCAGAGACTGCACAAATGAACATTCCACATATTCTGCCTGTGCCAGGGAAATAAACAAACACCAATGGACAGGTGTATCTAGGATCACTAATCCTCTCTATCCCCACACACAAAGAAAACATGGGCAAGCAACTGATGAATCACTAAATTCTACCTCTGAAACTAATAACACAGTGTATGCTCCTTAAACTGAATTTAAATTAAAGAAATTTTTAAACAAGCAAACTCTTTAATAATTATTTTTCCTAACAATTGCCCCAATCTTAATTAAGAACTAGTAAGCAATAGGACAGATGGTAGAGATAATTGTGGTGAACACAGCGTAACATATAGTCTTGTCAAATCACTAAGTTGTACACCTGAAACTAATGTAACATGGTATGTCAACTAGACCCAAATGAAAAAAAAAATTTAACAAGAACTAGTAAGGAATAAAAATAGCTAATATGTATAGAACCCTTATGCTGCTCCAGGTATTTTATAAGGGATATCTCATTTAATTTTCATGATAACTCTATTTTGTAAATATTATACCCATTTCACAGATGAGGAAACTGTGACTTGGAGGGGTTAAGTAGCTTGCTTAGGGCTACATGAGTAGAGACTGGGGGAATCATGCACCAAAAGGCCAGTATTATAGTACTAGTGAATGCCAGCATTTTGGAAGCTGGACAATAGCATGAGTTATAATTTATAAACATAGGCAACTAGCAATGATTTGAACATTTGTCTCTGTCTTTGCTATAGTATTTACATACTCTAAGAGGATTTACATGCTCTAAAGTGATTCATCTTTCAAAAGAAAGCAATTTGCTGAAAGAAGGGAAATGGTGCTGAAAAAAAAATGTATAATTGGAAATACATGCTAACTAATCATTCTCAAACTCTTTCTGCTCTCAACACTAACCTGGCTTTTTTTTAAGAGGGAGCCTTCGCCATTTTTTAAAACTGTGTGCTATCTCATTGTTTATTTGTACATTTCACCCAAGGAATTGTGTCACCTCAGTTAGTAACTGTTAAGGGGGTATGCATACCACATGCCCAAGGTAGCCAACTGAAAAAGTCTTGTTGGAAAGAGAATGAACTGATCATTTTTCTTGTCCAAAAAAAAAAAAAAAAAAAAAAAAAATGCTCGCATCCCAATTAATTAGAAAGGCATTATTTTTAGAAGTAAATGTTAGTGGAAACAGCAGTGGCCCTAGGAATCAGAAACCCAAAAGTCTGGCTAGCATTCTATCACTCATGAGTCATCTCTCCTTAGAGAAAATGCAACATCACCTTTTTTAGACTCAGTTTCTCCCTCCGCAAAATAGGAAAGCTAACAATGTCCTCACTAGCTCCCTCATTTGTATTTTTTAAAAGATTTTATTTATTTATTTGACACAGAGAGACACAGGGAGAGGGAACACAGAGCCCAATTCGGCTCTCTATTCCAGGACCCTGGGATCATGACCTGAGCGGAAGGCAGACACTTAATGACTGAGCCACCCGGGAGCCCCTGTATTTTTTTTTTTTTTAAGATTTATTTATTTGACAGAGAAAAAGAGAGAGAATACAAGCAGAAGAAGCGGCAGGGAGAGGGAGAAGCAAGTTCCCAATAAGCAGAGAACCTCACATGGGGCTCCATCCCAGAACCCTAAGATCATGACCTGAGCCAAAGGCAGATGCTTAACCAACTAAGTCACCCAGGTGCCTCGCCCACATTTGTTATAAGACTCAAGTCAATATAATGTTATCCAAGCTTACAAGACCCAATATAATGTAAGGTAGTATGATGATGATGGTATACTAAAAAAAGGTATGAGGCAAAAATGGAATGCAAATTATGCCAAGAGATTCATAAGTAATTCCAATGAGTCTTTCCTGGGAAACTGATTACATTCATAATTGCCATAACCTATTACTCTATGGTGTCATATCTACCACCCTATCTTTCATGTGACAGCTTTTCACATGTTGAAAAAGAGTCTTCAAGTTCTCATAGGTCCTCTTCTCTTGGTTAAATGTTCAGCATTCCCCCAATTATTCGACACGGGAGGTGATTTGTGAGAGTTTTATCTTGTCTTTCCATTCAGTTTAGTCAGTACCACACTTACAGTGAACACAACAGTGCAGACATGGTTAGATTATCATAGATATTGCTGCCAACTTTGATCTAGATTACATGCTTGCGTGAAATGCAAACTTTCATTGTCTTTTGTCAGGGCAAACAGAATGTCTCAAGTGTTTTCATCATGTGTGTTTGCCCAACGATACTTAGAAAACTGTTTTTGTTTTAAACCCTAAAACCTTTTACCCTCTTGAAATATATTACCTTGTTGAATCATACCTATCTTTCCAGTCTGGTGAAATCACTTTGAATGATGATTCTCATCCATCATACTATCTATCTCCCTCAGGTTCTGTCATCCACAGATTTGATAAGCAAAACTTCTACGTCTTAATACAAGTCACAGATTTAAAAAAAAAAAAAATGTACAAGAAAGATTTTAAACAAAATTTAAACAGATTTAAAGTTCTGTTAAAAAGTTTCTAAATACTGCTTTCCAGGTGAATAAGTCACTCATTAGATAAAATTCTCTGGGAATAGAACTCAACTAGTCACAAATCCCCCTACTTGCATTCATGGTGTATTTCTAGAACTACACGGAACATCCACGTGTCTGACAGGTTTGTCCTTTTTCATAACACAGACATCATTTTCCCATGTTTAATCATTTGGATCTTCTTTATTGCTCCATGGTTTTAAAATAACTACCCAAAACAAAAGTCTACTATTACATGTGCTAGGTTTTTTAGTGGCCTGGGATAATATCATTCATCAAAAATCAAGGTTTTATTTTTGAGTAGTCAGAGATTATCAAACTATTTTTCTTCTACCACAGGATGCAACTGCATTTAAATATTTTTGCTCCAGTTTCCCCAGTCTAAGCATATTCTCCTTGAGAGAAAAGAGAATCTAAATAGAACTTGAATAGTCTCTCCCTCCTGCCTTTCATCTGTTTGTATCACACCATCTATAACAAGCAGGAAATTCTTGATTATTTCTTGTTTTGTTATCATAACTCCAAAAGAATCTCTTTGTTGTCTTTCACAACCTTAGCGGTTTTTCTGCCCATGATTTGTGCTTCTTTGTCATATTTTTCTCTTCTCTCCATTAAACGGTCTCCGTTAAAAACCTGTGTTCACAGAACAACTCATACACCCATACCTTCCATACGTGGGCATTCCAAATTTCCTTCCTAGGGCCCATCCCTCTTGAACTGTCTTCCCTTTTAGAGTCATCTTTCTCTTATAAAACAATTCCCTGGTTAATACCATATCTAGGTTTTTTACCACAGTGAACAATAATATCATAGAATCATAGAATTCACAAAAACTTTTTTAATAGCAGTAGTATAAAATGTTACTGTAAATGTTACTGTCAGTTATTATTGACTATAAATCTATCTACTGGCTTTTCATTTAGAAGGAGAATAGGGGCACCTGGCTGGCTCAGTCAGAGAGCATGTGACTCTTGGTCTCAGGGTCATGAGTTCAAGCCCTACGTTGGGTGTAAAGATTACTAACAAAATAAATAATTTTTTTAAAAAAAGAAGGATAATGAAAGAGCATAAGTTTATAAACATATTAATGCATAAAGTAACAAAATTTACCTTTCATAATTACCAAATAAACAACGTCAGCATCCATAAAGAATTCATCAAATTGAAACCACATTCACAGTGAGATAGTAATATGTTTGTCCCTCACACAGGGCTAGACTAGGTAGGGATTCCAGTGGTAAATGAGACAAGAAAGATTCCTTGTGGAGTTTATATCCTAGTGAAAAGACACGCGGTAATAAGCAAACAAATAAACCATCAAACTAAACAGGTTGAGGGAAAGGATGGTGTTCTTTTAGATAAGCTCGTCCGAAAAGCCCCTCTGACGAAATGATGTTCGGATTAGAGTCTGAAGGATGAGAATAATCCAGTTATACTATGATCTGGGGAAAGAGCAATTCAGGGAAAGGATGGTCAAGGACAACATCCTGAAGATCAAAAGAACAAAAGCCATCAGTCAAAGGAAATCTGTTTAGAAACTAAAGTAATAGTTCAACAGTCCAAAATACTAGAGAGATCTGTAATATGCCTAGAGGGGTGCCAGAGAAGGTGATAGAAAATAAAATCATGGTGAAAGAAACATTTGAGAATAAGATCACATAAAGTAATTCATATATGCTATACCCTTGACCTATTCATATACATCAACTATGATAACCAGGTGCTCGCAAATGTGTTGATCACATATAACTCTATAGCTTCAAATACATCTTTGATAACTACATGTTTAATACCTATTTTGCTTGACCAGGTCCCATTGGATCAACTCAAACACCAGTTTTCTCTGCTGCTGCTCCACAGTTGCTGAGCAGTGCTGCATGTCAAGCAAAAATATTAAAACACCAAGTGTCCACAATCTCCCTCTGCCCTTCCTTCTCAAGAGAAGTCTCTGCTTGTGATGCCCAAGCCCTGGGCATTTGCTGAAATGATCAAGGTAATGAAGAGAGAAGGGAGCTGGAGGAAGTCCAGAAAGATAAAATTGATTTCTACAAAATAGGCCATGGAATTATCCTCAGAAGTAAAGTAAAAAATCTAAGAGGCTCCAGGAGGCAGTGGGAAAGAAGGGACAGCAGAAAATGAGGACAAGAGCAAAGCTAGGTGGGGTTTTATAAGTGAAAAGAGAGATGGGGGTAGCAGCTGCCATAATAAGTAACATGGTAGGGAAAAAAGAAAAAAAAAAACCCTAAAATTTATTTTTGGAAAATTTTACTGTATGTTATCATTTCTTCCTTCTTCTCAAGAGACCTTCAGGATAACCGTGAAGGCTTGCTTTTCAAGGTTTTATAGGATTGAGAATGATAGCCCATCTCTATTTAGATTTTACATGCATATTGGATGTTCTACCAATTCATGCATTACAACCTCAGTTGGGCCCCAACAAGCTGTCGCTTGAAAGTATTTCACTTCACTCCTGATTGATTCTCTCTTCTATCCTGCAGAATGAGTTTTTCCCTTTTTACCCCCATGTTTCCAACCCCACTAATTCTTAGCCAACTATCTTGGTCACTAATTCATGGAAATAATAGATAATATCAGAACCCCTCACTTTGCAGCTCCTTCTCCTCAAAATGCTCCCATTCCTCTAGCCACCATTCCCTCTTTCCCGTTGGCCTTAAGGAGGGACTACTCCCTCCCCAGCTAACCAGGTACTCTATATCACAGTCTTAGCCCTTCCTGGCTCACCCAGGATCACGTGCATCAGTCGACCCATTTTTCTTTTCCACACTGTCCCTGTGGTGCCTCTTCTCCTTGTTCTTGCCCTGCTTCTTCACAAAATAGAAGTAACTCCCTAGCCCAATGGTTCCATTTCTGGAAACGTTATCTTAGAGCAACGCTCACACAATATACAGACCCATGGTCCAGATAGGAACCACCTCATACAACATACAGGCCTACAGTCTTAGAAAGATACCTTTTCTTAGTAGGAGTTTCTCTCCCAAAATACTCCCAAAGACCCAGGGGGTGTCTTTGAGGGACTTTAATTTGCCTCATTTTATATTTGATGATATTTGAATTTTTACATTCAGGATGTATTACTTTTTAAAGAAAAACGGTAAGGATTTCCAAATGCCAACAATTCTTTGCCTCTATCCGATTAGTCATCCAGCGTTATGGATTCTACTTCTGAAATGATGTTCACATCTCTTCACATGTAACCATTCCCTAATGCTGTCCTCACTGGTGCCCATGCTTAAAACTTCTCAGACATTAACTAAGCAGCCCCAGAAGCTGACCAATTGATGAAACTTCTTGACTCTATTTCAGCACTTTACAACTCTTCCACAAAACTCTCTCTTCTAAACTCTAGTTGGATCATGTCCTGGGTAGGCTCCAGTACCTCCAGCGGCTTTCCATTACCTCCCAACTAAAGTAGGAACTTCTTACAGGTTACTTAAAGTCTTGAGTACATGACCTAAACATCTTTTTTCTAACCTTTTCATCTCCATTCATTTCTGTCTTTAAAACTTCACTGTAGCCAGACCAGGCCTTACCTGTAAACATGAGTTTCTAGCACTTACACTTAGTTAATGCTTCTTCCTACAGCTGGAATTCCCCTCATCCTTCATGTCATCCAAACCCTACTCATCCAAACCACATCCATCACCTTATGAAGATTCACTCATGCTACTCATTAGAATTAGCCATTTCTTCTTTGTACTCTAATGGCACACTCCACCCCCAAGATTGGACTTATCACACTGTAACAGAATTATATGTAAAGATTTATGGCACTCGAGATAATGAGCTTTTTGAAGCCAGGGACTAATTTTACTCATGTTTACATTCTTTCTACATATATAATATGTGACATATACTAGCTGTTGGGTGAAAGTTTAAGTTTGGTAGAATAATTCACATCAGCATTGCAATTAGTATCTAATATGAACTTAGTACTATTTTCTATTTTGATTGTTTTAGCTTTCAAGCCTTACCCAAAAGGATTAGAGTTAAAAGGCTTAGGCATATTTTTGAGCTTTGTTTTTAACTTGAGGGGGGGAAATAGAGCATAATAAAATTTTGTTCTTAAAAGTGGCTCTTAAAAATTACATGTTTAATATTAACAGTAAGGTTCCCTTTTGTTGAGTATCTACTATTTGCCAGACACTGATTTAGCATTATATGTTCATTATATCATTTAGTCTCCTAAAGAAACCTGCCCAACATAGCAAATATTACTTTATACCCATTTCACATATTTAGAAACTGAGTCACAGGGCATAATTAGTCCCAGACCATAGAGATCATAGAGCTATGTAGAACTATCAAGCATCAAAGCCAAATTTGTCTGATACTTGAGCTCATACTCTCTCCACTCTGCCCCATTATGTCCTTCCTCATTATCTGCTTTAGGGGAGAACTATGATGATGAGGCAAGGACTCCAAAAAGGGAACTCGACGGGTATAGGCTGACACTAGAGGCTGTGCCCCAGAATGTTCCAAGAAAAATACTGCATGTTAAGTAGAAATAGAGAGTAAGAGCAAGCGGAGAATTTGGACAGCCATTATGTAACCAGACATTCGCTAGTACAAGAAAAAGCATGCAAATTGCAAATTTATGGTTTGGAATCCTTGGTGTGATGAAATCTGTCCCTTCCTATCCAATGTTCCTCTGTTTAGGCCCCAACCTCCTCCCTTGTCCCTTACCTTAATAAACCTCAAAGACTGCCCTAAAAATGGCATTTTGTGATTATCTCACGAATCTCTCCAAATGGTAACCAGCTTCCTACTGTTTTTCCATCTTTGCTTGAAAATGTTTCTGCACCATCTAGGAGCTGTCTTCAAAATAACACTCTTGAGATAATAAATAAGGAAGAAATGTTTTGAAATAAACATTTATGAAACATTTGGAAATACCTGCCCTGTGTTAATTGCGCTTTCATTTCTAGGTAGGTTATTTTGTCGTGTGTAAACCAAGAAGAGTTTATGCTTTATTTCACATAACTTGAGCCTAAGTTCTTGCTCCATATCCAAATCTATGGTGATTCCTTTTTCTCCCACCTCCTTAAAATTTCTCCTCAGAAATCCTTTCCTCCTTCCCCTTAAATGTCTTTTCCATAATTAAGTGGCTGTGGGGGAGGGTCTGAAGATTCAAGAACAAGAAAATGCCTCCAAACACCATGTCAGATGCCAAGTATGTCTATCCCAGGACAATTACTCAACTTCTCCTTATTCATCTTCTGCCTTTACGGCCATCTGTGTCTCATTAGATCATAAGCCCACAGGGAGAATTTGTGTTTTTAGGATCTATTCAGCAAATAGTACATTACAAGTGCTGAAAAGATGGTTATCTGTAGAAATATGCAATGATGTAAAGTTGTAATAGTCATGGAGGAAAAGAACAAACCTATTTCTTGTTAAAATTATCTGCAGTTTCATGTCTAAAAGAGATAAAAGTGCTTTATTCAAAATATTAACTTCTAGAAAACCTCCCAGAATAAGAAAACGAGCCTTGGCCAGGAGTCAGAAAACCAGGTTGCATTCGCAATTCTTCCCCCAACTCATCCCATGAAATTGGACCAGTTACTTTAGCCATTTGTAGGAACCCATGAAATAGGCACACTAACCCATTCCTACATCCTCACAGGGATTTCTAAGCATCAAAGGAAATGAACGGTGTGAAAGTTCATTCAATAGTTTAAACCAATAATTGATTGTCATGGCTGTTGTTATTGTTAGGAGATTTGCTTTTTGGTGATTTCCGGTTCACCACGGCGAAATAGCACATGCATTTCCCTCTACTCCCTAAAATCACACCAAAGAATAATAAATGTTTAACAGATACAAATCCACAATTCACAAAGTCAAAGAAACAGCGGGGAAGGAGAAATATCCACAAAGTGTTTGGAAGATGTAAAGCTACTCGAGGAAGCAGAGTAAGGAGGAAGCTGAGTGCCAAGTGCCTAGAGACAAAATCAATTCATACCCCCAAACTAGGAAAGGCTTGAGAACTTCAGGCATCCATTATCTCACAGGGGGGAACACAGGGAGGGGGCTCGACTCTGGGTATTAGTAGGAAGTCTGAGAAGCAAGAGCAGTTAGGCCTTTCTTCTGCATAGCGAGAAGCCACTGTCTCCTGGTAACCGGCACAGTACAGAGAAAGAAGGAAAGAGTGGGCAGAAATCAAGAGTTACTCACAAGGGCACCTACTGCCTTTGGCTCAGGTCATGATCCCAGAGTCCTGAGATTGAGTCCCGCACCGGGCTCCCAGCTCCCTGGGGTGTCTGCTTCTCCCTCTGACCTTCTCCCCTCTCATGCTCTCTCTCACTCTCTCTCTGTCTCAAGTAAATAAATAAAATCTTTAAAAAAAAAAAAAAAAAAAAGAGTTACAAGCCTAAATACTGAACCCTGAGGTGCCCCTTATACTCCACATCTGAAATTCCTGACTATCAGACCTATACCATGAAGACAAACAGGAGGCAGGCCCTACCTATGTTCTCAGTGATTTGGAAATATGACAGTAAATCCCAGGAGAACAGCTAATACTGAGCAGGGCTGGGAATTCCTTTATGGGAACTCCTTGAAATACTAATTAATCACTTACATTTGTAACTTTAAAAATAGTAATTTTTTTAAAATTTACTTTTCAAAGAAACCAGAGTATAGATTCATAAGAGTTCATATATTCTCCCCACTTTTTATTTTATTAGCTAAACCAGATTAATTTAACAGATAAGAAATATAATAAAATTTATACAGAATGGCATACGCAATTTAGAATTTTTAGGCTGAAGCAGCCCATTCAGGGCAGAATCACTCATGCTTGATGGTGTTCGCTTGATAGTGTATCACCTGTGGAAAGGGGAGGTTTAGAAATGGGGTGTCATTCTGGGGACCATCCACTGATATTTCCTC
Source organism: Mustela nigripes (assembly GCF_022355385.1). Lineage (NCBI taxonomy): Eukaryota > Metazoa > Chordata > Mammalia > Carnivora > Mustelidae > Mustela > Mustela nigripes. The sequence goes on from NC_081557.1 coordinate 198,093,323, forward strand.
CGTGGCCCTGGTGCCAGTCACCTGGCCAACCTTGTTTGCAGGCAGAGAATATGCCTAATAACTTTTCTCCCTTCCTCGGCCTCTCCTTCTTCTGATGCATTGCTACCTGAGCACTATTTCCAAGTGAGTCTGATCAAGTCCTCCTTCTTCTCTAAATCTTTTGATGGCCCCATCCAGACTTCAGAATGAAACCCAGTCCCTACCACCCAGTCAGCCTTGTCTCCTGAGCCTGCTCACTGACTGTGCCCGCTAAACAGAGAACTGCTCACACTTCCCTAATCTATGGGCTTCCATGCCTCCCTATTTCCCTATCTATTCCTTCTTCCTGCAATGTTCTGTCCTGTCTTCATTGGCAAAGACTCACTCCTTAAAAAAAAAAAAAAAAAAAAGTATAAAACTACCATCCCGTCTCAACCCAACAGGGCAAATTACTTGCTCGGTATCCTCTACTCTCTCTGTTTATACCTTATCTTGCAATTATTTGCTTCAGTGTCTGTCTCTCCTACTAGACTAGGAGTTCCACAAAATAGGGTTAGGTGCAATCATCTTTGTATTCTCAGTATACGCAGTCCTCAAGGAAAGCTTGTGGAATAAACCAGAAAGAGTGAATTAATCTCACATTAATTTGGGCCTTAGCACACCCTACGTTTGAATGTCTATATAATGCTAATGTGAGGAAATATGATTTACATTCCCCACGTTGGCTAGCATCTAAGCTCCGAGGGCATGAGGTCTAAACACCGCCTTGAACACAGGAACAATATCAATGTTCTACTCTCCTCAGGGATAAGACAGAGGAATAGAAGCAAGGAGGGGCCCAGCGGGGAAACTGCTGTATTTAACAGTTGGAGCAGATCATTCCTTAATATCCCCTTCTCCTCCATTCAATAAAATCCTATTCTGTAATAATCATTATTTTCTTACAGTGTTCTGTCATTTTAGGAAATTACCAGCTTAATAATGAAGAATATGTTTTCATGTTCCTGATAGTATTCAAAGTCAGTAAAATACTGCAGGTATGCATGAAAAGGTGCCCTTACCAAACAAAAACAGTACAGCTCGCAATTCATACTCCACTTCCCCTTTACAATATTAAACACAAAAACTCCACGCAGTCACAAAGCATGACAGAACTAAGGTAACCCAAATTCCTTTTCTTCATCTTCACAATGGTGTGTTATCCTTGGTACTTTCTCGCCTCCTGTTTAAATGCAGGAATATGAAGTACCACCAGGCCAGGAGGCAAAAGCTATGCTCCAAGGGGGCTCAGACAGTTCCAAGCCCGAACAGACCTACTCCCCAAACCAATGCCTGCAGCTGTCTTGGCCTGTATCAGAGCCTACCATGTAGCCGGGACCCCTCCGAATCAACTTCCACATAGAATGCAATTTTTATTAAAAGAGAGGTGATAAAACGGTGTTCCATTGGTTGCTAGATATTCATTCATAAAACTGACAATAATCACAGCAATTTTTTAGTACTCCAACCAACCACATATTTTATTTTAGGGGGAGGGGTAGTATTTTACCATGGGCATTGTTTAAAATTGCTGGGACATGGTGACAAGAAGCACACCAACTCATAGTCGGTTTTATTATTGGTTTTAGATTCTCTATAGGCTATATATCTCTTTATTGCTGCCCCGGTGAAGATCGTAGAGATATCTCCTTCCTCATTCCTCCATTGTATTATAACCTCTCCTCACTTCCTTCTAAGAGACAGAGCCGGTGTGGAACAGGGAGAAGCAAGGCTCTCTTGGAGAGAATCGCTAGGGTAGCCTTGCCTGAAGAGTCAGGGATGAGTGGGCACAGCCTTCCACGTTAGGCTGGCAGCCTCGGCCTTCAGACCACAGCCGCCTACCGGTGGTCCTTCCAACCCCCCAACAAGCATGCTGGGTTTTCAAAATTAACATATATAGGCTTCTTTCAATCCCACGGCTCCTCCTCCCCTTCCCGCTCAAAGCCTACATGGGCTTTGAGCCATGGAGTTCAATAAAACAAGGAAGCTCCTCTCTGGGAGAGAAGGATTAGAATCATAAAATATATATATATATATACACATTGCAAAACACATGTCGCTACTTTTCTAAGTTCTCTTAGATATTATGCTTTAAAAGCTGCAGCTTGATTCTAAGCACATTACAGTCCGTGTAAGAAGATCTCTGCATAGCCAGCCTCTGGTGTGGCATCTAGTGCCTCGGAGAATCATGCCTTTTCACTGTTTTTATCGTGTAATTAGCAAATCTAGGAACGAAGAGCTCCACCTGCATCTAACAAGAGAACACATTCTCAAACAGACATTGTCATAGGCCCCAGGACCATCCTTGTCTGTCAAAACACTATTCCAAAAAGCATAGTAAAAGAACGGAAACCAAAGGGGGAAAAGATGCCGAATGCTTGTCGGTGCCGTACACCGTAGCTGGCCCTGATCGTATGCGCAGGTTTCTTCCTAGGCTTCTTGCTGAAAAGGACTGAGTCCTTCAGAACCACCACCAGAAACCGCAAACAAAACAAGGTACTCTCTAGCTACGGTGAACTGAACTAAATTGAAATGAATGAGTATTTATTTGCTGGCCTACAAACACATAAATAGCTTATCGATTTTCACCAGTTAAGTCAGTTATAGAAAAAGGATCGGAGATTTCTGATTTTTTTTTGAATCAGATCAGAGAGTTCCACATGAGTATTTCAAATACTCAAATGCTCCAGATTTTTTAGTTGAAATAACACTATCTACATTTCAGAAGCAGGGAATTTAAGTAGAGCAGAGTTTTTCTTTTATCTATTATTATATCTCTTAACATTTTTCCTAAATTCCTCTCCACACTCACGCTTGATCCCCTCAGCATTTAATTATCCTTATTGGCATCCAGAGTCATCGGTGTTCAAGAAAAGCATTAAACACGATTTAGAGAAGAAAAACATGACATTCCGTATTGTCTTAGTTTCAGAAAATAATTCTGTATGCATGTAGAGTTTACTATGAACTAGGGAATAATTTAACTTTATGACCCTCATATTCAGTTGTTAATTACTTTTTCCGTTGTCCTCAATATATTTCTATTGCATCAATGAGAAACTGTAGTAGTCCTCTAGTGACCAAAATTATACATATCAATTGTTATGAATATTAATTAAAAGCTCTGTGTTTTCATGGAAAACCATCCACTTCTTACTTCAAAGGCACGAGTTTCAGTGCTACACAAAATTTACTTCAGTTAATAATTTTAATCAATAAGATTATAGGTTCTTTTGTTGTCGTTCTTCAACTTCTGCAAAGACAAATCTTTCTAAATAAAGTAATTGATCTACAACATTTTGTCTGTAAAAGAGCCTATTTCAAAAGAAAATAAATGTTCCGTGTCTGACTTATGAAAAAATATATATTACAGAAAGAAAGCTGTTTAGGTATTGAGGCTTTTAACAACAGAGCGAGCAGAAGCTGGGAGAATCAATCAACTGTGTTTGTTGTGTGTCCAACCCCACAGCGGTGGAGAGCATCGTGAGGTTTATGAAGAGTTTTTCTAATCTTGCACACGCGGTGCTTAGAGACCACATTCCGGGGCCTGCACGTCCATGCGCACACATACCGGCACATTTGGTAAAGCAAACATGTGGAAGGGAGGGCGCTCACTCCCATTCCTATGGGCCTTTGTTCTTCTCCCTTATTTCCTTCTCTGTCCTTTGAGAGCAGGACGGTCAACCAGAGAGTTAGATTGTGCCTGAATATTGTGCAAAACAGTCATTCTTAATCTCAGTTTTGCTACCTCTTGTGGTAAATGTAATCATTCCAACAGTATAACGAGATAGACAAAAACTTACCAAGCAAAATTAAGGTCATTTTATTTAAGACATGTGGGTCAGGTGCCTTTCTCAGGAACAGGGTCTTTGTTTTTTGTGTTTAATTCAATTAGCCATTAGAACACCGTTAGTTTCAAAGGTAGAGGTCAGTGACTCATCAGGTGTGTATAATACCCAGTGCTCATCACATCACGTGCCCTCCTTAATGCCCATCACACAGTTCCCCATTCCACCATTCCTCTACGCCTTCCAGCAACCCTCAGTTTGTTTCCTACAGCTAAGAGTCTCTCATGGTTTGTCTCCCTCTCTGATTTGTTCCCTTTCAGTTTTCCCTCCCTTCCCCTATGATCCTTTGTGCTGCCTCTTATATTCCACATATGAGTGAAACCATGTGCTAATTGTCTTTCTCTGACTGACTCATTTCAGTCAGCATAAGAAGAGAGGGTCTCTGTTTTAAGGATAATTGCAAACGTGGTGGGTTTTTTTTTACAAGTAGAATATTATTATAAGTTTTGGAGGGGGGTTGTTTTTGTTTTTGTTTTTGTTTTTTGTGAAAGAAAGACAAAAGAAAAAAAGTAAATCACCGGGCAGATAGGAGTCACCAGCAACTCTTTCACATGTTATTTCCACAAGTCTTAAAGGTGTCACCCCAATACCGAAGGAAACAGCCTGTCCCAATGCTCCATAGGTTTCTGAACGCTCTCCCCCTGGATCTCTCGCTGATGGGAGCCTCAACAGAGTCTCACTCGTGGCCCCAGTTTCTTCTCCCAGGACCAGGTTTCCACCCAACACTTTCCCTAAGCCCACTACACACACCATTTACAACATAGAAGACATCACTGAAGGTTCATGAGGTCAGAGGAGATAATATCACCGAAAAGCCACAAAATTCAAAAATTAATTATTTGGCTTTTCTATTCTTAAAACATTTCTCAACAGACAATAACTTGTATTGGCAGGGGTATAGAGAAGTTGGACCTTTCCTGTGTTGTTGGTGGGAATGTAAAATGATACAGCCAGTCTGAATGTTAAATACAGAATTATCACATGACCCAGCCATTCAACTCCTGTTTATAGTCCCAAGGGAAATGGAAATATATGTCCTGTTAAAGAAAAATTATTCTGATACTTGCTAAAATGACAAAAAAGACTTTATTCAGGACTACTGCTACAGCTGTCAGGACTATCGCAATAGGGAGAAAAATGGGCTCAACTCCAAATCTAGCAAGACCGACTGGGGATTTGCCATCAATTACCAACAGAACAGAAGGAGTCAGTGGATAGAAAGATAGGAGGAGACATCAAAGGTAGAGGGATTCTTGCTAAACTAATTCAACAGAATTATTCTGAAGGCAGATCATGGACTTATATATCAAAAGTGGCTTTGAGAAACTTGAGCACTTCTTAGGAGGCATCAGACATCAAGGGTGGGGAGATTCTGGCCAACTCAGCTAACAGGATTCTTGCTACCACGGGGTTGCGCAAGCCTGACAAAGACAGAGCCAAGGTCATGGCCAAGTTAAGAAGAGGGCTTGGAGGAGCCCAACTAAAGGCTGGTCAAAGAGAAAGTCTTTGTCAGTCCACACAAAAACTTGCACACAAATGTCTGTAGCAGCATTATTCATAAGAGCCAAAAAGTAGAAACACCCAAATGCCCGTGAGCTGATGAAAGGATGAATAAAATATAATTTATTCATACAATGGAATAGTATTCCTCAATAAAAAAGAATGAAGTATTGATACATGCTGCAACACAAGTGAACCCTGAAACACTATGCTAAGTGAAAGAAGCCAGTTACAAAAGACCACGTATTGTACAATTCTATTTCTGTGAGATGTGCAGAAAAGGCAAATCCATAGAAACAAAAGCTAAATTAGTGGTTACCAGGAGCAGGGGCAGGAGGAGAGGGAGAGCAGGGAGTGACTGCAGTGGGTATAGGGTTTCCTTTGAGAGTAATGAAAATGTTCTAAAATTACCCAACGGTGATGGTTGCATAGCACCATAAATATGGTAAAAAAAAAAAAAAAAAAAAAAAAAAAAAAACACTGAATTGCTTGCTTTAAAAGACTGGATTTTATGGCATGTGAATTATACCTCAATAAAGCTGTTCTATATGAAAAAAAAAGTTCTCAAATATTTCCACAAGCTAGCCTCCAGACATTCACTAATTTGCTCCGTCCTCATTCTTTCCCTTTTTATTCCCTCACAGCAACAGAAAAATAATTCCCCTTGCTTTATTATGGAGAGCAAATCCACTATCTCCAGTTCCTGCCCCCTGCCTTCGCCCTGAGTTCTCTTCATCCTGTTCTCTGATGACAAAATAAGCATTCTGCCGGAACCTTCCTTATGCCCCACCTGTCACTGATACGTGCCCCTTTTAAAAAGAGGAAACGACAACCATCAGATCTGACTTCTAAGTTTTATGGTTTTTATTTAACTGAATAACAAAATTTTATATTAAAATGAAGTATGTCTGTTGTAGTTTCAAGGTATGCATTTCCAATAAGGTTATCTCAAATTTTTAGAAAATCCAAAACAGGAAAGATAAGAGAATTATCATGTAATAGCTATAAGAATGCTTAATATTCCTAATAATTAATATAACCAAAGGCACACAATAATAGTTCATTCAAAATGGAGCAACTACAGTCCTAAATCACTATGATTAAATCTCAATTAGTTACCTTTTGTCAGTATTTACATCCATTCAGGTTTGAGGACTATTAATAAAATACTAAATGTGTAAATAATGACTATACTAAGGTAGAAAAATATGATATGCAAATCAAACAGAGCATGACATATGGACATGCCATAAAATAATGTAGCTACATACAATCAGCCACAAAATGCTTCTTTTAATGAAATATCAGTGACTCCAGGTGTCCAATTAGATAGCATGTGGAAACTACAACCATCCATTATGCTTAGCTCCTACCCTGAACCCTGACTCTCATTACACATAGTTTGAAGTCATTAGATGGTGCTGTGCAGAAGAGCAGGAAATCAGAAGGGTACTGGAGTCAGTTGACTCAGAAATGGTACGGAGGGTAGCTATTAATGATATATAACTTAATGGAAAGGTCAAATACAGAAGCTGCCTATCAATCATTTCCTTGTTTCCTTCCCTTCCTTGAAGAAAGAACAACTACAAACAAATTCAAACAACTTGGGAATATCACTTAGGATTGTTCTCTGCCACAAATAACAGAAACCCTTTCTATAGTAACTGAAACAAATAGATGTCTTGACAACTAGAATCTAGGAGTAGACAATTCAGGGCTGATAAAGTGACTCAACGATGTCTTCAGGGACCAAGGTTATCTATCCTTCTACTCTACCATCCCAGCATATGGGGTTTTGTTCTCATGCTTGCTACCTTATGGTTGCAAGATGGTTACTGCACCTCTAGTCATCACAACCAAATTCCAGACAAGAAGAAGAAAAGAGGGAGTAAAGGAGAAAAGAAATACAAAACTTTCCCTGAAATCTCTTAACAATTTTCTGCTTCTCTCTCATTAGTCAGAACTGTGCCACGAGGTACCCCTTGACATAAAGTAATCTGGGTAGGTGAATTTTAAAAAATCAAAATCTCCAAGGAAAAAAGGTAAAATGGATATGGGGTTAGCAATGAGCATTGGGTTTTATAGATATATTCTCAGTGGCTTGCAAGTTCTCTGCAAAAACTTACAAATTTAAAATTTTTGGTTTTCATATTGGTTATAACCTATTGATATAAATTAAATATCAAACTAGATGGCCAACTTATAGTTATTTGAGCAAGAAATGCTTTGTAATTTCATTGACGATGTTTAAATATATATTTATGATGAAAATGATGCCAAATGCCATTACTTTTTGTCATGGGCTAATGAGAAGAGTGAGGAGGAAAAAAAAAAAAACCCAGGAAGTGGATGGAGACATAAATGGTATGCTTGGACAAAATAGAGATCAAATGACATCACAGCATGCTGTAATGTTAGAAAGAGTAGATAAAGTAGTCTGAAACATCCTTAGACAAGGTTTTGCCTTTGGCCAATATCTTGAAATATCTTCCAGACAAAGACAAAGAGTATTTGAAACAGTTTTTTTATTGCTTCCAGTGTTTAGAATCTCAGTAGTCAGAGGAGTCATGCATTTGGAGAAATACCAATCCCTTACTGTAGGCATTTCATTAACAAATATGTGTTACTGTTCCAAAAACATAAAAATCCAGAAGCTTTAAAAAAGAAAGAAGAAAAACTGGGCATGTCCACATAATTGTGTCTAGCAAGAATGAGTTTCTTCTGTAGCTTTTTAATAGGGTCTTCTGATTGCATTTTAGAAAAAAGCAATCACCAGAACTATCAACCATAGTTTAAAAAAAAAAAATCACCAACTTTGAAGTAACTTCATAACTTGCTGAGGAATCTGATGAACTTTCATGTAGCTATCTAAGAAGTATAGCGTTATATTATTGCTGAGTTCTTGGCCAGTTTCAAAGCATCCTTCCATTCCACGGTAAACAGAACTGGTATAGGCATTGGTGCCAAGCATTTTATCACTCTGACCGAGGTAACTTGTGGAATAAACTAGCCCTGTCAGCCTACCTGGATTACAGAACAATCATGTAACTATGGACAGTTACGGAGTCCCCAAAAGTACAAAGCATAGTGGCTCCAATTTAAAAAATCTAGGAAAAGAAGGGCTTTCTTTTATTCCCTCCCCTTGGAGAAGCCCTTCTTTGAAAGCTCTACAGCCTCCTGGAGCAGTTTCAGTGGTTTTGAACACTCTGCTCTTCTATTTAAAGTCCCTAAAAATGAAAAATGCCATTATACGAAGAACTAGCCACCAGCAGCGGGAACATGACAAGTACCGGGCTTCAAAATGAACTTGAAATGGCAGATTTTTCCATCTAAGGGTCATCTACTTAATGAGCCCCAATCCATGTTCAAAATCCCCCCAAGCTAAGCAGACTTTTCTTTCTATTTGAGTTATATCTTAATCTTTTCCTTGGATAAATGTTCGTGAGTTGTGCCCTGCCACATACTTCGCTGGTGTGTAGCCTGCTTCTTGCCAGCTCCTCTACCTCACCCTTCCTCACTCCACTCCCATTCTTCTGCCATGTAAGGAAACCATCCAAAGCCCCCTAAAAGCTTTAAAAACTCAGACTTCATTAAAATTTCACACAGATAGTATGAGTGAAAGATGTGAACTAACACAATCACTACTTAATTCCTCGTGGAGCTGAGCTCCTAGCTGAAAGTTTTAATTCTTGTGGGGTCCCAGAATATATAAGAAGTTCCCATTTATAACTGTGAATAGCTCTTTTTAAAACCCCATTTCCTTTACTCCTTTTATTTTCCAGACTTTTCATACCAACGCTGGCCTAAATCTTTTCCTTTTCTCCTCCTCAATTTCCTTTTTTCCTCCCTCAACTTCCTACCCACACTCTCTCAGAGGCTCCAAAGACTCATTTATTTCCTCTCTTCCTTCAGCCATCTTCCGTCTCCTTTCCCATTTGGATGAATCTGAGCTCTTTCCAATGTAAATTCTCCATTTTGAAATTATTGACTACACCCAGCCAATTAATCCAATCTATATAACAGAAGACAACGGGTGGGTAATATCAAACAGTGTTCTCCAAAGTTTACCTGAGGATATTGGAGGCGAGAAAGGCATTTCTATTGAAATTTCATTAAATCTTTGCTCACATGTGACTTCATAATATCACCTGGTCTTCAACTGATCCAAATAGTTTTTTTCCATATGAAGGCTACCTCTCTTCTTTATTCACCAGCCAGCACAATCAAAGTCATAAGGCTTACTGCCAATTTGATCATCAATACCATCAAGTCTGGAAAGTAGAGGACTTGGTATTAAGATGGTCACTTAGAATATGGCCTGATATTTTTAGATCACTGTCTAAGTAAAAACTCAAAATTTAAAAATTCTGTGGAAAACTCACAGATCTCAAAGATTGTGTGACTAGTTTGAGAAACTGAATTAAGTGGTCTCTAAGGTCCTTGTCAGCTCAGATGTTCTATGCCTCTGGGTGAACTAAACTAAGTCTACCCAGAAAGATGGTTTGATGTCTCAATGCTACCATGGACACTCTAAAACCTTAAATCACTCTTTCTTCATAGACTCTTCATGGACTCTGAGGTTGAATCCAGAGACTAAATGGCTTTCTCAGCAAGAATAAGAGGAGATGCATCTCACAACTGACGCTAAGTAAGCCATGTGGAGTTTAACAATGACATTTTCCAAGGCAACAAGAGGGAGGAACCCTACCTTTACAAGACTTCATTGATAAGAAACCATGGTAAGTGGCTAGCCAGAGAGGTTACTCTGCAGAATTCACTAGAAGCATTGGTGGAGAATCGCTGTCAACACACTGAAATGAGGACCACCTGCCCATGTTTGTAGTTCCCATCCACCTGTCCTGGAGCCTGAAATTCACACCAGTAATGATACTCTGCAGGGGGGGCGGTTTACTCTCTCTGTCCTAAAGTCAAGCCCTTGATGATGTTCTCTTGCCTCCCCAGGCCTCCCCTGAGATGCCCTGCTCTCTCCTTTCCACTTGCTAGAATCCAGTCTACTCTCCAAGGTTCTACTCAAATGCCCACCTCCTATCCAAACCCTGTCCCACTATAGCACAGAGTGAGTGTCTCTCTTTGCTTCCTCCTTGCACTTTTCATCATAGATCATTTGTATTTGTTAGCCTTTCTCTCTCTCTCCAGCTAAATCCCAAGTACATGGTACAGTCTTTGAACTCAGAATTTAGGTAGTTATTGTCTTTTTTTTTTTTTTTTGAATGGCCTGGAGCTAAGAGTTAATTACAGTCATTGTTGACACAAGGTCAAAAGAAAGAACAGAACGAATGGGATACAAGAAAAGACTGTTTTGAGAAGGGAGCAAGAGGGGAGGAACGGGGCTGTTAGTCCCAGTAGTGCTGCCACCAGGGTGGACAGCTTTGCAGAAGGCAATGGGGGATCCTCTCCACCATCTGGCCAACAGCTCCTATGGGAGCTTCCAGTTTCATTCTGTGCTGTAAATTTGGCTGAGAGAAAAACACCAAGGCTGACCCAACATGATAATTTAACTCTACAGTGAATTGTTTGTTTTTTCCTTTTTTTTCTGGCTCCATGCAGTTTTGTCATCAAGAACTAAAGGAAAACGTGTCTCCTGTTTTACTGCTTGCCTCACTCTCAAGGCATTGATGAGCGATTTCGGAATTAAAAAAAGCTAGTATGAAGCTGCTTTGGTAAAGCACAAAACGCTAGCTTGGGGATTGCGCAGATCTCTGTCCTGTGGTCAGAAAACATATCCAGAAACACAGGTACTGTCCATTTAGTCAAGGTCCAAGTCTTTCGTCAGCCCAGAAAGTTTCAAGTTTGACTCCCTGTCCCACATCGTGAAGAAGGGTCAGGGAAACTTCCTGCATTTCTTCTGTATGAGGAACCCTGGCAGGATAGAGCCATTGGCCAGATGCATACACACAGCTCCCCAACCCCTCCCCTCTCCGGAGCCCTGACAGTGGCACACACACTTGAGACTGTCCTCAATTTCAGCACAGCCACACACAGCAGGGAATGTGAATAAGGGAAGAGGAAGATCAAAGAGCAAAAGATGAAGCCAGGGGAAGAGGCAGACAAAAATAGAGAGGAGGGATAAAAGAGAGAGGAGGGAGAAGAGAAGCTAGAGGGAGACAGGCTGGGACAGAAAGAGGCAGACAGGGCAGTAGCGAGGTGGTTCGTCCTCTGTTTCATTTCCTCTCCTTGATATATAAACGTTTTCCTCGAGAGGGCACGGTCCTCCTGACTGAAGTGGGTGGGATGGCGCTGGGGGGCGAGCCTGGGTCTCTGGGTTCTGGTCCTCACTGGACTCTCACTGTGTTCCACGAAGGCTTCTCTGAAGTCCACACACTTGAAAGTATCCACTCCAGTCAGCTCAACTATTTCAACTAAATCCATTTCCATCAAATTATCACTTCTAGCGGGGATAGAAAAATTAATGATTTCTTGAAGGGACTATTGTATTTAAATATTTCAAGCCTGTTGGTGTGATGTGTGTCAGCAAGAGAGAAACATATTGACTTGGAGCTGCAGCTAATGCTGGCTTTTATAAATGCCCTGTCAGATAAATAATGGCTCTCAATGGATCCAATATGATGTACAGTTCTAAAGCAAGCAGGGTTTTGCAAAGAGGCTCAAAGGAAACTGCCATCACAATACCATGAGCTGAATAATGGGATTTTCGTTTATCTTTCCTACCAGAGAAAGGAGCAATGGAGAGGTTGGCTTGGCAGGCAGCAAGGAGAAGGTAGATTGATTCCTCAGATTCCACAAAAGGTCCAAACCCTGAACAAAGGCCTCCAAGAGTCTCCAGAATACCAAAGAGCAAGCAATATTTGTGTACGTCCATTTGACAACTGAGCAGCTCAGCTGGGGTGTTCAAGGGTTACTCCTGCAGGACGCGCAAAAGCCCCTCTCAGCTGACAAGAGCTGTGGGCCGGGCGGGAAAAGCCTGGGGTGTGCATCGCTCCAGCCAAGACTGAACATGGTAATGACCAGGGCAATGGAGACAGTTCAGCCGCCTACTCTATGTCTCGTTGTCCTCCTCTTCCCCCTCCCTCCTATAATTTACTCTGTCCTCTACTTCACTGCACATCAGAGAACAAATCGTCTTATAGGATGAATCTGGGTCCCCTTAGAATTCATATATTGAAACCTGATCCCCAGGGTGAGGGAGGGAATTTGGAAGTGAGGTCCTTCGGAAGTGATTAGGTCATGAAGGAGGAGCCCCTGTGAATGGGATTAGTGCCCTTGAGACTCCAGGGAACTCCCTTACCCCTTCCACCGTGTGCAGTTACAGAGAGAAGTCTGCCATCTCCGAACCAGAAACAGGTCCCTTACCAAGCACCAAGTCCAAGGACACCTTGACCTAGAACTTCCCAGCCTCAAACTGTTAGATTAAATTTATGTAGTTCACGAGCTGCCCAGTGGGTGGCGTACTGTTGTAGCAGCCTCAACAGACTAAGACAACCTAATCGGGAAACTGGAACGATGTCATTTTGCTTCCTGTTAAGAGTTCCAACAAATAGGAGGTGAGGGGTGGGTGTGTGAAGGGATTACATGCAGCTGGATGGAGGGGAGATGGTATTATTGTCTGTGCACTTCAATTACCCACAGTCAGTGGAGGACTGACCCTATTACAACGGCCTGCCCACAATTCATCTTCAAAAGACATTTGAAGATCACAAGTTAGAGGACTTTAAAATCCTAAACAACCTCATTCAAAGCGAAACACTCACTTAGCTTGGACTTTTCTGGCCTGCTCCGGGTTTTAATGTTATCTTCTATTTAAAGCAATTGAAAATCTTTGCTCTCTCACAGATAAATAGAGTTGAAAGATTAATTAAAATGTAGAACAGAGAATACCCTCCCATATTTCACATGAGGACATGGCGAAAAGGAACCATGCAAATCAACAGTAATTCAAAAGACCTCATCTTGACTGAAATTGTTCTGTTAATAAGCTAAAATGCCATACAACTTTTTTAAAAAGAGAAATCCAACCTGCTAGCATGCCACCACTGTACTAAATTTCCTCACAGAAATTAGCTATTCCCATGTTCCAGCTAAGGATCCATCCTTAATCTTAGTAGGAAGAGAAACCTTCTGCAGGCACATTTGCTGGGTGTGTATTTTGCTGAATTGAGAGAAACCTCCCCCACCTCCCCTAATTCCATGACCTTGAATTTATGGGATTACTGTGGCATCACTGTGGATTTGAATTTACCATCGCTTCTGAAGTAGGCTCTTGCCAGACGTGTGGCCTCTGCACAACCAGCGAAGACACAGAGCTCCCCTCTGCATCTCACGCCAGTCCCTGTCACACCACGGAGCCTGGAGAGATGACTATTCTGCCAAGTGAAAGTAACACCGAGTAAACCCTGGGTTCTTAATCCCAGAGACACTGAAAGCTTTCAGCAGAGAAATACGATAGACATATAAGTTGCCTGAGTATTTCATGTTTGTAAAGAAAATGGCCTCAAATGACAACAACCAAGTGTCCACATGCCTCCCAGACACTCAGTTCTGTGGCATATTTTTTAAAGTTAAAAAAAAAAAAAGGGAAAAAAGAGAAAGGTTCATATTTTTAGGGCAACTACTCACCTGTCTGAAGTGAGCTCAGACAGTCTGAAAGCTAGGACTTTCCTTTAAACCTCCGGTTATTCACCTCTCTGGCACTCTGCCTCGGGCACTGCTAACTGTCCCATCACACGGACAGCAGGAACAGTCTCCCACCTTCCGCGAAGCAATTCCTTCAAATTCTGGCCGTGCGTCTTGTAGAGGCAAAGCGTCATACACTAGGAAAGAATGTCAGTGCCGCACATACATCATAATCGGTGCGGGAAACTCTGAACCAAGAGCCACCAACAGACTCTCCTGACTCTGGGCAGCCTGTTTTTCTGAGCCGACTGCTGCAGATGCCAGTCTTGTCCTGCTTTCCTTCAGGGGACTCTGAACAACAGCATGCAAAAGTATGGTGTGCCCAATCCTGTTGTCCCCTCGGATTTGTCACCCTGACAAAGACAACACCTCTCACCCACTCTGGTGTTTAACTACCATTTCTTCCTGGACCTTTATGGTTCTATGGCCATCCACGTGTCCACTCCCCTTCTTCTGCATTCTCAGAACTTGTGTGTGTTTCTAAACTGAGACACAATTTCTAGAAAGCTGCATCACATGACTAGCAAGGGGGAAAGTGTTTTCTCCAAAAGTTATGGTAAAACTAGCTCTGTGTGAAGGCAACTCCCACGCAGTCATTAAGCTCCCTCTGCAGAGCAGGGGCCAGTGCCATGACTGCGCTACAAACTCGATATTCAGCAACGGCTGACACAAGCTACATCCCTGCTCTCAGGCAACTTACATCCTCATTAAAGGGGAGGATGGGAGAGAAATAGAGAATAGGAAAGGAAAGGAAAATAAACCAGATAACTACGCATTGGGATGAGTCCTACATGTACACTTGTGACACAAGCCCCTGAAATAGGTAACAGTTTTGGGGAGGGCACAACAGCAACACACACACAACAAATTCTACCGTCACCCCACCGTGACAACTCCGCTTCTCAAAAAGTGACTTTATGTGGGTTCCTTCTTGTTGGGCAGAGGGAGGTCCTGCTTGTGGTCATATCATCCAGGGAGTGGGAAACCCTCCCAGCAAATGAAATGACGTCTCCCTTTGCACACAAAAATACAAAAAGTGGAGTTTAATATATTAATTGTATTTTTGTTCCCTCACAAGCACACAGGCCAAGAAAATAATAAAAATTTAAAAATGCATTATTTATCTGACTCCCCTGAGTCCTACCTCATTCCCAAAGACCCTGCTCAATTTTTCTATCCAAATTCAGGAATATCAAAATAAAGTTTTGAAGGACTATTTCCTTTTCCCTTCATTTCCTATGTCTTCATAGCTCTCGAAACATTTTATCTTTTTCTTCAAAATGTTTGCAGGCCTTGCTATCATCTACTAACCACCTAATGCTGACCCTCTTATTTCCCTTTGAAGCGATTTCTTATATCCTCCATGAAGCAGTTCTGGTGTTGGCCATGTCTTCTAACTCAAAGTGATCACCGACACCTTCCTCTCCTCTCAGCCCCTAAACCGCAAAGGACCCACAGCGACCCTGACCTCTAATTTGAAAAATACTTTCCTATGTCATCCCCAGCACATCTATCTGCTTCTTTGTTCTTCTCCAAGATCCTGCTGTCAATGGGCAGCAGACCCGGGAACAGCAGTCACTTCTATAGATCTTCAGGTCCATATGCTGCTTACTTTTCTCTAGCCGACCACAGGCATCTCACCCAAAGTGAGCAACAGCTGTTCTGGAAACCTTTTCCACACCAGCAGGCAGGCCTTTGAGAGTCTAAGAGAAAAGCATAGGAAAAGGCAATAATCCTCACTCAAAGTTTTCAGCAGGAAATGGAACATCTCCAAGAGCATTCAGCCTCACTGGCACCGGACAAAGACACAGGAAGAACTGCCTCACATCTCCAGCTAGTCTCCTCTGCGAGCTGACATTTCCTTGCTTGGCAACTGTGGACAGCATTCCGAAACTCTGCAGCTCTGTGAGCTCAGAACAAATTTTTGTTCTCAAAGAAAATATGAGAAACTTTAAGTATCCCAAACCAGAGTTTCAAAAATGTTTAAACAGAGGCACCTGGGTGGCTCTGTCAGTGAAGCGTCTGCCTTCAGCTCAGGTCATGATCCCAGGGTCCTGGGCTAGAGCAGATGGATCTCTCTGCTCAGCAGGGAGTCTGCTGCTCCCTCTCCCTCTACCTGCCACTGCCCCCTGCTTATGCTATCTATCTCTCTCTGTGTATAAAATAAATAAATAAAGTCTTTCAAAATAAATAAATAATTTTTAAGGGTTCTGGGATCTTCCTGACGAGGTCCAACCCATATTTCCAACATTATCATCACTAATTCTCCTTCATGTTTATAAAAACTCCTGCCAAAGCACCTGCAGCATTGTTTTCTAAACAAACCCAGCATTCTCCAACCTCTGAGCACGTGCTCATCCGAGTCCTCTGTCTTGGAATGTTCTTCATTCTCAGCCCTCATTTGAGACTCCTTCCACTGCTGCCTCCCCCAAAAATCCTTCTCCACACCTCCTCCAGCCACAAGCCATCTCTTCTTTAGCCTGCTCCCCTGACATACTACTTAAAGGTCTATGACAAAATTGGCCAAATTCTGTCTTGCGTAATAGCCATTGACCATAAGCTCACTGAAGGTAAGTCCTGGATGTTAATGACCCTGTTCTTCCATCTAGCGTGCAGCACATGTAACAGGCAACACTGAGATATTCGTTAAGTGTAAGGAATCCCAGTGACACTTTCTCTTCGATGACAGACTGCACAGAAAGGAAAGCTTCTCTTGCAAATTTGTGATTATCTCTTCTTCCTTAGGTGTCGCTGGACACTGAGCAGAGTGTCTGGTAGATAGTAATAATTCCATACATATTTGTCATCACGGAGGAGGAAGAGGATGTTGGTATAAAGAAGAGAAAGAGCTAAATGAGAAAGGACCATTATGGTGGCAAAAAGACGGCCACAAATTTTTTAACATTCTTCCCATGCAGAGGTGTGGTCTGTGTTTTCTCCCTTGAAGGTGGGCAGGTTCTGGAACTGCTTTGACCAATTAAATTAAGTAAAAATGGCACTGTGCCAGTTTCCAAGCCCAAGTTCTCACAAGACTAGTTTCCAAGCCTTGCAACCCAGTTACCAGGCTGGGGGAGAGCAAGAAGCCCAAAGCAAGGTCTATACGAAAATGAATCAAGTCTCCAACAGCGCTCAGCTGAGAGTTTCACCAACTTGCCACCCATCTAAGTGAACCTTCTTAGAAGTAAAATCTCCAGCCCCCGTTGAGCCACCCCAGCCCACAGCCAATGGAAAGAGCTATCCCCAGCAAAGCCCACCAAGTAGCAATTCGCAAGCAAATTAAAGTGTTGCTTGCTTGCTTTAGGCTCTAGGAACCCTATATATTCCTAGTCAGGGGGGATTTAGGGACATACAGCTCAGAAATGTGTTTGGGATGGAAAATGACCTTGGTAGTCCAGTCTGGCCTCATGATCAGATTCTAGTAACTGAACATGAGTGTTGCTATTTCAAGCCATTAAGCATTGCGATGGTCTGTTAAAGAACAGTAAATAATTGGGACAACCACTTAGCTAACTTTTTTTTTTCTTTTAAGATCAACTGTGTCATATTTAAAAATCTAAATATTTCCCAGATTTTTCAATATCCATCACATAGTCACGTGGCCAGTTCATGAACGGGCTTCTCCTTTTGAGTGATGTACATGCTCTGTGTGGTGTTCCAACTATACTACACCAAAAACTCTCTCTGGGTGGAGGGAGAGGATGTGGGCCTCATGCTCCAGCTTCAACTAAAGCTGCACCTTTTCCTCCCACTGTTGTATTATGGGATCCCCCTCAAGAATCTATTTGAACAAAGGATTCTATCGCTGAAAAATGTTTGAAAAGTACTGTTCTAGAGTATGAAGCCCAGCACATCTGAGGCTGTGTTCTCTTACGGCTCTGATTATTTTCACGAACCAGGGAAGCAACTGCTTAAATTGTTTTCCATTTACAAGCAAAGCGAAACTGAAACCCTCGCTGCATTCCCTACAATCTCTCCTAGGTTGGGCATTTTTGCTTCTGCCTGGGATTCCTGGCACATGAAAGGCAAGTCCTGTTGCTATCAGAGGTTCCCTCTACAAGCAGCAAAGCAGTGACACCTGCTTGGAAAAATTCTTCCCAGGAGTCATGGATGACATTTCTGGGAAAGATCCCAGAATGGCACGTTGGAAATTAATAAGCGTACCAAGCAAATGGTTCCTATGGAAGATGTATCCTCTTGTTCATTCAGCAGAATTGTATTGTCAGCGTAATGGCCTCCCTGCCTCCCTGGGCCACTACCATTCATTGCTGAAGCCATTTGACATTATCTTTTATAGGCTGAGGCTTGCTTTAGACTCTAGGAACCCTATATATCCCTAGTCAGGGGGGATTTAGGGACATACAGCTCAGAAATGTGTTTGGGATGAAAAATGACCTTGGTAGTCCAGTCTGGCCTCATGATCAGATTCTAGTAACTGAACATGATGCTTCTCCCATGACCAGGTGCCCACATTCCTCCCATTTCCAGCCCCTGGGTCCCAACCTACTCTCTACCCCATCTTCCGTTTCCTCAAAACCATAGCCCTATCATCATTTCTTCATTCAGTCTGGGCTCTGACAGAATCTCTGATATGATGTATGCCTTCCTGGGTCTGAGCACCTTGCCTTTTCCAGGATCCTCATCACTGGGCTCTACATCCTTGCAAGCAGACCCCCTGACACCTCTTGCTGGCCCATCTCAACACTGGCTCTTCTCCAATCTGCCACCACACTCTTCAGAAACCACACACAGCAAGCAGCGTGGCTTGCTTCTACCCCTGCAGGCAGACTCAGCCTCTTTCGGGACCTGCCCCACCACAAGGGGGTAAGCTGTTCCTCGGATATTGTAGGGCCTGCTGGGGCTGCCATAATGAAGAACCTCAGACCAGGTGGCTTAACCAACTGAAATGCATTGTCTCACAGTTGGGAAGCTAAAAGTCTGAAATCAAAGTATCGACAATGTTGGCTCCCTCTAAGGGCCGTGAGGGAAGGATCTCTGCCAGGACTCTCTCCACGGCTTGTAGATGGCCATCTTCTCTCTGTGTATTCACAGCATTTCCCCTCTGTAGGCCTCTGTGCCCACATTTCCTCCTCAAGTAAGAGTATCAGTCAGGTTGGATTAGGGCCCACATTATGACCACATTTGAATTGAATTACTTCTGTAAAACTCCCATCTCAAATATGGTCACATTCTAAGATACTGAGATGTTAAGCTCTCAACAGATAAATGGCCTTGGAGGTGAGGGGCACACCACACTCATAACAGATGCCATCCCTCCAGGTTAGGTCATCTCATTGTCTACTTGGTCTGAGCTGGAGAGAGTCTAAAGGCTGCCATTTTCAACTCAACCTCACTCCTATAATGAGGAAATCCAAATGGTATCCACAGCTAAGCCTCTTACACGAGCATATCTTTAAAGTCTGGTGAGGTGGAACGGCCAAGAGCTTATTTTCACCTGAGAGACTGAGACACCTCGTGGAGTGAACTGACACAAAAGGGGACAGGAAGACAAGTGGCCGGCAGGAAAAAACATGGTGACTGTCACCTGGATGTTTCTTCCAATCTCTATAAATTCATAGTCCTTGGAGGTAAAGATAGACTTCAAATTAAAAATAAAGGATCTGTTTTTATTTTTTAGATGTTTTTAGTTTTTGTAGCATAAGCAATGCTGCCTTATTACCTGGCTAATAGGGAATAACATTATCCTGATTTCCCAGCCTCAAACAGCATAGCCCAGCACACCAATGGCTCAGAAAATACAGTAAAGCTTTCATGACAAAGTATTCTCGTACATCAACTAGATAGAACATAAGTAGCAGCATCCTGTGGATACCAGGATGCCCAGAAAAATCAGGAGCAGGAACTATGGTGCCCAGGAGACACCAAGGGGTGGGTGACTACTGTGGTTTGTGAGAACACTTAAGTCACATCACAGAAATCTTCAGAAATTATCGGGGAGATGGGCGTGGTTTTGCAAGGAGCTAGGGTCCATATCACACCAAGTGAGAGCAAGACTTAACAAACACAAATTGTCTCCAAAATTAATGATTGTGTGTGTGTGTGTGTGTGCGCGCGCGCACGCACGCATGCACACGTGCTTCACTGGATAACTAGGGCTTCCAAAGTCACAGTTAAAGAAGAGTTTCTAGAAGAGTAATATTTTTGAAAAGGGAGCTCCTGCTTGATTGCAATGCAATTTCAATTTGGCTTTATCTAACTCAGAAAGGTTAAAATTTAACGTTAGCATCTGGTCAGTGTGTTTCCTCTAACCACCGTGTTAAAGAGATGCATACTTCTGTCTCTTCAAACATTGATAGTCCGTCATCTTTATTTGGGCAATGGAATTGCAGGTGAGGAAAGTCTACCAAAGAGGTACATGACCTAATTCACCTCCATTATTGTGATTTTATTAAAGAAAAGTGATCAAAGCTAGACTCTTTTGTTGGCTTCACCTGGAAAAACAAAATTCCCAGAAGAGGAGGCACACGAACACCAAGAGACTCCCAACAAATCAAATGGTCGCCAAGTTCAACAGCGTAAAATCCTATTGAAACACTGACCCCCATTGTCTCCTAGTTGTGGTTTGGGCTGGAAGTCTATGCAGCTTGCAATGAATCCACGAACCAAGGTGGAAGGCTTATGACAACCTTATTTTCGTTGTCAGAAAGTACATGAGAAAGCCAAGCAGAGAAGGATAACAAAGGGCAGAAATCCTGAGGCTAAATTACAGGTTTATATATCCATGCAATATTATTAGCCTAGTCAAATTCCTACTGAGCTTCTGCATTCTGTTTAGACTTCTCCGTGGCTTCTGTGGGACACCATGCTCTATGCTTGGCTGCCTCATGAAGTGTTGTTATTTAACAGCTGACGCATTCCATCTAGCTGTGGCAACCAGTCCCCACAGAGGTTTTACATTAGTTTAATTTTTCAAAGTTCTACAATTTTTTGTTTTAGTTCAACAGAAGTAGTAACAGAGATGGGACGTTTGATCAAGGTCATTTTTTTTAAAGATTTTATTTATTTGACAGAGAGAGATCACAAGTAGAGAGAGAGGGGAAGGAGCAGGCTCCCTGCCTAGCAGAGAGCCGGATGCAGGACTCGATTCCAGGACCCTGAGATCATGACCTGAGCTGAAGGCAGAGGCTTAACCCACTGAGCCACCCAGGTGCCCCCAAAATAAAATCTTCCTGTAGTCCCCAGAGAAGGTGAGTGGACTTCCTGTGGTTCATAAGACTGAGGGCGGAGTCACTTTATTTGGCTAACAAGACAGTTATCCTTGAAGGCTAAGAACTTTTTATATTGTTGGGTTACATTTATAGTCTGAGCAATCAGCACAGTTCCGAGCACACCAAATGGGCTCAAAAAAATATCTGATAATGGAACAATTGAATGGTAAAGAAAAGGAACGGAAGTTTTGCTTCAATACAGTCTCAAGTATTTATTCTCCCTGACAGCTCACTTGTGTTTCTCTTGCATTTTGTAACTTTGTTCTTAGGATGCCGTAAGGAGCTGGAAAAGAGGCCAGAGGCAGAGAGAATAGCACCTCATAGTGACAAAAGAATGCAGGGTAATAACCTTGGTAGAAAGGAGGGAAGTGACTGTCTAATTAGTACTAGGCATCTAGGAGCTCATCTGGGGTCCTGTGCGCTCTGGCTCTCCCGGCCTCACCCTGGCCCCCGCCTCACCCTGGCCCCCGCCGCAAGCCAGCCTCACCTCTGCGCTGTAGCAGCCGGTATAGGTCACCATTTCATGAGGGCACCATCTAAATTGCTCCTAGCTCTCACTTCTCTGAGCCACTAGAATGATCCTGGGTGGACGAAGGTCTCATCTCCTCCAGCCACCGGGACAAAGAAACAGAAAAACACACAGAAGAGAGGGTGGACGGGCCCCTGGCAGGGCAGGGAAACACGGTGTGTTCTGAAAGGCTGGGAGAAGGAAGTGCTGCAGGGCTGTGGAGCTTCCCGGCCAGAGGTTTAAACCTGCGGTCAGTAACTCTACACTCGAGAAGGTGAGTCTGTTCAGAGAGAAGCCCTCAGAGACTCTGCTGACTGTCACAAAGAGATTCGAAGCACGTTTGTGTTCCCCCACTTTGACCTCCACCCCACTCCCTTCCTCTCGGGGGCACTTCTTTCCTTTGGAAGACATTGGATTTTGTCCACCGAGGCACAAAAGTTTCACCCTCCGCAAAGTGGCTAAGAGGGCAAGGTGGCAGGAAATCCTTCCCCCCACACCACCCACACACACAGCCAGCGCAGGTGCATAGACCTGGCTGCGGTGCTCCCGGACCTGGTGGAGCGGGTGCTCGGGGAGAGGGGGCTGGGGAGGGGCTCCTGCCCGGTGCTGCGGGTGAGCAGGCCTCCAGGCAGACAGGAGAGGAAGGCGGCAGAGCTCTCCTGCCAATGGGAATTCACAACTAGGCTGTTTACTATTTTAAGTGCTTCTGCAAAAGAATGTGAGAAGCAGAAAAGGTCAGAATTGTGAGCTGTCCATTACGGCTTACGGCTCCAAGAGGACAAGAAATAGGAAAATGACGGAATTAATGAACAGGAGACAGAACAAAGGGGAAATGAGGGACAAACAATGCTTGGCAGTGTCCTTAGATATACTTTTCCATGCCGTCCATGCGGAGGGGTGCCAAGACTAAGGGATGATCAGAGCACGGAAAAAGAGCCCAGGTAAATGCATGGAAACATGTTAGTCCTTTGGGACAATAATAGTAAAACCCTGCTGAATGTTATTGGCAAAGGGTTAGTTGTTGGTTAAAGGAGTCTGCATTGGGAATCGTTTCTGTTCACAGGAGCACTCTCTTTGCTAGGACCACAAAGCAAAGAACTTTACTTTTTAATATATTGGGTACTGTTTATTGGCAGGTGTCCAAGAGGTAGACCTGAAAATATCAGATCCTATATTTGGATTTCCCTAGCTATGAGGGAAAAAAAAAAAAGAAAACAAATATGGGCTTGGCACCTATTTGAGGATGTAAGTGAAATCTTGAGTGGAAAATAAAGCTCACATCTCCATGACAAATGCAAATCCATCCTAAAATCCAAAGTGGTTAATAAGTGCTGAAGTGTTATGGATAAAGGAGGGATGGAAGGAAGCAGGCGAGCGAGGGAAGGAAAGAAAGCATGGATTTTAAAACTCTCCAGACCAAGTACCCCAGCACTGATCCCTGGACCCCCACCTACTTTGCAGCAACCATCAGTGTGCTGTTTCCCCTCTCCAGGCCCCAAATCCCTCTCTGTGGTGGCAGTATCTAAGAGGGGTAAAGGTTTATTTTTTTTTAAGATTTTATTTATTTATTGGACAGAGATCACAAGTAGGCAGAGAGGCAGGCAGAGAGAGAGGAAGGGAAGCAGACTCCCTGCTGAGCAGAGAGCCCAATGTGGGGCTCCATCCCAGGATGCTGAGATCGTGACCTGAGCGGAAGGCAGAGACTTTAACCCACTGAGCCACCCAGGCACCCCATGGGGTAAAGGTTTAAACCTAGAATATAGCACGCACTCAGGAAATACGAGTTTGTCCCTTCTTCCCTCAGAATGGCTTCAGGGCAGCAACACTGAATTCTTTTTAGCAGGTCTTAAACTTCATTTTGCAGAGGCAGAGCAGTCAGAAGCAAAAAAACAGAAATGAACTAATGAGTAAAAATGAGGTAACGGTAAAGTAATCCCAAGAAATGGGTAATTGTTCTTGGTCACTACAAAAGCGTAATAAATATTCAGTTCTGTCCTCTCACACTGAGCAGAGCAACGCCTGCAGACTCACTGAGAGCTTACTCAGGGGGCCTTTGCAAGGCCACTGACCACTGAAGCCTTCGTTCCTCACCTTGGCTCTGTGGCCACTGACCCATAGGTCATCTCTCCTTTTGGTGTAGAAATGGAATCAGGAAGAGCAGCAGCATCCTAACCAACACGGTCATGGTATAACGCCCGGTTTAGTCTCAGAACACTTACTAGATCATCTGACTTTAGCTTAGGGCAGGAGTTCCCGATATTTAAAAATGTGAGAGCCGGATGCTTGGGTGTCTCAGTTGGTTAAGCAGCTGCCTTCGGCTCAGGTCATGATCCCAGCGTTGTGGGACTCCGAGCCTGCATCTCCCTCTGCCTCTGCTGCCACCCTGCCTGCCTGTGCTCGCTCTCTTTCTCTCTCTCTCTCTGGCAAATAAATAAATAAAAATTTTTTAAAAATTAAAATAAAAAAATGACAGCAGTCTCTTTTGCCATGTCAAGAATGTCACAGGACTCCCCATGTAACCCAAGACGTCCTTTTCGTACCTGTCAATTAAGAAAGCCTATCATCTCAGAACACCTAGGTGGCTCAGTGGGTTAAGCCTGAGGGTCCTGATCTCAGGGTCCTGGGATTGAGCCCCGCATCGGGCTCTCTGCTCAGCAGGGAGTCTGCTTCCCCCCCCCTCTCTGTCTGCTGCTCTGCCTACTTGTGATCTCTGTCTGTCAAATAAATAAAAATCTAAAAAAAGAAAAGAAAGAAAACCCATCATCTCAAAAACCTACTCTTAAGTGTGAATTATCTTTCACCCCATGGCATCTACGTATATTGAAATATAGTCACAATGTTTGTGTGTAAAATATTATTGATCCCACAACATCTGAGGACACAGTGAGAATACAGCTTTCTGGATACCTTGCAACAGAGTTACACGTAACCTCCCCCCTCCTGGAGGGGCAAAGCCCACATGTGAGGAACCCTTGCCTGGAGCACTGAGCATCTTGCTTCTTTTATATGAATCTCCATCAAGGGGATGGAGGGTGGCTCAGTGGGATAAGCATCTGTCTTCAACTCAGGTCACGATCCTGGTGTGCTGGGATGCAGCCCTGCCTCCATGGCCCTGCACAGAGCTCAACGGCAAGTCAGCTGCTCTTGCTCCTTCTGCCCCTCCGCCCTGCTTGTGTGCTCACTCTTGTTCTCTCTCTCAAATAAATAAAATCTTTAAAAATAAAATAAAATAAATCTCCATCAAAAAAGCTGAAGAAGAATAATGATTTCATCAATTTTGAAGCCAACTTTTAGAAATAGAAATGTGGAGAGAATATTCAAATATTGAGAGTAAATTGATCCCTAACGTTATAATGAATTAATGCATATATTGCTTATAAACAAACAAAATTTATTTCCCCCATTTTAGAGGCTGGGAAGTCTAAAGTCAGGCACCAGTATGGCCATGGCCTGATGGGAAGCTCTGTTTCTAGTTTATAGCTGGCGTCTTCACTGTATCCTAACTTAGGCTAAAGGAAGGAATCTCTCCCACCAGCCTCTTTTTTTTCTTCTTCTTCTTTTCTGTCTTTTTTAAGGAAGAGAGCAAACATCCTATTATCTCTCCTCTGAAGCACTAGAAAACAAGAGTGAAGAAAAAAACAACAACACCACAGTTTTCATATGGAATTATTGGTACAGTGACATAACTATGTCTGAGCCTCTTGAGAAATTAATGCTGATTAATTCTTATTCATTGTATCTGTTAAAAATGGAGCAGTGTATTTTTAGATGAAATTTAAATTTGCCATAATAGGCAAATAAACTAGCTGGGTTTAAAGCCTTTAAAATCTGGTTACTAAAACAGAAGGGAAAAACTCCAGACACTCATACAATTGTTTGGCATAGGCTAAAAGTCTCAGGGAAAAACCAAAGCAACTAGCTAACTGAAGATTCCTTTTTCTTGTCTGAGTATCTTAAACAAATGACAAAACATAATAATGGTGAGCCCCAACAATACCTCCAGTCCTCCCAGATGAATGCCATTTTTATGAGACCACCCCCAGCAACAGGTCCACGGTTTCAACGCAAATCATGTGTTCCCCCAAGTCACTGGTTAATGTGGAGGCGTCTGGTCCTGTTGGAACAGGCTTGAGCATCTGCCTTCCACGTTTGGTTATGGTCTGTGTCCATAAACACGGCAGCAGAGAAGGCCCAGCAAAATTATTCACCAGGGACCTGTTTACATTTCTACTGTCAATTCTAATAGGTTTTTTATTGAATTAAATTCTTCTGCCCTCATTAGAATCATGATTGCCTGTCACTGAGTATGACATGTTTGAATTCCCACAAGGATGTTAGACTCTCCATCTTGTATATTGCCCAGGAGGGATCAAGGACAAGGCGCAGTTGAAAATTTTACATGTCAATCCTTGAAATGATGGTGTAAGTACTGCTCAGCAAGTAAGTAATTGTGTTTCACAACAAACAATCGCGCAAACTCCTGGTGTTCTTTTGTCTGGAGGGATGAGCAGCTCTGTAGGTCCTGACACACATGGTCAGGCTGACCCGCCACCTCCCAACCTCGGCTTCTAGATGAATCACCTTGTGGCTTCTCGGGTCTCGTTGGAAAACATGACAATCACAACAACAAACTAGAGGACCTACAGGCCAGCAAAGCTTACAGCCATGGACAGCCACATCACCTGGGGTGGGGTGAGGGGTAAGGCTTTGGGCTAAGAACACAATAGAAGGTTCAGAGACACTTGGATGCTGCGGTGAACAGATGACTCTCTCTGCTAGATAAGGGGAGAGAGACCTCCAAAAGGTGGCCATGTTTATTGAACATTTATTCTCCCAAGTTCTTTTTATACTTTCTTTTTTAAGAATTCCAACTCAGTGAGGAAAAAATGATTACACCCGTTTTAACAAAGAGGTCCCTGGAACTCAGAGAGCCAGTATCCCACTGTCATACAGTAAGCAGCCAAGAGGAAGGGAGACCACATTTGTCTGACTCTCATATTAAGCTCCCCCTCCTACAGTGGCTTGGGGCAGAGGCCTGGAATGTGACAGAAGCTGTCAAAGGGGGCTTTAGGGACTCAGAAAGGGTCCTAGCTAAGAGGATCAATGGACCCACAAGCCAGATTCCACAGAGATCTACGAGCACAGATACAGTCCCATCTGGACCATCCTGAAAAGACGTTCATGGTTTGGAGTTCGCTCTTTCTTCAGTAACTAAGAGGAAAGAAATAGAGGAACTCTGGTAGCCAAGAATTATGGTGGGAGAAAAGTAAACCATCTTCCATTTCCTTGATCCTTAATTTTTAACCAAGTATACGGATGTCATTCCATGAGACTGTCTTTCTGGGGGGCTTAACCAGCGTCAAATTAGACTGCTTCATCCTCTAAGTCTTAAAATGTTCACATTTTATAGCTTGATCTTGTCTTTCAACATGCCAATTTGCCTGTCTCTTAGTGATGTTCCTTTCCCTTGAGAATCCAGATCTCCAGGAGTGGAGTCCAGGCATCTCTATTCTTAATAAGCTCCACAGGAAGTCCTAGATGCCCCGCCCCCTGCCACAGTGAGAGTCCCAAGATATAAAGCAAGCTAACATTTTGCAGTTAGATATCAATCAGTCATGGTGTCTTCATGGTGGAAAAAATAAGGAGGGACAGCTTTTGGACAGGAGGCTATGAGACATAGGCTGGCTCTCAAGAAACCCAGATTTTCATCCATGTTTAAATTCTTCTTCAGGAGATTTGAAATCAACTGCATTGGAATATCCAAAAAAAAATTCTTTCTATTAAAAGCAACCATAAACTAGAATGAGCAGAATATAAGGATAGAGTCTGTTTGATCCTTTGATGGCTTGCTTATTTGCCCTCATAAACTCAGAACTTGGAACCTAGGTAAGGAAGCAGTGTTGCCCGCTCACTACTGACGGCCTCTTGAAAAACCTGATTTCCAGCCACGTCTCTTTACTGACATGAAGCAGGGAAACAACTTCTCTCTTCTCAGACGATTGCTCCTTTCCTTCCTCTACCTCCCTCTTCCCTTCCACGAACGCTCCTTTGTTATTCTTTGTTCTGTCCTCCGGGTTCATTCTCTGCATCTCAACTTTCTTGGACAACCTCTCTGTACTTGGCCTCTACACATCTCCTTCTGTTTTGATTTCTCTCTCCTCTCAGACTTCAGGATGCCTTCTGTTCTAACATCACTCCTTTCCCTGCCACTCCCAGGCTCATGGTTTGGTACCAAGCTGTTTCCTGTTCACTGGCAGCTAGCCTCAAATTCCATTCTGCCACAGGATTTAACTCTAAGTCAGGCAGTAAATGGGCTCTTTACAAATCTAGCTTAATTTAAAGAACTCTCTCCGTGAGCTGCATTTCTGGGGACATTTTTCAAAGGTGTTAGCAGCAAGGCTGTATGCACTTGCTTGTACAACAGCAGACTGGTTTCTGTTTCTGTCACTCTGAGAGACCCACGTTAGGTCTCAAATTAACCAGCCAGTGTAAACTGCAGAAACCAAGAGAGGGATTTCACAGACTCGTTTTTTTCTTCTAATTTGTATAATTTTAGCAACTAGGACGTGAGGTGTACAGGCACAAGTGTCTGCGCGGCAGAAGGAATAGGAGAATATTGAGTTGATCAGCTTGGAGTGCAGGATGGATGTTGCAGAACAGAGAAGACTGAAAGTCATTAATTATTACTCCATCATTCAACCTGGATGACTGAGGGAATGGCTAAGTCCTTGTCCTTCCTTGTGGCATACGGTGACAATTCACGTCCTACACCTTTCTTATCGTGTCTGCTTGGGACCATTGACATTTGGTTCATAAGGTCATTTTTTAAAGGGCTCATTTTGATAGACAAACTGTCCATGGGTCTCTGAACAACTTGGAAAATCTATACTAAACAGTGTTTGAGTGCCGTGCTACGTGAGTCCGGGGACGTAACAATACTCACGCGTCCAGACAAGAGGCCCACCTGACTCACTTTGTTTAGAGAGATTCCAGTTTTCCTTGTGACTGAGACCTTTCACCACCCCCAGGAAACAAGGAACCAAGGCAGAGTATGTAAAATTCCATTCCTGTCCCTCCTCAAATGTTAATGAGGAGTGACACAGCCAACTCAAGACAACTCAGGCCAACTCGCAAGCCAGCCGCAGAGGAACAGAGTGAGAAAGAAGAGGACGTAGTGAGATGAGATTAAGGGGGAAAAAAAGAAGAAAAAAACTACATTAATAACAGCAGGACGGTTGTACAGAACAGCCTCTCAGTATGACGGTGCGATGGTCGAGCTCCAGAAAGAGAGACAGACGGAGTGAGAGGACAGGAGAAGGGAGGGGAGGGGCGGGAGGGGGCCGGAGGGGAGAAGGGAAAGGAAGGGAAGAAAAAAGTCATTAATGGAAAAGAAGTATCTCCCCTGGCATTATGGGTACAGCCTAGTCTTTCCCTGCCCAACAGTAACTATTTTTCATTAAATTAAATTAAAAATTTAGTTCTTAAACTGCACCAGCCCCATCTCTGCAGCAGCCACACTAGGTCGGTGCCAGCCAGCCCCATGGGCCGGGACAGACACAGAACGTGCCTATTGCCTAGTGGCTATCGTCACAGCGAGTCCCACCGCACTGCCCTGCTCTGGTAGATTCTGGTCTGATGGTGAGCTCTGCTGAGTCGCTCAGTGGGTCACCATCTCCAGCCAAAAGAAAAGCTTAAAAAGCTGTGAGGGAGGGAAAAGACACCGAGGGGAGCAGCCTGGCAGTACGTCTCCTGCATGAGCCCCGAGAACTTGCTGCAGGAACCGCCTGGGAGGAGGCAGAGACAGGAACATCTCCTTCCCAAATGGACTGCTCCTCTCTCTCTCTCTGCCTGAGGGTTCAACTGGGAGCAGTGAGTTAAGGACCGATTCCTGATATAAATTAAGTGGGAAGGGAGGACTATCCCTGCACTCAAGGCCTCGGAAGCCAGTAGCGCCAACCTGATTAAATAATTGAACTGTCTCACCTTGCCCCGTCAAGCTAGATTCCAGGGAGGGTAATTAATCTTCATACTGCCTGTTATTCCCTGCCCCGTGCATGCTTCTGCTGCTGTTCAAAGTCAAGTTTCCCAACCTGCCACTTTCTTCCAAGAGAAAAAAAGAGAGGAGGAAGCCAAATAGAAAGACTTCCTTATAAAAGGGCATTAATAGGAAGTTATTTTCAAATCTAGTCTTTGTGCCTCCCCCTTCCCCCCACCAAAAATGGTGGAATTAACACTGTAACTCTATGCAACTTGATATGCAAATTTCAGAGAAACAAAAATATTGGGGGTTTATAGTGGATCTTGAAGGCTGAATGTCAGAACTTGTCTTTGAGAAACTGTCAGCCATTGTAATCTCATGAGCCCAAAAATGACACAAAGACTGAGACAAGGTGCCCCACCTTGCTTTACTCCCCCAAAAAGATCAGAGAGAGAATCATTGCCCAAAAGCAAAACCAAGGTGGGGTGAGGGTGCTATCATCACACCTATGGGTTTTGGGTTTTTTTTTTTTTTTAAATATTTTATTTATTTGAGAGAGAGAGAACACAAGCAGGGGGGAGTAGAGGGAGAAGCAGACTCCCCACTGAGCAGGGAGCCCAATGTGGGACTTGATCCCAGAACCCTGGGATCATGAGCTGAGGCAAAGGCAGATTTTAACCGACTGAGCCGCCCAGAAGCCCCTCATCATGACTGTGTTTAAATTCATTCACTCCCTCAACAAATTTATTGAGTGCCTTCTACAGCACACACTGTTCTAAGATGTTGGGCTACATCCATGAACAGACAAAATCCCAGCATCGGTGAAACTTACGTTCCTAAAGCCAATGACTGGGTTTGTTTTAAAGCAGTATGAGTCTGTTTTAAAGGTGCAAAATTTTAGCATCTGTTTATTTTGTATCACTCTCCATAGAATGATGGTTTGATTCCTATGAAAGTGTGTTTGTATGGGTCCATAAAGTAACTGCAATGCCCAGGACTTTCCCAGAATCATGCACATTGTGAGGCTGATCCATACCAGGAAGAAGCGGGGGAGTTTCCAGCCAGCTCCACAGACGTCCACCAGCGCCTCCCAAAATGACCAACACTCCCAAGGTACGGCCAGCTGCCAGTCTGTCTCCTCCTGGAGGGAAGTAGATAGGAGAGTAGCTCCTTGGCAGCAAGACAAGAACAGTGAGATGAGAAGGGAGAGCCAAACAAAAAGTGGAAAAAAGAAAAATAATCTCACTGCATTATCCACCACCCCTAAGTGTGCATTAATGGACCGATAAAGTGTACCCTGGAGAGTCTTAATACTACAATATTAAACTCTGTGCACCAAGAAAAGCAAAGATGGCACATTATAACAAAGAGAGTTTGGGTTCTGTGTTGTTGGTTTTCTGGTTCTTGCTAATGTTCTGGTTTTTAGTTTTGCTCACTTGGATGTATTTTCCTTTAAAGGGCGGCTCGCCGCAGAGAGCATTTTCAAACGCAGTGCAATGCTGCCCCCTAGTGATGGAATTATGTAAAAGCACCTGCAGAAATCCAGCTTCTGTCCAAGGGACACTTCCCAACAGTTCAGCTTAGATTTCATTTTGCTCTCTTTTCATCCTCGAAAGTGCAAATATTTCACCCTTAGAGATTCTCTGCACAGAGATATTTTCTGACTCGGCCTCGTTCACACCACTAATCAACATAGCATTTTATTCCAAAATATGAACTGTGTGCTGATTATAAAATAAGCAGCGGTGGTGAGTGGATTTCTCCCCCTTTTGCTTATAAATTAAGCAATCTCCCCAGAGAAAGCTCAGAAATCAGGCCTATTGCATATAACCTTTAGAATCCTGATTGGAATTCTTACTGGAAAGACATTCACTGAGAACTCGGGCTCCAGGAAATCAATGCCTGGGTCTGACAGACATTCAACTCCCAGACAAATGTGTTTGATTTCACATCATCCCTCAATCTTTGTACCAGGAATAAACCCGAGACCAGAAACTCTGAAAATAATGCAGGTGGTATACTCACTATCAGAAGCCCCTTCCCGAATGCACGAAAACGCAACTGCTACCTTAGAGAAAATTACATCATGTGAAAACACATAAGGAGGGATTGAGTGAGAGCTCATCACGCCATGATTAGCTAAGGCCAAGTGCATGATCGAATTTTCTTCAAGCTTTGAGCCCACCACCTGCATCACGATAACCTGGGAATTTGTTAAAAATGCAAATTTGGGGGCCCAACCCAGGTCCATTAAATCCGAAACTGTGAATATAGGACCCAGAAGTCTGCATTTTATCAAGTGCCTTGGGTATTTCCGTGCATGCTAAATTTTGTGAAACACGGAGTAAACTTTAATTAAATTTTCAATTTTCATTTAGAAGATCTTCCTATTATCAGGAATTCTCAAACATTATGAGGCTACACGGTGCACCTGGGTGGCTCAGTAGGTTAAGCCTCTGCCTTCGGCTCTGGTCATGATTCCAGGGTTCTGGGATCGAGCCCCGCATCAGGCTCTCTGCCCCTCAGGGAGCCTGCTTCTCCTCTCTCTCTCTCTCTGCCAGCCTCTCTGCCTACTTGTGATCTCTGTCTGTCAAATGAATAAATAAAATCTTAAAAAAAAAATTATGAGGCTACAAAATCACCAAAAAAAAAAAAAAAAAAGAATAACTTATATTCACCAATGAACACATTGCCTTGACTTTTCTACAAAATTAAAAGATATCGGGGCGCCTGGGTGGCTCATTGGGTTAAGCCGCTGCCTTCGGCTCAGGTCATGATCTCAGGGTCCTGGGATCGAGTCCCACATCGGGCTCTCTGCTCAGCGGGGAGCCTGCTTCCTCCTCTCTCTCTCTGCCTGCCTCTCTGCCTACTTGTGACCTCTCTCTGTCAAATATATAAATAAAATCTTTAAAAAAAAAAAATTAAAAGGTATCATTGGCAGTTCAAGGCACCCTTCCACCAGTAAACAATGGTAAATGGCCAGCCAAAATCACAAATACCACTTGGTCATTGCTGGTGATAATTTCTAATTGTACTTCTTAACCGAAAGCCATTCCTTGAAAAAGCTCCATCAGTCAGTAGTATGGCATGATTCATTAAGCAGAAACATTCACTAACTCAGAAGGTTTGACAGGCTTGAGAGTACCCCCAGAGCTCTCTGTGCTCACAGAGAAGGACCTGACAAAACAGAGCAAAAAAGAAAACAAAGCAAAACAAATAACCTAAGGCACTAGCCCTTCCCTATTTTTTTCCTCCCTTCTGAACAGCACAGCTGATCCTGGTCTTGCCTCCTGCTCCCTCCCAACATCCCCTCCCCTTCCCTAAGCCATTGTTCTCTGCCTCTCTCTGTCATCATTTGGTGGCTGCTTGTCATCAGGTTCCGTCCTGGCCATGGTGAGAATGGAGTATGCTCTGGTCTTGCCAAGCCCGGGCCAAGGTGCCAGCCCAGTCAGGCTGCCTCCACGCAGGCGGAAGCCATTGAACAGGTGCCAGTCCCAACAGGTTGTATTTCATTGTTTCCCTTGATTGCTCGACTGAACCACGGGAGGAAACAGCAAGGGATGGAAAAGGGCTATGTTTTTGCCTAAAGGAACCAGCATGAAGCTTAAAGAGGGTCTACCAGCTCTGCTGACCGTCCACTCTGCTATGCCTCAGTCACCCGCAGACAGAGCCAAAGAGGCAGATCTCTGTTCCCTAGCCCATGTGTGGGGAAGGCAGTGATGCAGCTTCATGGGGCTGGGCTCTCCAGAGAAAGCAGGCATGGAAAGAGGGCAGACTGATGCGGAAATCCAGAAATGCCCCAAAGATCAAGCTTATAACCAAGAGCAACTCTCCCAGGGGATGCTCTAGAATCACGAATGACATTAGGAGAAGAGCCTTTTAATTTAGTCTGAAGAGGGATACTTGGGACCATGTCAGACCTGTTTGTTCTGGGAGAGATCAACCATTACAGAGCATCCTTTAACTTAATATAGAATTTCAATACATCCGGGAAAGTGGGCTCTAAGTCACTCGGGGCCCACTGACAGCAAAGAGAATCCCGGGACAAGAATTTACCACAGAGGTTGGCTCTGGATGTTTATGTCTGGCTGCAAAGAGAAAGCAAATTGCAAATTTAATGATAAAGCAGTTTAGAAGAGAGGGCTTTTTTAATGAATTACAATAAATATATATGAATGTAAGAGTTCTCCCACAGGTAGGATTTGAATTTTCCTAAATCAGCTAATATCTTTGTCAATTCCCCTCCATTTGTATCGGGCCCATGCCACATCTGAAAATCCATACCACTTTATAGCTCTCCTTAATTGCTCCATGTGGGTAACTTGCATTTAAAACTAGTTCTCTTTGCCACTTGACCTTTAAAAGGAGATTAGAAAGTAAATTTTTCATCCTACAAAACGACTATACTTTCATACACGTGAAATAAATCACAGAGTACAGTTGAACAGGAATTCAATTAACGGTCTGCCATTTTCAAGCCTGTATGGGACTGAAAACAATTGTTTTAAGAAAAGAGGAGGGGGAGAGGGTTCCAAAAACGTATTGGTGATTGCATGTTTGTAAGAACTGATTTTCTAGGTTGCTTTGGCTCTTTGTTCCTGTGAGAGACGGACTAATGTCCAAAACGTCCACATCCTTATCCCTGGAATCTGTGAATATGTTACCGCGTACAGTAAAAGGAGACTTTACAGATATGATTAAATCAAGGACCTTGAGATAGGAAGATTATCCAAGATTATCTAGTGGGTTCACTGTAATCACAGGGCTCCATCTAAGATTAAGGAGGCAGGGGAGTCCTTTGGAGGCCATGTCATGGTGGGAGCAGAAGTAAGAGTGAAGAGCTTGCTGGCTTTGGAGACGGATGGGGCTTCCATCCAAGAAACTTGGGAGGCGTCCAGCAGCGGGAAAGACAGAGAAGCAGATCCTCTTCTGGAGCCTCTGGGAAATGCAGCCCTGTGGACACCTTAGTTTTAACTCTTTGAGATCCATTTTGGACTTAAGAACTCTAAAACGGCAAGATAATACATTTGTGGGTTTTTCAAGCCACTGGGATTGTGTCGGTTTTTACAGCAGCAATAAGAAACCCGTCACCAAGTTCCTTTCTGGGAGGAATTATGATGACCATGTTCCATGTCTCAAAGATTGAAAATGTAAGAGTGGGCAAACACTCAAAGTTGATGATTTTCCTGGGCATAATTAAAATCTGACATGTACTTTATAGCTATCTATGGATGTCAGTCACCCGCAAAAACAAACAAAATAGGACATCTTCTTTGTTTATAGAAGAAATTATCAAGAAGTCATCACAGAGTACCCTGCCTGGAATGACGAAAACGCTCTTGTAAACTGATGTGGCAGCCATTTTCATTGTTTTGTCATTTCCTCTGATCTTCCAGATTTAGCAAATAGTAGGAAATGACGCAGAAAAGGGTTTTCAGTGAGGAAGGAGCCCCACTGAAATGGAATTCCTGATCTGCATATCGACCAGATAAATGAGAACTCATTTTGTTGCTGAAATGGAAGAGACACTGGCATCCCCATCCCTGAGAACCACCCCTG
This sequence comes from Mustela nigripes, assembly GCF_022355385.1. NCBI lineage: Eukaryota > Metazoa > Chordata > Mammalia > Carnivora > Mustelidae > Mustela > Mustela nigripes. The sequence goes on from NC_081557.1 coordinate 198,128,612, forward strand.
GGGGTAAGCATGAGGGGAAGCCAGCACCAAGCAAATTCCTCCCTGCACAGAGGGAAGACCGAGACAAGGGACCTAGAGGACGGCCTTCATGTGGGAAACACTGTCTTTGACTGGACTCACTGATATCGACTCTTTCCAGGCCACCTCAGGAAGACTAGGCCTGGTTGTCAGAGCCCAGTGTGAAGGGGCAGCAGTACTCTCTCCTGTACAGTCGGGGTCCTGGGCCCCCTCCACTGACGCACCAGCACTTACTCTGATATGTGAAAGCGGGAAGAACTCTGAATGGTTTTTAAAGAATATCGCGGTCTTCTCCAAAGCTTCCTGAAATCCTAAACTCCCCGGAAGCATTCCTTTCGGGAAAGTTTCACTTTACTGAAGAGTTTTGGGTTTGTTTTCCTATTCAAGTTTGTTTTCTCGTTGTTTAGATTAATGATATCTTGAGAGCTGGCCAGGAGGAAGAAGGGTGTTTGGAAGGAAGAGAAGGTGGAAAATGAAGAGGCAGCAAGGGACTCACTCCGGCAGTCAGACAAACAAATCATCCGTCTTCTGGGCTCAGGTTGGGAAGGAGGGGAGGCCCAGCATCGCCGGCAGCGGTCCGGAGCAGGCCTGGTGCAGCCGACACTCGGGCTCTGAGTGAGACAGACAGAACTCTCCTTTCTCCCTGAGCAGTAAGTACAGAAGAGGAGGCTGTGTCCAACGTATTAGAAATAATAGACAGAAATTGCTTACAATCATCCCTAATGGGTTGCCAGTTTTCTAACAATGGGCTCAGCAATTAGTTTGTCAGTTTTTAACCAAATGTAAAAATAATAATCATCCCCTGAGTGAGCCTTTGATCTGCCCTACCACCTCTCTCCTGAGGCTCCTGAGGCCTCCGGCACTTTCCCTTGGTCTTCTGGCACTTGCCACACCCACTCTTGACCACGGCATTCATCCACCTCTTACAAGGTCACTCAGGAAAATCCCATAGAAAATCCTGGCCATTCACCCTTTCCTATCCTGGGCCCCCCTAAACCTCAAAAAATAAAATTTAAAAAAAAAAGTTTAAAAAGTTTTTGAAAAATTTTTAAAAATTTTTTTTTCGTAAAATCCCTACGTTGGCTAAAATCTGGGCTAAATCAGAGATTGGCTTTTTTAAATATTTGACCTCTGACCTTCTTGTATTAAATGACTGTCATGATGAAGGAGCCATGGCTGCCAGGCTAGGTGTGCCTGGAAGTCACAAGGAGGAAGCAGTCAGAAGACACAGGTAGTGCCCAAATACCCACCTTAAGCAAATGGCCTGGTGGTTAGGGTCCTGAAGGGGCGGCGAGGGCCTCTGTGAAAGGACTGGATGGTTCTATCCCTGAAATTTCCAGAAAGCACCTTCAATGCCTCTGTGTTGTTTTTTCCCTCTCCTGAGAGAAAATCATGCCAACCCCTACTACCCTCTCTCCTCGGAGCACTTGAGAGAAAATACTCCCTCAATTCAAAGCCCAGGAGCCATGTTATTAATATTTCCTCCACAGTGGCTGCATTCTTTCCAAGTTTTGAGGTATCTTACTGGAGCCCTCTCTACCTCCACACGAGGTAAGGGCAGGAGCATTCTGGCCAAGGACACGAAGTGAACCAGTGAATTCCAGGGCAGTCCTCACCTCCTGAAGCTTGTATAGAACTTATTCCCTTAGAAAGAAAAGAACAAAGCCGGTTGGTTGACAGGTAAGACAATCCCCCGTTGCCTTCACACAGCCCTTCCCTAATGCTCCTGTCCTCACACAGGTGTCCCCTGGATACAATAAACTACTCTTGGCTCATTTTACCCCGTGCTGGGAGCTCTGATGAGCACCACACAGACATTCGGGAACCTTCTCCTATCCCCTCTGTAAAAACCACCAGCACAATTATTCTGTCACGTCCCTTCATGGCTCATAATACAGTCTTAATTATGAGCTTCTTCACTTATTTTTCTCTCTCTCCTGGAAGTTCCTAGACGGCAAAGACTAATACTGTTTCTTTCTGGCACCTAGCACACGGATCAGCACTTAAGAATCCGTAACTACTGAATTAATCAATTACAATCAATCCTTAGAACAACGGTGGAAACCAGGTGTGAGGATCCCTATCTCCCAGGTAAGAAGTCTGAGTCTCAGAGTGCCGTAGTGACTTTCCCAAGGTCACAGAGCTAATTAACTGTGGAGGCCGCGACAACACTCGCACAGGCTTCTTTGACCACAACTCTGGTCCCTGGACCATCTTCCACAAACAGTACATCCCTCCTCCTTCCGTCCGCCAACCGCATTCACCTTCCCACTTTATTCATAGAAGCTCAAGGTCCACTCCTCCTTGAAGTGTTGCCCATTATTTCTCCACAATCACTGATCTTTCCAGTGGACTCTCGTATTTACTTACATAATAGCTCGTGTGTGGGCTATGTATCTACCTGAATCACGTAATGGTTAGAAAAGAAAGAAAACCGGAGGATGGGAGGTCAGGAAGACAAAATGGAGGGAAGTGGATTTCCGCAACAGGAGGAGGCATTTGGCGTGGGCAGGGTAGCCTTGAGAGAGATAAAGAGCCCTGAGGAGGGAGAGGAGCCCAGAGGCAGAGACCGCATCCTGTCTTTCAGGAGGAGGGAGGCGGCGCACGCAGAGACTCTCATTCACACTGGGGTTGGGGTTGGGGGTGGGGGGTTGGTTCTGCTCAGTTCTGCTGCCTTCCAGCATGGAGTTGCCATGGGTGGACCCACAGAGGTGCAACCCCAGATACTGGGCAGGGGGATGGGGAGACATTCCTGGCTCAAGAGGAGATTCTTCCCTAAACTACACCAAACCATAACACCTAAGTTTCCCTACACTTTTCCACATCCCCATCCCTAAGGACTTCAAATCTCTGGATTTGAAGCATAAGGAGCATCCCCATCCCTAAGGACTTCAAATCTCTGAAGAGCCGGGGCAGAGATGGGCAAAGGCAGCAGACATGGAGTCAAGAGGGCAGAAAAGGCTGTCCATTCTCAGCGCCCCTGTCAGGTTTAGGGCAGGGTTCTCCTCTATCCCTGCTTGGCTGTGTGCTTTCCTGTGACCCCCTGCTGACTGCCCAACCATCCGCATTTTAGCAGAGGACCTCTAATATGTTCAGATGCAGACAAAATGAGTTCTTCACCCTCCCTGGCTCCTGCATCTCAAGATAGCACAATAATTGCTTTTTCGGATCTCTTTACTCCACCCCATCTGAGGTGCAGAGCGACCTCAAGAGCAAGCAGAGAAAAGTAGGACGTAAGATGCAAAGCGGAAATCCACTCTCTGGTTATTCCACACTGTCGTTACAGTGTAGCAAGATTCCAAATGCATCTGCACCCACGATTGAGTCCAATCACGACATAACAGAACCCAGAATCACCTATGGGTTGAATGCTCCCGCTGCAGCCTTAATGGAGGTGGCCTCATCTTTTGGCCCACATTATGCAGGACAAAAGAGGAAAATAGAAAGAATCACCTATTTATCAGTTCTTTATTCTATTACAGGTGGGAACAGAAAACTGACACCCACAAGGACCCTTTTCAGCAAGGGATTATATATCACACAACCGAAATACATAAAAGACAAATTATCCCTGAGATCATCGTGCCTCCATTGACCTGTTCAAGGTTTAAAGGAAGCTGCAATTAGAAGCCATGGTCACAGATCTGCCGGCAGCTTAGAGCGCCAGCATTTACTTTAATCCTGCAGAAATGAACCGGCATGAATTTTGTGGGCATGTACTTTGTCTCAGTTTGAATTCTGTGAGTCTGATTCAGATTTGTGGGAGTTTAGTAACTTGCCTTTGTTAACAAGATCTTTCTCAGCTTCTGCAGTGTTTACAATATGAGATCTAATTTGGGCTTAAAATGCTCACAAAAATTAACTGCATTACTTTTAAAAATGCAATTGTGGAGAGATGGAGAGGGAAAACGATGTCACATGCCACCAACTTACCACGTTTGCACATTTGCCGGAGTCTTCTCCCAGCTGCTGGTGGCCGACACTCACAGACGCCGCTGCTCCTGCCCTTTGGTCTGACCCGACTCTCAGAGATGGAGACCAACTGAGAAATGAAAAATCTGTTTACTGCTTTTCATAATAAGAGAAATTGGAAATCTATTCGGGATGGGAGCATCGAGGTTTTACTTGTTTTAACATTTAGGAAGCATCAAAGACCCCCGATGCAAGGCTTCTGGAGCCCAGTGGAAATGGCTGAGATGTGCATGATTATCATACTTTTTCTCTAATAGTAGCTTTCACTTCCCCAGTGCTTTCCATGTGCTGGGCACTATTGTGACCACTTTACTTACATGGCCCCTACCAACCTGATAAGGAGGTTATAGCACAAGCAGAAAAGCAACCTTCCCAAGCCACATCGGCACCTCATCAGCAGATCCAGGGAAAGGTGGTTAAGCCTTTGTACTCCTATGCCCATTTGATCAGTGGCTATGGACCACCCTGGGATGAAGGTGGGGAGGCTCTCTTCAGCTGAGGCAATCTCCAGGGCGAGGTAGAAACCGAGAGCTCTCTATCAGCAGCACTTAAAAGTTTGAGGAAAAGTCCTTCAGTCCTAAAACTGGCATATGGGCAACACATTGCAGCATCCCCCATGAAGGATAATCCTAAATTCCTGGAGAAAGCCTCACTTAATCCCAACCCTGCAAAAACCAAAGAAAGGCAGAAGAGGTAATGGCAGGGAGAGCGAATCAGGTTTCAAGTCCACACAGCCTAAGAAGGATCTGGAGAATAGGAATGCCTCCCTCCAGCCAGGGCTGCCCTGGGACTTCTAGCTAATTCCAGGTCTGGCCTCTCCTAAATCTCCTCCACCCTCCAGCCATTCTGACCTTCTCCGTCCCTCTGAGGGCCAGGGTCTCCCTCACCACACTCTGTGTTGCACCCTCCATCTGATCACACTCTGCCATCCTCTTCCCTCACGGATTCCAGCTCTCCTTAGGTCCTGGCTCAAACCCAGACCCCGCCCCCAGGGGGGGACGTCCTCCTGCAGTCCGGCCCCCTCAGCTCCCCTTGCTTCTCCCTGCTGGGTAATTCTTCTCTTCATTTCTATACACCCTCTTCCCGCTAACCTGTCTCCCCAGGGCTTGCCACGGAATTGGGAACCAGTAGGCACTCAATAAATGATACGAGGGCGCAAATGAACGAATAAATGAGTCAAGGTGTAAATGAATGACTCTAGCATTTCTGGCCAGGCCACAATGGGCCCCCATCCCTGAGATGGCTCTAGAAGTGATCCCACTGCCAGAGACAACCCCCCCAAACCTAGGTTCGGCGCACAATGCCCAGTAGCACCTTACTCCTGCCATAGCCCTAAAGATGTTGCCTTGTAACTGCCTGTTCATGCATCTTTCTTTGTCCCCATTTAGCATTCCTAAATGCAGAGCCATTTTTTCTTTTTTCTTTTTTCTTTTTTTTTTTTTTTTTGAGCCATTTTTGTCTTATTCGTTGTTTTATCCCCAGCACCTAGCACAGGCTGGACATACACTAGGCGCTCAAAAAATATATATTTCTTGAGTGAACCAAAAAAGGAGAAGTGCATTTATTTAAGAATTCAGTGAAATATTTTCCAATTTACATTGGCATTAAAGTGAAATATGGTGGTGTTTAACTAGCTTCCAATAAATCAAAAAACAAAAGAGCAGGGACTTAGGGGGCCTTCTATGAAGAATAGGGAAGTGCTCTGCACGTCCTGCTGCAGTGACAGAAGGCCCCTCCCTTCCATGGGAAGCATATGGAGCTGAATAACACATCTGGTGTATTTTGGCAATGATGGTAACCATAGCCACACTATACCAAACACTCACTCAGAGAGCCCAGCAAGATGCTAAGCTCATATGGAGACAGCATCATCTCAACCAAGGTCCACAGAAGCACTGTGGTGCAGGAATTATTATCTCCATTTTTCAGATGGGGAAGTCAAGGCTCAGAGAGATTCATTCAGTCCCCTGCCCCAGGTTACCAGACTGGTCAGAGATCAAGCAAGAAGAGAAAAACAGCCATGCCTGGCTACCAGGCCGGTGCTCATCTTAAACACGAGGGGAAGATCCCTCTACCACAACACACGGTGTCTCCAAATAAGTGAATTAAGTAGGATACTACATAGGGGCACAAAAATAATACTGGACTTGGTATTCTTTTAAACTTTTTAACTATCTGAGCACCACCCCAATTTCCACCATATCGTACTCAGGAGAAGGGCCGGGCAGAGCTTCTGACTCTATCTCAAGGGTTGGACAAAGCAACCATTTGGAAATCTGGACTGCGGTCTGGGCACCAACTCCCTCCCAAATGATTTTTCTTCCTGTGTCTTTTCAGCCAAGTCCCACAGGCGAAGTGCTTTACTTTTTCTACATGTACCCAAGGCAACCTATTCACACTGAAAGTGTGCGTTTAAAATGCCTATCTGACCAAGCTGTGAGGCAGAAGAGAGAAAAGAGGAGGGCTTGGCCTTGCCCCCTGTGCAGCACTGCTCGGAACGCTGACCTGGGTCACAGCTGCATTTTCATTTGGCCATGCCACACCTCGGGGGGGAAAGGCAGGTTGGTGTAGAAGACAAAAATTAATGGATTAAAACATTTTTCTTATTTTTTATTTATACATTTCCATGGTTACAGAGCCATCATCCAACAAATGTGTCCTTCTCTCCTGCACATAAATACTTCTCAAGGTGGAAAATGATAATAACACACTTATCCACCTCGATAAGTAACATATCTAAGGAGCTTCCAATAAAATCCATACTTTTGTTCCATTTTTATTCTTCTTCAAAGACTTGTCCAAGAATTAAAGTTTTGACTAAAGGAAAAATAAGTCTAGAAAAGCTTTTTGTGTAATGAAAACATCAGTTAAAAATCTAGAAGGATCTCAATTAGCCTTTTTCCTGAACCAAAGAAAATCCTAAGAATATTTTCCTCATCCTAAATTTTCCAGTGCCTTTTTTCTAAATCATCCTTAACCATACCTACTGATTCGGTCAATTCTGTAAACCTGGTCAGCCCTGAAAGCCCCTGGCCAGACACTAATAGCCCTTATAACTCATTCTGGAATCCCTCTTCCCTGACCCTCCCTGGCAGGCACTGAATGCCTCTGTCACTCTACCTTTTTGGGTTCCCCTCTGGAAACAAGGCTTCTCATCTCTCCAGAACTCCTGAAAGCCATAGAAGAGCAAGAAACTTGCCCTGGGCTTCCCAAGCCCTGAGCATTCATGCACAGGGAGGACAAAGAGCTCTTCTCCTGCTGAACTGACCTCAGCATCTTTGAAACAGGGAGGGGTCCATTTATTTAGGACTGGCTTTAATAATCTGTGCAACTCTCCTTCTTCCTCCCTATACTACATTCTTTTAGCACAAGGATCTTGTATAAGAGTCTGTGTGGAGCCAACTGCTTTGACCACCCTTCCCAGGTGCTGTCCTGGACTGTGCCTAACCACTGACAACTCTGACGAGAACTCCTTTCAAATAACAAACAGTCCTGCCAGTCCCTCCTACAACATAATTGTTTTTTGTACTTATGCTATCTCTTTTCTTCTGTCCTTTCTAAATTGAGAAAAGAGGAGAGGACAGAAGGGGAGGGGAGGGAGGGAGGGAGGGGAGAGGTGGGGAATGGAGGGGAAGGGAAAAGGGAAGAGAAGGAAAGGGAAAAACTAAGCATGTGATCCAGAGCCCAGCCCCCAAGATGGGAAAAACTTCATCCTCGAAGCTTCCTGAAGGCAGGTAGACCAGCACACCCTCAACATGCACTTCAGCTCAGCGGTTTGGGGAACGATGTTTAGACGTTTTTCGGCTGGCTCACCTGGGCTGCTCTGCAGATGAGATGGGGTAAGGACAGTGGACTTCATATTCAGTTGGAGGACGCTCCTTCGGGAAGGTTCCCCTGTAGGTAGAGGCAGCTCAGGCACTGGCGCTGCAGCTGCAACCAGCTACCAGAAACCCTGTTTCCTAATCTCATTGTCACCTCTGGAACCTAAGAATAAAGTATTCAAACCAGGCCCCCAGACCCCCAGTGCCAGAGAATGAGATTCAACAGATCGGGAGAAGACCTGAGCATTGTAGCTTCTAAAAATTCAACAAGTGTTTCATGTCACAACAGGACCTTCACGTCCCATCACACCTTCCAGATACTCCAAGTCAACATTGAGATGAGAAAACACGGGGAAATAACAAAACAGGAGTTACTCTCTTTGTATTAATTTCCTCTTCCTGCTGTAACAAGTCACAACGAATTTAGTAGCTTGAAGTGACACAACTTTATTATCTTATTGTTCAGGAGGTCAAAAGCTCAAAACGGCTGGAAGAAAGAATCTGATCTTTGCCTTCTTCACCTTCTAGAGGCTGCCTGTGTGCCCTTACTGGTGGCCCCCAGACAACAACCACGTCACTCCAACCTCAGCTTCTCGGATTCTGATGCTTCTGCTTTTCTCCCTTACTTAAAACGACCCTTGTGTTTACACTGGGCCTGCTGGGATGTCCAAGAGAATCTCCTCCATCTGATAATCCTTCATTTAATCACGTCTGCTGAGTCTCTTTGCTATGTAAAGTCATATATCCACTGGTTCTGGGGATTAGACACAGACATGCTGGGGAGAAAGATGGTGGTATTATTCTGTTTATCACACTTTTCTTCTGGGACTATCGGGGTAGCCCAGCTGAAGTGGAGAGTCGGTGTCTGCTAAGAGGATTCTCTCATTACCAAAGGTTCAAAAACATCCTTGGCCTTAGCAGTCTATGTTCGTTCTGCTTGCTACTCACTTCCATGCCTGCATTTCCTGGTTAATGAGTCTCTCCTATTTCATCACTTCTTGTCTTTAGAGAGATGTAGTTTTACATAGGACGCAATGCTTATTCCAAAACGAGACAAGGGTACTGCATTCGGCGTGCACCAAAGACAAATAATTTTAGAGTAGAAGTTTACAAACTTCGTGCAAAATAAGTTTAGGAAACTCAACAGCCAGCCAAATATTGTCAATCAGCATTCCTGGCACGTTGCTCATTAAATGTTATGCAAGTCAAGCACATCTTTATCGTTGTTGAAATAGCATATCTGCACATTTTGTGTGATTTGAAATATTTGTAATAGAACTGCTACTAAATATATAAGCATGGCATTGGTCCACACATTCCAATTCTTCTTCAATGGTGAAGAAAAGCATCATACTGAGCAGTATAGCTCTGGGGAGTTTTGCCCATGATAATAGAGTATTTTGGAGGGTAAGAGGGGAGAAGGGGGAAGGCAATACTAAAACTGAGGGAGACAGGGTATGGGGCTCTATTTGCTAAGGGAAAAGCAGCTGGAAATACACTGTGGTTGTTAGAGAAAATAAGAAAGTTTCCTGGAAATTAAATTCAGTGAAGATGAAATTGAAAGCAAGAGGAAATGAAAATTCTCTTTGATTTAAAGAAAGCACATTTAAAAGAGAGTAAAGTAAGGATAAACATTTTCAGATACCTCTATGTATTTCTTGTTTGTGAATGGCTAGTTCTTCCTTATTTGTTTTTCTATTATAGTGTTCATCTTTTTTATTGATTTGTAAGCACTCTTTGTGTATTAGGACTGTCAGCCTTTTTTTTTTTCTTTCAGAAATACATATTGCAAGAAGATTACCATCTGTCAATTTGGTTGTGATAGGAATTTTTTTTGTGCTGAAGTTTTAAATTTGTAATCAGTCAAATTTGTCAATTTTTTTCCTTCATGCTTTGTGAATTTATTACTAAGCTCAGAAAGGGCTCTGTGCACCAATATTATTAAAATATCACCCACTAATAAAATAAAATGAGATTAAATTTTTACCTATCAGATTCATTCATTTCCTCAGTAAATATTTGTCAGATGTCCATTATGTGACAAGTATTGTGCTAAGAGCTGGGGATCCAGAAATAAAGCAAACAGAAAAAAAAAAGTTTCTTTCCTTGTGACATTTACATTCTATTGGGTCCAGATAAACAATAAACAGGATGAAAAAGCTAACTACATAATATACTAGAGAAGTGCTATGAAATAAAATAAAGCTGGAAGAGGGGATTAGAGACGCTGGAGGGTAGGACAGGGAGAATTGTAAATAGGATGCTCAGTGAAGGTCTGCTGGTGGTCCAGGGAGAGCTTTGAGCCAGCTGAAGTCCTCAAGCAGGAGCTATAGGATGTCTTCCAGGAACAGCAAGGAAGCCAATATGACCAGAGGGAGAAGAAACCAGCATAAGAGAGGAAATGGGTGGGAAGAGGACAATGTCACCTAGACTTTATGAGCCACTATAAGAATTCAGAATTCTAAATTATCTTACAAATGATCAGAATCACTCTGGCTTCCACGATGAGACTAGACTTCTCTGAAAGCAGAACACACATTAGCGGATGATTCCAATAATCCAGGTGAGAGAGGATAGTGACTTGGGCTATGTGGTCACAAGGGAGTAGATGAGATTGATGTCTGAAAAATGAATCAAGATGGCATCAAGTTTTCAACCTGTGCAACTAGAAGGATGTAGTAGCCATTACCAGTGAAGAGGAGGCTGCAAGTTAAGCAAATCTGGGGATATGGAGAGATTGAGGGGTTTAGATTCAAGATACCTACTAAGAATCTAAATGGAGATGTCAAATAGCTGGGTCTATAAGGGAAGTTCCAAAGATCTCTTTCATCTGAAGATGGATACCCAGAAGCCATCAGCACATGGGCGGAACTTAAGGCCACGTGACTGAGACCATCAAGACACCGGCAAAGATTAAGGATATTGCCAATACCAAATACCAACAGGTGCCCAAGAAAATGCGCATTCTCATATGCTCTGAATCAGAGCAAACCTTGTGCACAACATGTATCAAGATTTAAATGTGTATACCTCTGACTCAGCAATTCGATTTCTAGGAATTCATTTTAAAGGAGGAACCAAACAGGAGTTTCTGGGTAGGCAAGTCAGTTAAGTATTTGACTCTGGTTTCAGCTCAGGGCATGACCTCAGGGTTGTGAGATCGAGCCCCACACAGAGCCCTGCCTCAGGCTCTGCACTCAATAGGGAGTCTGCCTAAGACTCTCTCTCCCTCTCCCTCTCTCCCCATTCTCATTAAATGCTTTGCAAGACACTAGCTTGCCCCCATGCTCTCAAATAAATAAATAAATCCCTTAAAAAAAAAAAAAAAGGAAGGAACCAAACAGGCGAATAAAAATAAGGATTCTCATGTTATTAATTACTATTAAAGAAGCTAGAAACAACCTAAATAGCCTGCAAGAAGGAGTTAGCATTTACCGCACCCACACAATTAGTACTCCGCGGTCATTTCTCTCTGGGCAGCTCCTCACCAGGCTGTATACCTGCAGTATACAGTATAAAGATGCATATTCACATGTACCCATAGTTTGCTAAATGCTTTAGGAATAGAGTACAAGAGAGATGTGCTGTGGGTTTGGTTTTTTTCTTTTTTTACAGTTTAGGCTACACCCTAGAAGGAGAGGATTGTTCTAATCAGGAATCCACACCCCAGCAAGGTCAGCTAGGCTTTTATCAGAAAGGCCACTCCAGAGGCTATTACTAAAAGCCCTCCTGTAATCCACATCTCTAATCAACAAGAAACCTTTAGCTAATTAGCATACTGAATTTCAGAAATGGGTTTTCATAGGGGAAAGTAATGGGTTGTTAATGAGCATAATGGATATTAGAAATGGGCAATCATTGGCAAAATTTGTAGAATTCAAGAAATTCGAGTTGGCTAAAAGGTTTTAGAGATGCCCCTCCCCTTGCATGATCAGAGTAAAAAATACCTAGAGAAGCTTGAGGGCTGTATTTTCATCCTTGATCCTTAAACAGTCCTGTATCCATCCACCAGCTTAAAGATTTCTGGTTGCCTATTGCCAACACTAAGGATAAGAGAAACTTGTCCAGAGAACTCAGTAGAGTTTCAAGTGAACTTTTCATTGAAGTTACGGTTGGAGCCCCTAAGAGGAGAAACTACAGGATTTCAGTGAATTTATAGAATAGGTTAGGGGTACCGCGTTGTTTGGCTCTTGCCTGCTGATGAGAGTTTATTCACTGGAGTTCTACATAGGTGGTAGAACTTGCTGAGATTCACTCTCAGAGACAAGCTGAGAGCAAGATCATGAGGAGTAACTAACACTCACCCATCTCACTTTGCACGTGGCTACTCTTTTCTTCTACCCAGACGACCCCAAGGGCTGTGCGTGACGCAGGCAGACAGGTGCCAGGGGGACAGCCCAGGCAAGGGTGTGAGACGAACACCATCCTCGCCCCAAAGCACACGACTGGGATCAGAAAGGGCTGATCCTGGGCTGCGTTTTTATTATCAGATGAAAAGAGAACACTCGAAATGATCTTGTAAAAAGTGAAGTCAAAATAGAAAGTGCAAAGAAAAGGAGATGGGTGAGAAATATCCAGGGGATTCCATCAACTTACACAGCCGACAACTGATATCTCACCCCTGTTCCTGCCTTCTCTACACCCCTGTATTTTCAGTAATAGTATTTAGGACCTAACTTACATACAGAACATCTTTTCCTTGTTTCTTCCTCTTTCTCAAGATCTATCTTCACGTCCCACTGACCACTAAGTACATCTGCATAGGCATGAAGCTTCTCGTGTTGACCCCATCCAGCTCCCCTCCCCCACAGGCAGTCAGCAGCAGTATTTGTGAATTTATTTCCTATCACCTGTTTTAAGTGGCAAGAGGTTATTCTCGGTTGTGGAAATTACTAACATTTTCCATTGATTCCTGCTTCTGCTTTTCCTCCTTCCTTTCGCTTCATAAAGTGATCCCTGATTCATGGCCCCCGGCTCCCTTACAGCCTCTCTCTCTCATACTTTCTCCTCCCTTCCTCCACCTCTCTCTCTGCTTACTCCTCTCCTCCAGCAGTCCCAGGTGCCCACAGAGAATCATAGTTAAGAAGCAGCCTGGTGAGGAGCTGCCCCGAGAGAATTTCATACAGTGATCAGTGCACCTCAGCATTGCAGAAAGGGCGAGGTTCATAAACCCACAGTCAAAAACGTGCCCTCAGTGAAGACTGGAAAAAAAATAATAATCAAATGATCAAAGTTTTCCAAGAGCCTTTTTCCTGGCTTTATCAAGGCAGAATAGAAACTGATACAGAAGAGAAGTCTAAATCACAAAACACAGGAATGCAAGCCTTAAGGAACTCTGATGAGAATGCCGAGAAACACCATTTCCTCTTCAAATGGCGCTTTCTTTCTTTTTTTTTTTTTTTTTTTTTTTTAATGCTCTTTGATTTTAAACTTGCCAATCTCTGTCTGGATGAACATATGTTACCACACAACCATTCCCCTTTGAAAATCTCCACTGTCCTACAAACCAGCGGGAAAGGGGAGTTTTCTAGCAGGGGGTAGGCGACAAGACATGAGATGCCTGACCCTTTTAACTGCTTTAAGTGGCTGGCTATTTCCTTTCCAGATATCTTCCTTCCCCACCCCACCGCCCTGCTGCTAGGACTGTTGTTTCAGCTTTGCAAGGACATGTCATTTTACTTACCACTCTCTCTCCCCCTTCTTAATTGGCCTGCAGTAAAAATACAAATTGCACCACTGTACTTTATTATTAGCCATTTGATGGGCCAAAAATGCCTCACAAGTACTGCCTAGAGGATATTAATCAGACCTGCTGACTCTTCTAAGCACCCACTTTTATATCTTGACCCCCAGATGAGGCCAGTGAATGGTAATCATGTCCCCTCCCATGGGAGCGTTTAGCTAGTCACTGTCTCTCCATTAGCAAAGGCACAACCAAAAGGTGTGGCATCCGTCCTGCGGGAGGCGAGTACACAGCCCAGATCTCTCCTTCTGTCCATTAGCTTTAATGCCTGTTGTACTTTATGGACATGAAAAGTCAGTCTCATTTTTTTCCCCCTCTCACTAGGTGATGGAGCATGGAATGAATGTCTGAATCCTAAAATGGCAGCTAAGCTTCGTAATCTTCTTTAAAGTCTCATGGCTTGGCAAAGACAGCCTCCTTTTTTAGAAGGAAAATCCAGGAAAATCATGGTCCCAAAGAGGCTGATAGAGAAGTGCAGTGCCAGCTAGACAAGCAGTAGCAGCCGGCTCCGGGGGCCAGCATCTGCTCAGCGCTGTCCCCACCCCGTGCATACAGTTGTGTTTCACCGCGGCGCTCTTACTGAACGTCTCAGCTATGTTACTGTGATGATTCAGGTTCATTGTGAGATTTCAGTTTCACAAAGCTGGATTCTTTGTGAGAATCTCACCACCAACCTTCTTATATCAGCTATCTTGGCACTGAGATCACTGTGTGTACTCTGAAACATTCAAAGGGAGGGAACATGTACCTCCGTGACAGAAACTATGTAGCAAAAACACATTCTCATTTATGACTGGGCTAATGTGCCCACAGCTCCATGCAGAATATGGTGCAACGTCAATCTCATATTTAACTTACTTGAACACATCATTTATAATTTTGTCTAAGCTCTTTTCTTCATCTCAGGACATTTCTTCAATAGCCCTATTTTCTGTATAAAATTTCATGGGTTCCAAGGTTTTGTGGCCATAATGATTTTTTTGAGAGAGCATTTGAGATCCGAAGGGAGATCTCGATGCACTCCAGCAATAATTGTCAGATCGTTAGAGGAACTCCCATCATAGTTCTTGCTTCCTGATGTTATTGTAGTGTCTGCTCCTACCACAGAAGCACACACATCACTTATATCTGTCTAACTCCTCCGTATTCGTGATTCTTCCATCACAGATCAGTCAGTGATAAGTAGAGCATACCGGAGGTTGTGCTCTGTTCCTTACTAGAGAACCTCTTCTCAGGCAATGAGCCCACAGAGAAAAGTCTGGAAACAGAATTCAGGAAACACCACCATTCAAACCCACAAAGAGAAGAAGCATCTGTGAGCGAGAGTGAAAGCAAAGCAGGAAAAAATTTTTTAAATGGCATCACAGAAGCCAAGGAAAGACTCAAAGAGGACAGGGTTCCATGAGGAAGACATGCCACAGGACCAGGAAAAGAATAAGGAATAGTCTCTCAGATCTAAGAGAAACACCATAGAAAACAGGGAGGGTATTGATCAAGGCCAAGCACCAAACACTTCAGGGCAGACACCATGACTCTTGTTTCCCTTATAACTATCCTAACACCTAGCAGTCTAAGATAGGTGATAGATGATAGATAGATAGATAGATAGATACATACATACATACATACATACATACTACATATAAGGGGTAATAAGCAGCTTCCAAGTACGCTTTCATATATTTTTCTGCCTTAAACACAGAAAAGCACAATCAAAATGTGGTTCAGACCAAGAAGAGCCATTGTAACTAGAAGACTTGGCAAAACGTTCAGTTGGTGATATCTGCTCAGTAGACAGTACAGAAATAGAGAAAAGGTGAGCGGATGGCAAGTTAAGGAACTAAAATTGGCACTCTGACTCTGCAGTGGCTCACCTGTGACCATGAGCCAACCCTCAACACTTCTGATCCTGAGCTAATCCTTAACCCTGCTGAGTCTCAGTCTCTACCATAGTAAAATTAGGGGGGTGAAGCCTCTGGTGCTTTTTCCAACTACAAATGCTGTGTATGGTTTTCTTCCTGCCCACCTCGAGTTTTATCCTTTACCCATTCAGGCAAAGATTTTTCCCTGGCTCCAGTCCTCCTAGACCCCTTACACCATCTTCTAGCTGCACCTACTCTTCACACATCAGCCTGTCCTGCCAGAAATGCCCACTTGCTCCAAAAATACTATATTTACAGAGCACCTGGTCTCAGCTGAGTATTTTAAAGAAGGTGAAAGTCTATTGGATTGTCTCTTTGACCACTTAGAAAGTCAAGGTAGTGTGCAGTCTGTCTCCCATTTGGTGGAGGTGTACTCTCTACCCTCTCCTCGTCCCTTTATGGACCACATCCGCGGAACTCCCATGCCTTCTGGCCAATGGGAAGTCCTAACAGGAAACTGGGGAAGGCAGAAAGGGAAACAATGGCTGCTTCTCTGAAAGGTTTCCTGGAGGTGACTGACAGCTTTGTTGAAGGTCACATTCGGGAAAATTCTTCTTACACAGGGTTTGGCAACTGGTGAATAACGCCTCCTCTCTTACACCCTCTCAGTTCCAGGAGTGATAACACCCCAACTGTTTGCAACTCCAGTTTCCTAAACTATCACTTCTGGGTTTCCATGAGCCCACCTCCTTATAAATAAATCTCCTTTTCCTTGAGTTACCTTAATTTGAGTGTTTCATCTGTTTCCTGTTAAGACTCTGATATGTATAGATGGGAATAAATGGGTTTGGGGGTAGGAGGAGGGGGGAGGAATGTTTTAAAACCGACTTATTTCGGTAAATTAATCTCTAGTTAGTAAAATGAGGCCCAAATTTGTGTTTTATTTTTCTTAGATCAAAGTGCATTCTTGGTCTCTGGTCTATTCATAGGCCAGCCTGGTGTCCTTCATGCTCCTGCAACTTCTGAAAGATTGTGAGCCTTGGTCTGTGCCAATCCAAACCTTGATTAAATTTTACTCACTAAAATTAAAAACACATCTGAAGGCTAACATGAATTCAGGAATAATTTACCCAAATTATATGATTTCCCCCAAAATATATTCCCTGGAGACACTATATATATTGTTTGCTCCACCAATTTTGAATTATTGATTTTAAATAGCTCTCAAAGAATAGACAACTATTACCACACCCAAGAAGCTTCTGTTATAACATGAGCCCTTCAATGTAGGCAAACTCGGACAATGTTACTGAACCTCCATGAATTCCCCAAAAAGGAACGGCCAGACCAAGCAAGGGAAGGGCACACAGCCAGGCGGATGTTACTGTGCTTAGAATACACTGGAACTCCAGCAGCAGTGGCCTTCAAGGAAGTTACACCCCCATGCTTGACATGTCGTTTTATATTGTGTGTTACAGGGAATTTTTTTTTTTCTTGACCTGGTTTTATAATCACTTTGCTAAGCAAGCACCATATTTGGAAGTCTGGAGGTTTCTATTCCACAGCAGCTCCTGAAAATAGAGATGTTCTTCTTATTCAGATACAGCAAATGTCTAATTCTTGCCTCTAAATAGCCTAGGTTAATTGCCTCTCTTAATATCCTACAGCAGCAAATGCTACAGCCTAATTCAATGTTACAGTAGGAAAAAACTTCCCTTGGTGTGAAATTGGACCTCTAAGTTAAACCAGGAGGGCAGGAGGAGGGGAGGAATGTGTTAGTGTTTACCTGTTTCCCCAAATAAAGGTTATCTTGGTTAACAAACTCGGAGAAAACAGAAGCACAGGTCACTCTTCATGAAGCCAGTCCAACATGGATGTATCAAGAAAAGCTGGCTCTGTAAAGCACACAGAGAGAAACTTATATCTCCATATATAAATCACATCTCTTCCGTGGGACAAGTCACGTCCAGGCAAAGCTTATTACAAATTCAGTTTAAAATCTTGAGAAAGAAAGGTGGGGGGGGGGGCAGCACCAACAACAGCTTTATGGAGTTAGACGCAGGAAATAACTTGAACTCATCCCAATTTTAAAGCTCCGTTCTGTACAGCAAGCAGCTAAAACCCCATTTTCTGGGGGAACTGCCCTTACAGGGAAGGTGTGGCAAAACCATCTGCTGCTTTATAGTGATGGTTCTCAGCCTTGTTTTTCTGGTCCAGCTATGAAATTGCACTAATCACAGAAACAGACTGTTTGGCCAGGAAGCAGGGCATGCCAGAGACAAGTGAATTTAAGCCCACATGTATTGAGGCTGCAAGCTTAGTTTGCAATTTATGTGCAAGTGGTTTTGTATTTATTGATCTGGACCGAGTGCAGGTCCTATAGGGGAAATATGACAGATTTCATCTGTCTGACAGCCAAGTCTAATTGTATTTTCAGTCTGAAATGACCAAAGACAAAAGTGCACATGTCAAGAGTCTTCACTACGATGCCATATGGAGTATTAGATCCAAGGCTCTGGTCACTGTAAGTGTTCATTTTAATAACTATATGCAGAGTGCATCCTGAACAGCTAAAGCAGGAGAGGTGAGAGTTTTTAATTCAAATCTGAATTAATAGACCATCTGATTCTGCCTGAGTGTGGGTGGGCCATTTTAAGTGCCTTTTATAGACATGATTGGGGGGAATTTAAAAGATGTGTCATATATTATTGATTCATCTGGACCATGAAACTTCCGAGCCAAAAGTCAAATACTTCCCACAATGGTTGTCACTAAAATTATAACCAATACTTCTGGGAACTTCTGGGAAGTTCTGGCATCTTAAAAATCAGAACCTTCTTCTATAACCTTACTTTCTATTTGGGAAGACTGATTGTGCCTATGAGATCAGTGAGCCATGATTTCTCTGATGGTGTCTCCCTCTGCCTCTGTCTCTGTCCACATCTTCCCCACCTCTCTCTCTCTCTCTCTCTCTCTCTCTCTCACACACACACACACACACAGAGAGAGAGAGAGGCTGACCATCACCAAATATCAGACTCATCATTAGCAGCCATTATACAACTAAAGAGATAGTCCAACAGGAAACATACTAAAAAAAAAAAAAAAAAAAAAAAAAAAGCCACTAATACCCAGCGATCCAGACACTGGGTTCCAAAGAAGCGTCATTCAGAATTCTGAATTCTAATTGGCCGGTCTCTTACAAGGACTTTTTGATACTGGAGATCTCTCCTGCCCTTGGTTTCAATGACACACCAGGGACCCTCCCTCTGTCTGCTCTCCCTCTCTGTCTGTTCTGTCTTTGCCTTCAGGAGCAACTACATTTCCCTTAGCTGTGCACATGGTATAAAGGACAATTTCTGGCTGACGGATTATGAGCAAATTACTTAAGTTCCTGAATTATTTTTCAGCTATGAAAATGGTGCAAACACTATGTGGTAAGAGAGAGACAAAATGAAGGGATTATAAAGGTTAAACTAGTTAACACATATTTAAAAAATAAAAGGTCCTCTAATGGCCTGGTCAAAGTAGATCCTCTGTGAACGGTAACCAACCTTCCCTCTTGTCTGCTGTCTTCAGACTTTCTCAGAGGAATTTCATTGTTCATTACTTCAGCTGCCATCCCAATGTCATCTTCCAGAAGCACACCTTCAATATCAACTTTTCCTCTATTAAGCGTCCTATTAACCTAATTCCTATCTGTTCCTCTATCATTCCATGTTTCCCCAAATCCCAGGGCTTGACTTTTCTATCAGTGCGTTAAGTTCAACATCAATAAAACTAGGCTTACCATTAACTCCAGCCCAACCACTCTGTTCTGCTGTCAAGCAACCTGTCGTCCTCTCCAGCTCCCTTTCATCTTCTTCGTCCATTCAGTAGTGAATTGAATCACTGTCCTCTCACTCTTCAGTCTCAAAACCCTCAGATCTTCACTGATGGAACTGCTTCTCTGACCTTCCCGGCCAAACAGGCACAAGATCCCGCCATGCTTCACAGCATTTCAGATACATGTCTTCTCAGTTCCCAGGCTCACCCACCCCCAACGGGAACTCGGGGTTGCTGCACTCACCCTAGCTATTCTTTTACCTCTAGGTGGCCCAGAGGGCACACTAAATGGGAGTACATTTGACCTCTGGGTCTGAGCTTACCCACTATATTAGTTTCTTATTGCTGTAGGAAAAATTACCACAAGCTTAGTAGCTTCAAACAACACCACCATATTACAGTTCTGGGGTCAGAAGTCTAAAATGGGTCTCATGGAGCTAAAATGAAGGCTTCAGCAGGGTTGCATAGAGGATAATCTGTTTCCTTGCCTTTTCTCGCTCTTAGAAGTCTTTGGCTTTCAGCTTCCTTCCTCCATATTTAAAATCACTAGTATAGAATCTTCCAACATTTCCCTCTCTCCCTCTCTCTCTCTCCCATGCTGACACTCCTGCCTCCCTCTTTTACTTATTAAGACCCTTGGGATTATATTGGGTCCACCCAAATAATCCAAGATTATCTCCCCATCTCAAGATTCTTAACCCTAATTATTACTTCCATAAAGTCCCTTTGCCATGTAAGGTAACTTATTCATAGGGCTAAGAGGTAGATATCTCTGGGGAGCCATCATTTTACTTACTAATCCTACCTTGCCAGTAGAATTATCCCCTACTTTTCTATGGGTTCCAGTCTCAATGATGTTCTTCTAATTCCTCAAATAAACTATAGTTACTTCTGCCACATGACCTTTGCACAGAGGTCCCTCTGTCTTCACTTAATTTACTATTAACTAACTTTCAAGCTAGGCCAAGTATTCTTGTTAAGTGTCCTCGTAGTCTCATATATTTTTATTTCTTAGAATATATTTCTTAGAATATATAGTTTTCAGTTACACACATATGTTCATGATTCATTGATTAACGTCTGTGTCTCCCACTAAGCTATAAGCTCCATGAAGGCAGAGACCATGTTTGATTTTGCTTAGTATTATCCCAGGACCTAGAATAGAGATCATTTGACAAGAATTTGAAGAATATCTATTGAATGACAAACCAGGCCAGTGGGTAATGACTGTCTGTCATTGTGACTATCCATAGGCATGAACACATACACAATTACCCAGTCAAAAAAATAACAAATCTATGCCAGACACTGCAATGAATTATAATCTGTCTTCTCCCATCTAATCCCATAATGAACTTCTGAGGTGGCTACAATCATAATCTTCATTTTTGAGATTAGGAACTGAAGAGAAGAAAGGCTAAAGAACTTGTCCAAGAAGACATAGCTAGTAGGTAATTGAATTGGATTCTATCCCAGGTAGGCTTGCTTCCAAAGACCACATTGTTGTCCTGGGATTATTTTTCTTTGAGCATGTGGATGGCTGGAACTGTGGAACAAACCCAGTGGAAGCACTTAGATGAGGAGACTACACCAGTGACCAGTGCACACACTTAGGACGTCTACCACACACATAATGACTTAGGGAAGGCAAAGTCTTTGAAAGGTGTGGACACATATAAGGCTGTCCAGAACCTTCATTAATGCCACAGAGGGTAAACTGTAAACCTTAGGAAAAGGGAAAGGAGGAGCTAAGGTATGACACAGCCCACTGCTGGCATCCCCACAAAAGGAAAAGAGCAGCTGGCAAAAGGTAGAGATGCTTCTAGTTTCCACGTGCTCAATAAGAGTATAGTTCTTGGTGGGGCGCCTGGGTGGCTCAGTGGGTTGAACCTCTGCCTTCGGCTCGGGTCATGGTCCCAAGGTCCTGGGATCAAGCCCCACATCGGGCTCTCTGCTCAGCAGGGAGCCTGCTTCCTCCTCTCTCTCTCTCTGCCTGCCTCTCTGCCTACTTGTGATCTCTATCTGACAAATAAATCAATAAAATCTTAAAAAAAAAAAAAAAGAATATAGTTCTTGGTAGGGAGATTGGGAGGAAGGTAGTCCCTCCTCTCTCTTCCCTCACCCCCCACAACCAGGCAACCAATGTAAAGAAGAGTCAGAAGTCCTATCAGGTTATTAGGCAAGTCTCTGAGCTAGGAAGGTTGAGTTTCTAATCTAGGCTATAGTGCTGTGAGAACAAAACAGGACAGTAGGCACAGGCACCAAAGAGTTTGCAGGGTCCACAGGAAGTCTCTGGAAACTTAGTCAAGCTCAGCATGGGACGTGGAAGAAGACAGAAACAGCTCAAAACTAATTATATGCCACTTGGTCCAAGTAACCAGAACAAGGGATTTCATCCAGCCAAGACTTCAGGAGCAACGACCCAACTTCTAGATGCAGGTTTCTCGAATGCAGACGAAGGAAGAGTAGAGGAACCAGTACTTCATTCTCCAGTGGAAAGAACCCAGAACACCTGCAAAACACCTTTTAGTACTTTTCCTTTAAAGTTGACCCTCTCAGGGAGGACATTCAGGAGGATTTTCAAAACTGGAATACCTAGTTCCTTTCCCAGAAACAATCCCACTTATCAGCCAGGAAAGGGGAATGTGGGGGAATGAACTCAACTTTATTCCACACCAGGCCCAGGGAACCCTTCAGAATACAGAAACAGAGAGTCCATTCAACTGCCCTACCAAAAGACCTGTCAAATGGGGACTTCCATTTAATTTGGAAGTAGCCACAGGGGAAGTCTGGGACTTTTGCTTAATATTTATGTTCTTTACTAATTCCATATCAGCCTATAGAGTTTTATCCTTTATGACATAGAAATAATACAAACATTTGCTAACAGGAATTCATCTAGAACGGAGAGAAAAAATAAAATCATGGAAGAGATGAGATTCATCTGGAAGTTTGGAGAATGGGCATAAAATTAGAGATGAAGGCAGTAACATTCTAGGTTGGGAGAATCTGGGTCCACACAGGAAGTATTCGCTCCAAGGAGTCCTGCTGATGAGGCTGACAAGATAAGTCCTTAAGCCAGATCGGGAATTTGGGTATTTTCCCGTAGTCTGATTTATAGTTAACTACTATAGATTTTCAAGCAGCACATTGCTTTTGCTGAGAAAGAGAAGTTTGTCTCTTACCACAAAGAAAATCTCTACCTCTAATAAGGAAGGAACAATAACAAATTTATAAGATATATTTACACTTCAAAGAAAAGACTAATTATTTTTTAATCATATATGTCGGTATCATTAATTAACATTAATATATAAAATTTCTTGTAACTTAGATTTTATTTCACTGAATTTTTCTAAAGAGTTATTTGCTTATTTTGGAGAAAGAGAGAGTCCTAGTGTGTGTGTGATTGGGGGCTGGGGGAGTACAGAGGGAGAGGGATAGAGAAAATTCTCAAGCAGACTCTCCGCTGAGCACAGAGCTTGATGAGGGGCTCGATCATGAGACCCTGAGATCATGACCTGAGCCAAAACTAAGAGTCAGCCATTTAACCAACTGAGCTTCCCAGGTGTCCCTACTTTATTGAATTTTTACCGGGTAGCCAAAGTCAGTCAAAACTCTCGTGGTGGAGTCAAGCATGACTTTAACAATTTTAAATTAAAGCACAAAAACTCAAGGATAATTCATGAATGTGCTAGCTTTTCTTTCCAGAGCTATTGGCTGGTTTTAGCCATAACATATCAATTTTCAAAGAAATGAATAGTACCTAGGACACTCCCTTGTGTCTGGGATTACTGTCAACTCAATTGAAACAAATTCTAAATTCTGCCTCTAATGCTTCTTTTCACAGGTTTAAAAGATGCATGTTGGAGTTTTGCACTGTTGGACATCCAATTTATATGGTTGTGAGGAGCTGCTAAGCAGTTTATCTTCTATCCATTTTAACGATCAAAACTGAATTCCAATGAAACCCTTATACTGCCCGTTGACAAGGTGAAAATGGGCCAAATTTATAGCCAGCTTTATTAAATGGGGTTGCAAGCAAATTACTCTGCATAAAACCCCTGCAAGTTGAGTCAAGCTTTGAAGCCATAAATAAATAAATAAGAAAAAACACAGGACCTGAAATCAGCCTGACTTAGCAGGAGTATCCTCCAAGAGGTTCAAACCATCCGAGTGAACAAGTTAGAAAGGCCTGTCCTCAAACAGACTCATGAATCTAAGCCATACCAAAGGAGAACGCTGGGCATTGTGTGAACTCAAAATTAATTTGCTTTATTATCTCCTACAACAGCAGTACAACAAACTTTTTTTTTCCATTTCTAAAAGCAGCAAGGTTGGTGGTGGTGGTTGTTGCCATGAACATCCAATGAATGATTCATTCTCACTCAAGTGGAACCCCTGGGAAATGTTGCCAATAACTTGGTTTATTTCTTATCTTCAGTTCTCAGCAGACAACATATTCGTCTATATTTTTACAAGAGTCATAAATTTTTCAGTTAGTGCACAAATAATAACACTACGTGATTCCGTTTTGTCTCGGTCCTCAGGGCTTTGGGAGAGGAGAAGGAAAACCCTATCGTGTTGATCCTCAGTGTGGACCCTGCTTTCTGCAGCCTGTTGAGAAACCCTGGAAGAGGGTAGGGGAAGGACCACGTGCACACTGTAAAGCCTTACATGCATTACCAAAGCAGCAGGTGGCATTTACCCAGTTGACTCCAACTGATTTGCCCAGTTCAAGGCTATTTAGGGGAACTGGGACCCTCTGCCACATTTATGTGAGGGGCTCAAAGAGGCCCAGTGAACCCAGCAGTGTAGGGCAGCGTGAGGAGGTTCAACCCTCTTGGGTGTGTGAATCTCCCTTTCTTTCAACCTTGCACAAATGACTTTGCTCGTGTGGGACAATGAGGAAATATACCTTTCAGGGTGATTTTGAGGTTACATTAAGATACTATATGAAAAAATCCTAGCACAGCCCTGCATATAGTAGATCCTCAGTCAATGTCCTCTCTCAGCCTCCTTTCAATTTCCCCATGGAAAGGATCTTCTGAAAAGGTGACCTGCCACACCCCCCTAGCGACCACTACAGGAATTACAATCATACTTAAGACCCCCACCCCACCCCCGCCCCGTCTCAACCCTGATTTTCGACACAATCCCAGGTGAGGCCATACCAGCCAGTCCACAAAAAGATGTATCCCAACAAATATACTTACAAATATCCGCCTTCACTTTATTGGGATCTAGTGTAAATCTGCCTAAGGTCAGCAAATATTCTCTATGATAGGGTCTCCCCCCCAAAGAATATAAACTGGGCACCGTTACTTTGTGACCAGGCAATAGGGCTAGCCATGAAGTAATGAGATCCCATCAAGAGCTTTGCAAAGCTCTTCTCTTCAGGCAGGTAGCAGTCCTGAAGCACTCACAGAGGCATTAGTCTGAAGCCCCCAGGGGTCTCTGTGCTAGAAACTAACTCCCCTACAGAGGCCCCTTCCCTGCCCCATAGCCTGCCTCCTAGTGACATTTTATCTGACCTGCTAAGAGACTAGCACTTGCCAAAGCCACATGTGAATCCACGTTGCCTGCGTTTTCCTCTCCCTCCTGCAAGCACGCTAAAGCCCAGGCCCCAGACAACTCTCTGTGCTCCGGCCAACCTTTCCCAGCACTGTGTGTATGGTAGCATTATTTTCCCTTCTTGGAAGAAAAAAAGCATTCACTCTGAGGCACGTTTTTGAAGCAATAAACAGCTCGCTTCTTTGTGGAAAAATAGGCAATTTTCAAGTAACCTTTGGAAGCATCTAAATAACCCACACATATTTATGGCTGAGTGACTATTCGGATTGAAGAAACTTTAAGTTTGTGTTTGCGAAGATTTCCATTAACATCTTTGAGCTACCTCTCATCTCACTTTAAAACAAATGGCTCACTCTGCAGAAGAGAATCGGGTTGGTTTTTTGCCTCCCTCCCCCCTCCACCCCCAGCTTGGCTTCCTGAGCAGAGATCTGATGCTTGCACACAGAAGCTCAAATAGCGAGTCTTCACCCAGAGGGGCTCAGGGTCCTGGGAGTGAAGACAAAAGCCTCCGTGGTGTCCAGGGTCAGCCTTTTTGTCTCATTTTAAATGAACCTCCATTTCACCTCAACCCTATCCCTTCCTTCTTACAAGAATAATTCTCCAAAGAAAGGAAAAGGGCTTCTCATTTTCCTACCACCTGCCCCACCCCCCTACACACACACACACACACACACACACACATACACACACACACACACTCTGACGCAGAAACACACTGTTTTTAAAGGGTTTGTTCTCGGGAGAAAATGCCATAAGCTATATTTATCTCTAACTAATCCATTTCTCTCTACTCCAAGATTAAGGAATTAATGACTGCTACAGCTGCTGTCCTTAGCACATTAATTACTGTAAATTGGCTGCAGCCTCAAAAAAAAAAAAAATCCACTCTATGATGATGGTGAGAGGGCAAGGTTCTATGCAAACCATTAGGTACCTAACCTAAATAATAAATCAGTGTAGTATCAAGCCCAAGAAGATACATATGAGCTTGGGCACTGGGTTTCCACCCCCAGGCTGTGAGCTTGGAGACAGAGTACAGGTGGGTGAGTGAGGAGGAAAGTTTATTGAATATACAGCAATCTTTCCTTGAGACCAGAACAGATCAAATGTCAAGGGAAAACCACTGTCATATTTATAAAAGCGCACACTGTTGTGAGTCCTCTTAGGCCACTTTTCAGTGAATTGGATGTTTTTACATTTGCTAAAATCCTTGCAGACCCGACCATGAATATAGACATTTAGAATGACTTGTCTACCCCCGGCTTCCTTGTGTCCCAGACCCCAGGTGCACCCAGTCCCTTCTGCAAGGCCCACACTCTTCCCTCCTCAAAATCCTTTCATATTCCATTTTTTATCCATGTGTGACACATCTTTCCCTCTCCCACACCTTCCTCCATCCAACAAAGTTTCACTAATTCTTAGCCTCAGCTCAGTGTCCTCCTCCAGGAAACTGAGTTCCTAGCTATTCCTATAGTGCCATGGAACTTATATCTCTATTCCACAGTTTCACAGACCCAAGGCTATGACACCCTGAGGACTAGGCTCCTGAAGTTCTTACTAGCACATTGCCGATCCTCTCTGGGAGCCCAGCCACCCCCTTTTCCCCGGCCTGGCTCCATCCCTCTTCCTTCTTAGCCAGACTTCCCCTCTACATCACTTCCCTCCCCTTTCCTCCCTCCCCTTCATAACTTGCCCCTCTGTATTCCAGCTTCTTGAGCCATCACTCCAATTATACTACTTTCTCTAATAGCACCTTGCTAAATCACCTTAATATGACCTTGCTCAGTAAAAATGCCCCAGGGTGGAAACCTGAAGTTCATTCTTAACACGCATGTCACCCCTACCCCCAACTCTCAGGAATGACCAGGCTCCGATAGCTCTGCTTCCCAGCGAGCTCCCAGATAGCCATAACGCCCTCCCACTGGTCTTCCTGCTTCCAACCTAGTCTCTCCACACTGGAGCCAGAGTGTTCCTTCCTACAAGCAAATCATATTATCGAAGTCCTCTACTTAATATCCTTATATATTTCCCCCTTTGCCCTAGGATAAAATTCCCAGCTTCTTCACATGATTTACTAGGGCTTTCATTGTCTCTTTAATCTCATCAATGTTAACCCTCATGGTGTCTGTTAACATTCCAGCTGTTTTCAGGTTCCTTGAGTGTCCTGTTTCCAGATACTCACCAGACTTTTGCTTACACTGTTTACGAATTCTTTTCAACCTCGTTTGCCCAAATAACTCTTCCTTGTCCTTCCATTCTCCTTTTAGGTATTACTTCCTCCAGGAATCTTTCCCTGCCTCCCCCAATCCTGCCTGGGTGTTCTCCAGATCCCCCCACAGCATGCATTTCTTCCCCCACTAACTGAGCACAACTTAGCACAACTTGGCAACTGCCTGTTTTCTGCTTGGCATTGCACTTTCTCTGCAAAGAGTAGGGATGCCCTCAAGCCAGACCAAGCTGAGTGGGATTATTGCAGGGATACAAGGGGCCTCGCAGGCATCTGAGAAGCTGAGCTTCATAGGAGCTGGAACATAAAAACCGTCAGAAATTGAAGCGTTTCTTTCTATCTCCCACTCAAAGATCCTAAGGTCAAAACATCATTGCTCCTCTCTGTTCATCCCTCCCCCTGCACTCTCTCTCTGTCTCCCAGCCAGCTTCCCCTACCTTGACTCAACCCACAAGCCCACCCCAGCCTGCACTACAACCTAGCTCTCAACATCACTTTTCGTCTTCTGTCTCTGGTGCCAACAGGTGTCATCTCTCAGCTTCCTGATTCCAAGTTCCTCAAGGACAAATGTGATTGGCCCCTCTCATCTCGTGTTTCTGTGCCACATGTATCTTGGTGGGTGTATGGCCTTGATTCAGGCCTAATCAGCTCAACCAAGACTCTTGGGATGTCATGGTACAGAATTTAGCTACATTTACCTAAGTGTACAGCCTTAAATAATAGACAAGTCTAGGACAGCCCTATTACAATGTATCTCCTGGGAAGTAACAAAACTTTCATTGTTGTGTTCTCCCTAGCAGAGATTCAGGCACAATGGTTTGCTGGGTAGTGGCCTGATGAACATTTGTCAGAACTTCCCATCTAGAAGATCCCTTTGGGGATCTTTTTTCAGTCATGCCTGGCAGCGTAGGCAAGTTCTTGATTCCCATATAACAAGAAGAGAGCTTTTGTTCCTTAAAGGGAGTTGCCCATATGATAAATATTTCCTGACTCTTAATTTCACTTAAGGTCAAACCTACCACTTAGCTGATAACTGCTCCTCATGGCTTTAACCAAAATAGCAATAAATCTTTTGCAGCTTCGGCCTCCTTGTTTGACCTCTTCCTAAAATAATTGCCAACTTGGGCTTTAGAAGTCTAGAAGGAAATCAGATAAAAAGTATAAACAGGATTAATGCAATAGTTCAGCATCAGTATAATAACTATCTCAAGATCTGCCCAGTTTGAAGTTCATCTGTAGACTCTGAAGATTTACTAGCCATGGAGTGTGACTTCTGATTTTGGCAAATATGAAAGGCTCTATCTCAAGTCAGGTCTTTGTTGTACAAACCAGGTTTTCACCCCTTATTGCACTTTGAGATCTTTCTCTCTCCCTCTATTTTTTCTCTTTCTCTTCCCTGTCCTCACTCATTTGCCTTTCCTACTCCTGACTAGCTATCTATTTTATTTCCAAAACTTCCTTGAAACCAATAATCTCCTGGGGGTCTTGAAAGCAAGGAAGGACTACTGAACACTTAGAAATTCTTTATGGAAAAATCCATTCATTTGTTTAAAAAATAATAATAATAAATATGTATTTACATACATACATACATATACGTACATACATATATACACACTTCAAGGTCCGTAGTCATGCAAAGGACCAAAAATAGACCTTGAACGCACTAAAGATGAGACTGTGTAGTACCAGTGTTGGACAGCTCCCTGCTCACGAGCCACACTCCCTTTGCCTTAAGGGCATCACCCCTGAAGACTGCAGAATAGCAGGTGGTTCCTCAGACTTGCCTGAGCAACAGCATAATTCAAAGAGCTTGCTGAACATATTTATTCCTGGAACCCACCCACTGAATCAGAATCTCCAAAAGGGAGACATGGGAATAAATGTTTAATGAGCACTCAGAGGATCCCCAGGCATCGACAGGTTTCAAGACACTGTTCTACATAGTCTCTGTTGGCTCTTCTCAAAGCTCATCCCATTAATGTAGAGGTTCTCATCCCCAACTGCACAGAAGTTGCAAGGTGCTGAGCCTGGGAATTTTAAGTCCCACTCACCCGGCCATCTTCATTCAAATCTGCAACTGGGGATGAAAAGCCCCTGTGCAACACCAGCTCTGTAAGATGCCTGGTGAAACACAAGGACTCTCAAGTAGGATAGTGTAGAAAGCAGGAGTCTCTCAGCCCTCTATCTAGGTTCCCAGAGCAAACTGTCCTATCAAAGATTCTGGGGGGAAAAAAAAGACTCTGGAAGTCCGACAACAAAGAATTCAATTTAATTTTATTTAAATTTATTTAAATTTTTCTCGAGATTTTAATTGCAAAAAGAACGAGTTTTGTTTGCTTGCTTGTTTGGTGGCTAGACAGTTGGTTTTTACATAATATAAATGAGACTCGTGCACAGTAGAAATATACTTAAATAAAGGCTGTTGCCCTGTTTTCTGAGTGAAGAGCTAGCCTAGATGCAGCTTGTAACAACTTCTGTACTACAATTCTGCTTTCATTTAACTCCCCATTTCTATTTCTATTTAGCATTTACTATTTATTTCATTCCTATTTCTGGATTTTATATTGGCATAGATGCTCCCAAACTTGAATGTAGGTTTCCCCTCAAGAAACCTGACTGAGACAACCTTCCTTACCCCTTTCCCTTCATTCAGCCTGACTTGAGGCAGCCCGGAAGTACTAGCACTCCACAAACCCAGTGCCATGTCTCTCAGTTTCGTGCAAACAGATCACATTCAAGATGTTTAATATCTTGCTTTCCAGGTTATCCACTCCAGACAAGAAAAGGATGGAAAGAGGGAAAGCAGAGATCACACATGGCCCAGAACTTGTCCATAGTCTGGTCCCCACTGCAGGAAAACTAACACAGAAAGGAGGGTTAACCACCATCCCCATATATGCATCCCCTTCCCTATGGTGGACAATTTCCTGATGGGGAGTAAAGGAAGTCATTAAAACTCTTGAGGAAAACAAAGTGCAAAATAATGGACTCTACTCATTAAAAAGAGAAAAAGAAATGGTGAATTTTGAGTTATTTGACATTAAATTTATCTCCCACTCATATAGTAGAAATTTCCCTCCCACTCATATAGTAGAAATAATCATTTCAACTAGCACCAAGTCTGTGGCAGGATTTCTCCCCAGCAGCACTACTGACATTTTGAGCTGGATAATTATTTGTTGTGTGCACTGTAGGATGCTTAGCAGCTTCCCTGGGCTCTACCTACTAGATGCCAACAGCATGACTCCCTCTAGGTAGTGACAATCAAAAATGTCTCCAGACATTATCAAATGTCCCTTGGGGACAGAATTGCCCCCGGTTAAGAACCGCTGTTGTAAGGCATAATTCCTGTAGGTAAAACATCATGAAACCTAGCCCCTGGTTGGGGAAATAAAAAAATTAAATCACAAATCTTTTTCCTGGATGTTTCATTGTAACCATAAAGCAAAATAGTCATAAATATTTTCCCCCAAAATTTTCCCAAGATTTTTGTTTCTTATTTTAAAAATGTAAATTATATTCTTATTTAAATCTTCAGTTGATTGGTAGAGGTCAATGTTTGGGGAGGAAGGTAAATCTCCTGGCTCAACCTGGAATTTTTTTTAGTTGACAAGAAAGATGAGGAATTACAGTTTTACTATATAGAAGTTTAAAATGTTGCATGTTATGATAAAAATAACCCAAACCAAAAGGGAAACAATAGGTAATAATTCAAAATACGTATAATAAAGATTAGTGTTCAACACTGTGTACCAATCAGTTCTGTATAAAATGAAAGCCAGTGAGCTTGGAGTTGATAAGTAGCCAAAAGATACATGCAAATAATTCACAGAACAGAACACTCAACAAGCAAGTAATAATGAGCACCAGAAAACTGTAAGCATTGCTAGAAATCAAGAACAACTAAATTTAAGACAGTTTTTGGCCTGTAACATTAATATCTTTTTAACTAAGATGACTCTGCCCTAATAAAGTTAGAGAAAAAAGATAATATGCCAATGGAAGAACATCTAAAACTAATTTGGCTCAATGTGTAACGAGCTTTAAGGACATTCACTTTGCATCATCAAGCTTAAGAAATTAATCCTAATTACTGGAAAAGTTCAAAGATGCTTGTTACACATTATCTAAGATAACAAAAAGTAGAATATCACCTAAATGCCCAACAAGTAAGTATATTGTACAGATGATTTGTGGCAATTAAATGTGGTATCAGGAAGCCATTTAAAAGTTGTCATGGAAATAACAGGTATAAAAGTCATACTAAAAGGATCATATATATATTTATCCAAGGGCACTGGATAGCTACCATCTCCCACTGAAAGGCTGGCTCTACTTACTTTTCGGTAGCTGGAGTACAGGTGAAACTTTTCACTCCCTCTATTTTATATTTCTAAATTTTTTGTAATGAGCTTGTATTACTTTTACAATGGAAAAAGTGAACTCCATGAAAAATGATTAACTTTTCTAAAAGTGCAGCTCAGTATAGTTTAGACCTTAAAATAAGCTGGCTTCTCGGTCATGTTTTCTTCAGATTGGGCTATTTTGAAAACATTCTCATCATATAAAAGTTGATTGAAGCCAATGAAACCTAATCTGCTCTAATTTCAGGGTCATCAACCTCAGCCACATAAATAACCAGGAGAAGATAGATTCTGGAATGCTCTTAAAGAAGCCTTAAGACATGACTTTTTCTCCCCTTCTTTCGTCACAATTTTTCACTGAATACATCAAAAGGTCTCTTATCTACACATCAATAGAAAATCCCAAACAGGGAAAAGTAACATTAAGTCAATTAATTCACAGGGATAACTTTAAAAATAAATAAATCTTGAATCCTCAGTGTTTTTCCTTCCTCATTACTGAATACTGATCAATAATATTTATTATAGCTCTGTTCCTCTCATAATGTAACATTCATGAGACATAAGAAGAAACAAAAGATGTGAAAAGATCCCTTAATTCTAGGAATTAATAATATAATTAGGAATTAGAGAAAAGATAGATGAGTGGACAGATACATAACTACTTATTTCCTAACAACACAAGTTAGAAATTTGTAGAATATACTTTGCATACAACTAGTCCTACTTCCTCATTTTGTATGGCTTTTGTGTCAAAACAAAGAAAAATGCCACAGAGATCATTCTAGACAGACTTCAGAGCAGGCCACAACTGGGGGGAAGATCCTTAGAATCAGAGTCTTAGATTAAATTATATTAAGCAATTAAAATGGTAGTGGAATGCCTTAAGTCATCAAAAGCAGGATTCTTCTCTACATGCCTGACAGATGGTCACCCAGATGAGACTGGAATCCTTTAAGAATTATAACTGATGCCTTCATCCCCATATCCAATACTAAGTCATGTGAATTTTACCTTGAAAATATCTCTTGCCTATATTCCACCATTCCTATTCTCATCGGTCTGGATGGAAATGGGGAGGAAAGAATGGCATTCATAAAAAATAAGTAAAAATTTTTTAAAAAAGGAATAGCATTCATCCAGGCAGAAAATGAGGGTCCAAGTTAAGATGGTGACAAATGAAAACAGTGTGGAGAATAGGACAGAGATGAGATATACTTTAAAAGAAAGTAAACAAAGGGACTGGTGACCGATTGGATATAATGGTGGTGTCCACGTCTCCTGAACCAAAAAAATGGGACACATGGCCTGACAATCATGAGGGTACTTTTGAGTTCAATGGGGCAGAATATTTGCTCTCAGGACTAACTCAGAAAATCCATACAGACTTTTTTTTTTTTTTTTTAAGTGAACATGACTGGGAGTTATAGAACGGGAGTCAGGATGAAAGAACAGGGAGAGCCAGCAACAGGTAGAGAAAGAAGCCCTCTGTACGCTCCAAGTACTAGCTTATTTTCTGTTTCTATTCAAGCATGTTCTCTTCTGCTGGAAAATGCTTTGTTAAACTGATCTGAGGTCGTCTCCATCCTCATGAGAAATCTGATGCAGTATTTCATCCTAAACATTATAAAGCTTGGCATTAAAAGCTTCCCAAAGTCTATTTTCCCCTGGAGTCAGGTACCGTTTGTCATTTGCTCACACATTCCTTCTGGCAGACTGCTTTACGATGATTCCCACGGGTAGCTGTGGGGCTGGAGAGCATCCTTCACACATGACTTCCCTCTGAGTCCAGAGGCCAATGGACACAAGTAGAAAACTAACTCACCCCGTTATTGATGGTATCTAACAGTTAGGGCACACACGGGTTGTCTTCTTTTCTTACTGTTCACCCGGGTTTACAATGCACCACCGAAAAACAAAACTTGAAACCTGAGAATAAGTTCTGTATGAAAGGACTCATTCTATGAATCCAAAATTGTTCTTTTTGGGTGCTTGCCCAAGTCTATCTGTCCCAAAGAGACAGGGAATAGCAGTAAGTATACTCTCAAGGTGAAGACAAAGGACTATAAAAAAAGGGGGGGATAGGAATAGTATTTTGACTGTAAATATGGTGATCACATTTCTTGAAACAAAAAGTATGATTTATGACCTAAAAACATTTTTATATTTAATACAGTGGAGACCGAGAGAAAAGTATTTTTGAAATTAACACTGAAAAATCCAAGACATTGGTTACTATAGGTAGATAATCACATAAAGAACAAACTTTCTTTTTTAATTTTTGATAAAAAGATTTTCTAAATCCTAAATTATTAAAGTTAGAAAGAAGAAGGAGAAGAGGTAGGTATCAGAATGTTTATCTTACTAATTAAATAAGCATTTCACCGTCTGTTTTTATATATACGCTTCCCAGTCTAGAAGAAAAATTTTTGGTCCATAACACAGCTTTCTTTTTCTTTTTCTTTCTTTTGAGAGGGAGGGTGAGAGCGGGGAGGAAGGGGCAGAGGGTGAGAGAGAATCTTAAGGCTCCATGCCCAGTGCATTGCCTGCCAGGGGGCTCAGTCTTGCCACCCTAAGATCATGACCTAAGCCAAAAATCAAAAGTCAGACGCTTAACCAACTGAGCCACCAAGATGCCCCCATAACACAGCTTTCCAATACTCTTTTGACCTACAGCCTAAAATGTGTAATGACCACAGACCCTTTTGGGAGTCGTGAGATGTATCCTGGGCGTAAGTTTTTCTTAGTTTGTGAGAGGAAGGAGTATGGGTATTTAAGATTAGAGAGTGCCTATGAACAAAGTGCCCTAAAATAGAAGTTTTATAATCCCTGGCCAGGAAATCCCAGTTTTATAATCCTCTACAATCTGTGGTCTGTTTTGTCCTTAGAATGCAAGCCTAAAAGCCATTACAGTCGATGGGTCGATGGGGAGAGTAGAGATGCAAGAAACAGAGCTCTAAACAAGACTTTACAGAAGCTGACTCTGTGAATAGGAGGTGAGGTTTCTGGTATCTATTAATGTTATTGATTAAACCACAATATTCTAGAATATAGTTTACATTTAGTGTTTTTCTTTTAAATAAAGATTTTCTGTACCTTTCAGCTTCCCCACTTATAGTGGAAATTTTTCCCTGCTCAAAAGGCAGTCATGATGTAGAAAAGGCTCCCATCTCTAGGCACCAGGGGACTCCTAAATCACTAGACAGGCCTTGTGGTAGTTATCTTGTGTTTGTTTATCTTACTAATTAAATAAGCATTTCACCGTCTGTTTTTATATATATGCTTCCCAGTCTAGAAGAAAAAATTTTGGTCCATAACACAGCTTTCTTTTTCTTTTTCTTTTTCTTTCTTTTGAGAGAAACCATACCTGCATGACCTCTAACATGTGTCTCTCTCCATATGACCCATCTGCAGTGACAAGTTTCCCCTAACAGCCCTCACAGGTCTCTGGAACTCCATGATCAGGGTTTGCGGTTTTGCATACCACACACAACAATTCTATTATTTCAAAGAAATGAAAAGAAGCTCTCACCTTGGAGGAGTGAGCAGGTAGAGAACAGGTGTTAGACCTAGAGTAACCCATCTCTGCAGGGGGTCTTACACCTCTCCTGAATGCCAAACAGATTCCACTAAACCCCAGAAGAAAACCAGGTATATTCTTGAGGTGTGAAAACGCTAGGAAAGATCTAAGGGAGGAGGCAGGTGTCACTCAGTACCACAGCCATCAGGGCTGTGTCTACACGGATAAGTTTATGTTTATTTGTTGAGTTCAAACAACAACCTATATAGAAACCTTTGCCCCATGACTTAGGCCTATCTTCAAATTATCACAAACATAGGGGCACCTGGGTGGCTCAGGTCATGATCTCAGGGTCCTGAGATCGAGCCTCTCCTGGGGCTCCGTGTTCAGCAGGGAGTCTGCTTCTCCCCGCTTCTCTCCCTCTGCCCCTCCCCCTCTCTAAAATAAATGAATCTTAGAAATAAATAAATAAATAAATAAATTATCACAAACATAGATATCAATAGGTGTAACTGTTCTAAAGGACAACTTGGCAATACCTTTCATGTATATATGATACATATATATATGGATTTGTGCAAAGATCTAGCTATAAAGGATATTTGTTTAGAGTGGTAAAAAACTGGAAACAATCCAATACCTAGCTAGCATTAGGGAACTGAATAAACCCTAGCATACTAGCATGAATGCTACACACCATTTAAAAGTTGTATTGTGGAAGGATACTTAATAACATACTACCTTAACGGGAGTGGGGGGAAGATTATGAAGCAGTATGAACTATATGATTCCATTTGGGAAAGAGATCATAAAAAAATAAGTTAAAAAAAAAGTAAGAATTTCCCCAATGTGTTTATATTTTATTGTGGCTTCTGAAGTTTATACAACACATTTGGACTATGTAAATTTAAAAAATGAAATGAAGCTTTTTAATTACTACTTCTAAATTTCAAACAAATATTCCCCAATATTAATTACCAGCACAACTACGGGGAAAGAGGAAAGAAGGGAGGAGAGAATTAACTTGAGTTGTTTTTTCTTATTCAATTTCATTGAAATGTAGGGTCAACCCAACTTGAATTGCCCTCTCTCGGTAGATCTTGAATATAATTAGGATGTATATTTTCTACTGAAAAAGCAGGAGGAAAATGCCTTGTTTTTTCTCTCAATCCTTTATCATTACAACCCTATGATTAAGATTACTTTTTCTATTTACTGAACTGGGTGAATTCTAAAGTATTTTTTTTTCTGAGGTGAAGGTGTTAATTTGCATTACCTCTGATTACTCATTCAAAAGAACGAGGCAGGTTGCATCTGCTATATATTATGCAGTGAGCTGTTGATTATCTGTGGAGACAAGGACAGTACAAATAATAAAAATCCACAGAGAATACCCAAACTTCGTTTTAGCCAGAAGTGTCAACAGTTTGCCAGAGTTGTTAGCAAGGAACAAAGCTGATTTGAGTTTTATCTCCCAACTCCCTTCCATATGCTTGAGGATTATGCTAATAAGAAGTGAAATGACCAGCAGCAGAGGCAGCCCTGAGTAATTCCTAGTCGGGAGAATTGGTTTCTGATTAATCGAGATCTGGCTGAATTGGAGCACAGACATGCAACTGTCTCCTGATACGGGTCCTAAATATTCCTTAAATGCTCTTCGTCTAAAAAATTCCATTTACTTGACAACATGTTTACCAGAGTTTATTTCACTTACAAAATTCGATCCACGTAATATGCCATTTCGGCCCTACCTGAACCCTGTGTACACAGAATAAACAATGAACTCATCTCTCTTGGTCATACTGTCCTACTAAACTATCAAATTAAAATTTCCAAATATGTGTTTTTATAGTAATTACAATTCCATTTACCAGATCGATCTATTTAGGCAATATGCAATTAACATGAAATTCAATAGCCTAAAATTACTAGCTTTCTAAAGCTTGGAAGGAAAACGTGTCCTTCCGTGACCTTTCGTTAGTCAGTATAATCCACAGAAATTCTACACTCGTGCATATTTACACACATACATAAACCCTCACAATGTCCATGATTTGATTTAACAGATGCCTTTGACACTCCATATGTCCACATATCTCATTTTAAATTTGAAATTAAGAAAGTTAAGACAGGCCTTTTCAGACCTTATGAGAAATATCATTTCTCTAAAACTGCTTTTCTTTGAGGGAGTATCATAAATTGACTGACAGGGATGTTAACTGCATTAACTTTTTAGGATTCTTTCAAGCCTCCGTCTTTTGTGAAATAACTATAAATTTAAATTGGTGGTTCATATGGCTTTTTTCCCCCACAACAAATACGAGTAAGATAAATTGAACTAAAACTCTTTTATGCTTTATTGAATAACAGCCAGCAATAAGGCAAGCTCAGGGAGCAGATTCTAATACCAGATGTATGGCATAGCTTTAAATATCTTCTATTGCACTGGATAACAGGTTAAAATCTGTCCCCTTAGTAGGAGATTCAAATTGCCTCTTCTAGACTTTGCAATAAGAACTTTCTGGTCTTTCCGGGGCGCCTGGGTGGCTCAGTGGGTTAAGCTGCTGCCTTCGGCTCAGGTCATGATCTCAGGGTTCTGGGATTGAGTCCCGCATGGGGCTCTCTGCTCGGCAGGGAGCCTGCTTCCTCCTCTCTCTCTGCCTGCCTCTCTGCCTACTTGTGATCTCTCTCTGTCAAATAAATAAATAAAATCTTAAAAAAAAAAAAAAAAAGAACTTTCTGGTCTTTCCTTTTGCAAGTGATAAGATTTTCTTCACCTAGTTTGTACATAATTTCTGTCTCTCTCTGAGGAAAACATTCCATTGTCACTGCAACAGAAGAAAATACTAGGCATTCTGAGGACAAACTGATTCATGATTTGCTGATTTTCAACAAATTATACTCCTTTTATTTTGAATTTGTGAATCGACGTCACCAAGTTGAAGGACAAGCCTGAACAATCATCCTCAGTGATCCCCATTTAAGTAAGTTCAAGAAGCTTCTTAGCTTCATAAAAATTAATATAAAAATACAGAAAATTTCAGAAAAGGTTACCGACTTTGATCTTTCTTGTCCCATGTATTTGCTTTCTGATTCAGATGTTCTTTAAATAATTGGGCTCTCCCACGGGTGTCTGAAGGTCTAGTGGCTTTCTTCCGTCAAATCAAGCCTCACAGTCACTATCTCAATGTCTCCCACACAAGGCACAAGGAAGGAGACCTAGCACATTAGAACATTGCACGATGATTTCTGACATTCATTTCCCAATTTGTGGGTAATTTTTTTCCAAATTTGAGTAATTTTTTTAAAAAGACAAATGTATATTTTTCTATCTAGAAACAATCTAATCAAACTTTTCACAGTATTCCCACAACCCTAAAATTTAGCTTCAACATTTATTGATCTTACTAGACCTCAAAATGTCCCTGCCAGTTTTTAAAACCAAAAAGTTGAAGAAGTAGGATTGAAAATAAATAAATAAATAAATAAATATGAATGACCATGTATGGATTGCATATTCATCAAGCATTGAATAATCACTTACTTTTAGTAAAACAAACTCCAGCGGCAATGATAGGGAAATTATTCCTGCCACGATAAAAATATGATGCCATTTTATGATGCAAATTTTTCCAGAGTTGGCAACATTCTTTTTTTATTTTTAACACTTTCCTTACTCTTTTTCCTCATTTCCACTTGGCAGTGGTCCTGAATGCTGAAAGCTTAAACTCCAAAGTGTACATGTATACTTAGCCCAGAATCAACCTGAACTCAGTGTCCAGCCAAGGGCTGATTCTTACACACAAAGACACTTAAGTCCCCAAGTTCCTGCATTCCTCCCTCACCGTGCAAAATTAACTTGGTGGAGAACGGACAGCTATGTTTATTCCTCTAACACAACCCAGATTTGAAAATCCCTTTCATTGAGAGCACTGAAAATGTTTTGCAGTTTAATAATAAAAAGAAAACAAGGAGAAAATACGGTATTTGTGGGTCTCATATTGACTTTTATAAAGAAGTTGGAAATTATCATTTAAAAAAATAAATGAATCAAAGTGTTTTGCATGTTTAAAAAAAAGCACTCTTTATGCAATTAAATCTCACCATAGGTTAAATGTCTACTGCTTCTTTAGCTATTATGTGAAGCTGGACTCATTTATATCTTAGACACTTATTTTAAACCAATGTATTCAACTAAAGTAAGTTCTAGATCTGTGCTAATTTTAAAAAGTCAAAAAATGTCCAGAGTAAAGAGAAGACAATTTCATAGATTCCCTGTGAGGAATATTCCCCTTACAAGGCTGTGTTACAGAGCAAACGAAAAATTAGGAATTGAGCAATGGTCTTCTGAGGTCATTAATTGCGTTAGCTACCTGAAAAATATAGTTAATGGAGTCCGGTTTTTCTTTAATAGCAATACTTCAGGGCCAGAAATATCCAGGTATCAACGATTTTCTTGGCTGTACATGCAAGCCTACACTGAAAACATTCTAATTAGGGATCTATCTTGCTCCTTTGCTCTACAGGTAAACGTCTCAAAAAAACAAACAAACAAACAGACAAAACCTATAAGAGTTCCTTTGCTGCCCTTTCTCTCTTCCAAGGTGGACAACGTTTCCCTCACAAGTTGCCTCAACTGAGGTCACTGATGTTACCAGTAACCAACTTGTTACTAAATTTGTGAGCACCTCACAGGCCGTCCCTTCCCCTCATCACTTGTCCCACAAGCCCGCACAAGTATGACCTTCTCCAAGAAGGCTTACCCAACCCATGCCCCACTGGCGACCTTGGGCGTTGCATCTTCTGTCCTCCTGGAGCACCTCTGAATGCTCTAAGAGAATTTCCATGCAGCAAGGCGCCCATTTATTTGTCTCCCCCACCTCCCCACTGATTATGAGCCCTGCCAATACAGGTTTTAGCCTTATTTATCTTGATACCCACATCGCCTACCCAGTGTCTAAACCTTGGCTGGCCAGCTGTGCTCTCTTTCCAATCTCAGGAAACAGAGCAGCAAGTCCCGGATGCTGTGTGGCGGTTACCTCTCACCGTATTAACACGGAGAGGTTTTGCCTAATGTCTTTCCGGGCAAAGCTCTCATCCACACATTCCTCATTCCGAGCCAAGAGGATCCTGTTTCAGACCGCCGTGTCA
This sequence comes from Mustela nigripes, assembly GCF_022355385.1. NCBI lineage: Eukaryota > Metazoa > Chordata > Mammalia > Carnivora > Mustelidae > Mustela > Mustela nigripes. The sequence continues at coordinate 198,168,692 of NC_081557.1, forward strand.
TCAAATATCCCACAGCTCTGTTTGTGCCCGAAATGGAGCCACATGGTTAGGGCAGAGGAAGGACCACGAAAGCCTAGGAAGTTTCCAAAATGAATCCACTTTTCCTGCCTCCTTCCCCTTCTCTATGCATTTTCATCGCTTTCAGAAGCACTGACACCTCCTAGCCATCTAATCAAGACAAATCTTTTATGCAGTAATTAAAATACAGCTCATCTTCAAGGGGAACAGAAAAACAAAGGCTGAAACAATTAGCTGACTGCGCCAAACAGCATGGTTCGCTCTCCAACCCCCCCCCCCCCCTCTTCCTTCCCCCTCCTGCCTCCAATTGCTTGCTTTTAAGTATTTTCACAGGAAGGAAAACTTCATTTTGCTGAAAGGTGAGAAACTGAACAGACACTTAGACTAGGAAATAGTTTAATTGAATTTCATATGAAAAATGCTTAGGACTGTTTAAGACAAACGTCAGGTTCCCTGCTCGACTGACATCGCATTAGGCAACAAAGGGAGTCCGAGATACTTGCTTATCTGTTGCGGTCAGGTTAGAGCAGAATATTGCATTAGCATGCAAAAGGACACAGGCCAGCAATACAGGGAGAGACAAGTCTTCCCAGAATAAAGACTGCAGCGTAGAGAGAGGTAAATTGTACTAGTAATAACTCAGAAGGTGGAAAATGAACTTGTGCCTCGTAAGGCTGTGTGGGCCTTGATTACATTAGCGCTACTGGTGATATTATGCAGTATATTCATTTTTATTGTATTAGTTTTTGAATAGTCTGTAAAAGGCCAGTGTTTTATTTGGCACCCTGAGCCACCTATCTTTCCTATAACATCCCCTACCAGCACATTCAAGCATTAGCATTCAGGTTTTCTGAAATCTTTTAACCATTGATGGCTGCCAGCAGTCAAATTAAATTCAAAGGGTTTAGTATAGCTCCAGGTTTTAGCTATATAATTTACTAAGAATGCCCAAAGCAGTTGCAATCTAATTTGCAGTTCAGCAATGAATACCATTTCCTAACGAAAACTACCTGAGATTTCCTTTTGAGGCTCCGGAAAAAAAAAATACACTTGTGACACCTGTGTGTCTTCCTTCTGGCATCGACTCAAAAAACCAACCTGCCAAGAGAACACTGTAACTTGTGCAAGGGAGCACAGGAAAAAGGAACCATGGGAATGGATTTGTTTTTACTGCCAAGTTATCTGAACCAATACAGCCACCCTCTATTTCTTTTTAATATTTAGATTTTTTTAACCTCTTCTAAGTCTAATATTACTGCAATATCCATCAGAGCTTCCCTAGCAACCAGCATGGACTTTACCAAAATCTTGGCTCTCTGATAAATGATTGATAGATAGACAGTCAGATCGATGATAGGTACCAATACAGAAAAACCCAGACTTGATCATTTCATAACTCGTTGGTCTATTTCCTGTGGCAGACCAGAGTGTCGATTCCTAATCTTAGTGCTCATTTCATTTCTGTCACTTACTCTGGAAGCACCACTGTCTCTATTTCATCCTTATAGAAGGGAAAGAAAACAGAAAGTTACTGTTCAAAGTCTACAGCTAACATACAGTATTATTTTATCTTATAAAAATGTAGCTCTCTCTTACCTGAGATTAAGGCATGAGGAATCCTTGAAAAGTGTTTTGGGAATCTTCTGTGAAAGCCGAAAATATAAAATGTTATTTAACTTTTATTTTTAAATCTAATCTCTCTTCCTGCTATATAGGAATTCCGATTCCTAGTGTCAAGGTGATAATGACAAAGTGGATAAGAGAAATTGCAGCTAACAGTTGCCAGGTGAAATCTAAAATCTTACAAGCATTCCCTATCACAGAGACAGCACTCACCAGTGGAGGAGGCTGGAGAAATAAAATCACCAGGCTGAATTAATTTAGTTAACAAATGGCATAATTTGGAAGCCTGTTAGAAAAGCCAGAGGTGCTAGCTATACACACACAGCGTTAATCACTCACCATCGAGCCAACTTGAGGTAACTAGAAATCAAGCCATTAAGGTATAAACCGGAAAAAAACAAGTTTGTAATGACTCAAATGATCTAAATCCGGCTGTTGATCTCTCCTTTCATTTTCCACTCAATAGGCCCCCTTATATACCTTATAATAAATTCTATAGTTTGCAAAATTTGAAAATACTAATGGAGAGGCATTTTTAATGTTTTCAAAGCCTATCAAAATCTCAGCAGTTGAAAGGGAGCAGAGGCATCCCAAAACAAGGAGCAGAAGCTAAGCCCGTATGGGCACCTGCCCCCAGGTCACACCTCCCATTACTAAGCCCTCTCCCCCACGCAGACTCTGAAGGATGCCTCAAGTATCCCAAAATGTGGCAGAATGTGCAACGAAAGAGAATGCCACAATATTTTGATTTTTCATTTCTATTACCATGGGATACAAAACATAACCTATTGAATAAAAATGAAAATGAGTCTGTTTTTCAAGCATCACCTTGCTCCTCGGTCCTCATGGAACGGATCTCCACCCACTTCAGCTAACAACAAGAACCTGTATTTGTTTGTAGAGCACCAGACAGAAAATTAATGTAGTCAGCTGTTCACTTTCCAATTAATTTAGTGAAGCGGCAACTAAATAATCCAATTCTATCAAGTCTGAACATAAAACTATCAGCTGCACAGCACTTAGAAAACAGGAGAAGGAAGAAAAGTAACCAGCATTTTCAAACGCCCTCTACATCAGGCACTTTGCTAGGCCCTTGCTCCTATTTTCTTTATTTTCATCCTCACGGGAACACCGAAAGGAAGGAACTCTTATTTCCATTTTACGTAAACTCCCCTTACATACAAAATTTAAACACCTTGCCCCATGATCGCGGAATGAGTGTGTGGTAACACTGGGACGGTGCCCGAGGTCTCTCTGACTCCTTGAGTTAAAATGGAAATACATGAATGAAAAAATCATGATGACACTTTTTGTAGGATTACGCACTGGATGTCTCTGTGCTTAATATTTTTAATAATTCTGCTTATTTTTAGGTGTTAAATTGGCTTTGCTGCTCCCTTCCTGTTCTCTTGTTCTGGGGCAGAGTCATTTACTTCTTCAGAAACAAGAAGGTCATCTGTCTCCTTTCCCTTCCTTCATCTGCACCTTTTCTTTTTTCCCCAACTCGCTTATATCCCCCAAAGATCCAGGCAGGCAAGAGGACAAAGAGTATGACTTGATGGGAATTAATGAATTGTGTTTAATGAAAAATTAATTCTGAATACAGATTGTTACACTTTATGGATACTTCGCGTGTGCATTTGTGATTAGAATAACTTTACAGAGGATTAAGGCCCAATAAAATCCCACAAGATGTACAGTGTATGTGTCAGACATCTAAAAATTCTTGAGAAAGCAATTATGCTGAGTGCCATCTAATAATAAATCCAAATGGACAGCTCTGATACGAATGGCGTATCCTGACAACACTACCCCCACCTGACTCTGCCTTGCAATCTTTGCTAGACTCTCTGCAAAAGAACAGATGTTCTGCTTTGGGTTGAGAAATCAACAGTTACCATTCATATGTTCCAAAAATTCAAGGGCCTAGTGCTGCTGTTTTAAGGATGCTAATTAATTCTAGCCCTTATGCTCCAATATTCTTGCAGTTTCAATCAACCGCATTCTCATAGGACTTTGGGCCCAGCATCTTCTTTGAAAGCCTATGGGGAAAAGCAACTAGGAAATGTACACTTCATGGACCCAGGGGGGAAAAAAAGGATTAATCTGATATGCTCTGATTTCGTCTATTTCTCATAATGTTCTCATGCCTCCCCTCTCTGCTGTATTGATTTGACCAGGTAGGCACAGCCCGGATGACAAATATAATTGAAATCAAACCTGGAGATGCCTTTGGTAATACTTTTTCCATTTATTTACCCCTGAAACACAGAAACACAGACTAATTTTGGAAGCTGCATAGAAAGAGCTATTTACTGAAGCTGTTTCTGGGTTGGTTTGTTTGTTTGTTTTTATGTCTAGTGTTGACTGTGCATCATATCCAGCTCGGAGCATGGTAAAAATGCAGGTTCCTGGGCTTCAAAGCACACAGATCTGCGGATCTGTGAGAGTTCTGGGGTATCCACAATCTTTAAATAAATGCCCTATTCTGAAGCAGATGAGCTGGGGACCTCAGGAAATGCTGTGTTCATCCACATGCACCCCGGAACATGGATGTTAACAATTGGTGTGACCTTTGCCCCAGATGGATGCGCTCAAGCAAAAACGAGGGTATAAAGATCCCACTCCATTTACTTTAACGGATGCTGCTCTGCTCCCGCCCCCACAGACATCCTTCACAACAGAGCTTCGGGGTTTGAATCACCTGCGGTAATGACAGTCCCCGGGACCTCGGATGGAGTCCAGTGACTCGCTTTTTTAACAAGCATGCCAAGCAAATGTCACGCATCCTAAAGTCTGCTACACCACTTCATAACACCAAAGCAAGTATGCCCAGGAGAAGAGCCTCAGCTGAGGCGCCAGCCAGACCTGGGTTGGAATCCCAGATATTTTACATGTAACTGACATGGGCAAGTTCCTGCACCTTCACTTAATCTCTGTGAGTTTTAGTTACCTCTCTGTAAATTTGGGATGATCGTGTCACCTTCCAAATTGTTGGGAGAATTAAATATGATCGTGTGTGTCAAGAGGTAAGACACAGAGTGCGACTCTGAAAACAGCAGGAGTGAGGGGTTTCACATTTGTGTGGTGCCCGCTCATCTGAGGAACAGGGTCTGTCACCCTTTTCCAACAGTTATTTGCATGCCTTAGTACGAAAGACTCTTTTGGTGTTTTGCTGAAGGACAGCAAGGAATGATTTTTTGTTGTAGGAGACTTTGGGAGGGGTCTAGGGAAAGAAGAGGGAGAAATGAAGAATACAGGGAAGATGATAAAGAATAAAGAACCTGTCCCCATCAAGCCACTTGTCTTCATATTGTACTCAAGTCAGGGAGGACAGAGTCTGAAGGAGCGGGGTTTTTTCCAAGATTTTATTTATTTCAGGTGGCTGAGTCAGTTAAGTAGCTGCCTTCAGCTCAGGTCATGATCTCAGGGTCCTGAGATCAAGCCCTGCATTGGGCTCCCTGCTCAGTGGAGAGCCTGCTTCTCCCTCTCTCTCTCTGCCTGCTGCTCTGCCTGCTTGTGCTCTCTCTCTATCTCTCTGCAAATAAATAAATAAAATCTTTTTAAATAAATAAAATAAATAAATAAATAAAATCTTTTTTAAAAAAATAAAAAGATTTTTTTTATTTATTTGAGAGAGAGAGAGACAACACTAGCGGAGTCAAGGGCAGAGAAGTAGGCTCCCTGCTGAGCAAAGAGCCTGATGCCAAATTCCATCCCGGGGCTTTGGGATCGTGATCTGAGCCGAAGGCAGACACTTAACTGACTAAAGCCACCCAGGCACCCTGAAAAAGCTGTTTTCTAAAGAGACTTTTGTGACCCTATCCCCAGGTTGTGATGTTTAAGGGCCCAAGAGAGGCAAAACAATGAAGAGAACCATTCTCCATTTCTGTGTAGAATTCATTGACCCTCAGAAGCATAAAGATGGGTATCATAAGAAGAAGCAAAAGACAGCTTTCGGCATCGGCATTCGTGGCCTCACAGCTGCCACCATTACAAGTGGCAACGAGGAGACCCCGTTGGGAGGTTTTGAGGGCTGAGAGTCAGAGGATTGCCCCAGAAAGCAAGGAAAATAGTCAGCCATGCTGCTTAATTCTAAAGCTGAAAATTTGGTTGTCAGTACACACCTGACCACTCAGGAACCCCCCATGCACCTGGAGAGGTCTGTGCAGGGAAGCTCAGTGCCCTGCGGGGGCAGATCAGGGCCGGGAGCAGGAGCTCTGGGTCTTCCTATCACCTGCCTTGCTTCACCTCCACAGACGGGTGAGTAGATAGAGTAACAATTTTCATTATAAATGCCCGTTATCGGTCCCAAGGGGGGCTGGTCTACCAACAGCAGAGAGAAATAAATGTTTTTTTTTTCCTCTGCCAGAATTAAATGTCAAATTAAAAGCTCAAATGGTGGTAACTCTGGTTTCTGCATGGGCTTAGTTATCACTGGCCTCAAACAAACCATCTTAACCTATATATGGTACAGCTTCCTCACCTGTGAATTAGCCTACTTGACAGAGACGTTCAAGACTTAATACCTGAAGATAAAAATGGCTCAAGCCAATTTAGAGAAAGCATCTAAAAGAGTCCAGAATGAAGGGTTTGGTCTCTAGCTGATGCTCAAAAAGCACAGCTGTCTGATTTATATTGTATTCAGATGGGTAGTAGGAAGGATACAGAAACTGCGAGTTTGCTCTGCCGAGAACAAGCCAAGTGACCTTGAGCAACTCCTTTACACTCTGTGAGCCTCCCTTTCCTCCTCCATAAAGGCAAGAGTTCTATTTTGTCCTCAGGGTTCAAGGTAGACGATATCAGGTCTTGAGAAGAGCAACTAAAAATATGATCTCCTTGTGCTGCCAAGGGAGTTACATCACCCCACGCTTACAAGAATCCAAATGTTGACTGAGATCTTCTGTAAGCAAAAAGAAACACTGAAAAGCCTTGTCAGGCATTCTGTAGTCGGTTGGTAATGCAGATTGAATGTGTCTATCTTGAGCACACCCAGATGTTTATACCATTTGGATGCGTGTTAAAAAGTTAATGTTTCCCTTAATGAGATGCACCCAGGCCCCTTCCTGGCATTAGAGCCACAGTAAAGAGTGGAGGAACGGGGTAGCATAGCTTCACCGTGAGAATGACACACAGTCGTCACCAGCTTGTTGATGACACTGGTCGTTTGAGTTCAGTCCTCTGTGTTCATTCATTAGTTTGTCAACAAATATGTACTGTGTGCCTTTCCTAAGCGAGGCACTGGGCAGAGATGTGGGAAATGCAAAGGTGTTATCCCGGCCTGCCCTGAGTGTCAGATCTTGTTTGAAGGGAGAGGTATCCAAGCAATTATAAAACAAGTTAGTTGATGACAAACGTCTCATCATTCTAGGCAGTATCATTCAAGCAGTGCGTTCTAAATTTATTCAATGCCTTCTTTCAGCTGAATGAGGCATCGACTGTAGATGGAGCGCTCCAAGGTTTTCCCAATGAAAGAGAAATTGGAGCGGGATAGAATGGATGAATGTGGAGCAAGGAATGAACCGGAGGATGCTTGTGCTAGGAAGGGAAACTAGCAAAAACAAAGGCACTGAGCGGGGAAATCCCGAAGCCACCAGCACAAAGCGGGTGAAATCCCACACTGTTGTTCAATGTGGGAACGTCGACAGGTCCCTACTCACTATGTCCATGCCTCCCAAGGAGGAGGATCCCATCAAATCGATGATTATAAACAGTTCCCTGACACCAAGTGCTTGTTTCTTTAGCCAGTATTACTCATTTCATTAACTTAAGTGGTTAGTTGCCAGACAACAGTCTAGAGATCGTAGATCCAATCTTTCAACTGACGCAAGAAAAAAAGAAAAAAAAACTTCTCAGTTTTGCTCACATCCCAGTTTTGCTCACATAAAACAGTGGGTCGCCCCCCACCGCCCTCTCAGCTTCGGTGGACCTTCTGCCTTTAGTGAAGCCATCAGGACATGTCAGGGGCAAGAACAGTAAAAAGCCAAACCATGGGGCTTCCCAGTGGAAGATAGACTGACATATCCGGATCGAGCAATATGTCATCATTCCGCTGAGCCTGTAAGAAATGTTGCTAACCATTGGCCATGGGTGATGCCATATCCCTACTATGAACTGTCTTTGCAAATTCCAAAGACCTTTAAAATGACATTAGCAGCTACTGGGGCTGGAAATAAACTCAGGATTAACACCAACCAGAAATGTAAACATTAAGATAAGCAAATATGTTCCCCAAAAGAGACGGCTTTCAGACGATACATCTAGCCATACCCTCCCTCCCAACTGAGTTGAATTCATTGTATTCAGTAAGTGGGAGCCTAAAATAATCCTCATTATTTTATACATTTTTCAGTAGTTCGAGTACTCTAAATTATACAAAGCTTTTTACAAATAAATGATCTTCCAGTGAACTTCTGTGACACGACAGGTCTGTTATTTTAAAGTTTTGTATTTGTTCCTTCACCTTACATGTTCTACCCTTTGACAAGTTTCTCTCAATTGGCAGTTTCTATTTATATTTCAATATATTAGTATAACAAATTTAAATAAAATCCTCCACTTGTATCATTAATTAGCATTTGGCAATGGGCCTGATTATATGCCCTTGGCAGCAAAATGATTTAAGTACCTAAAAGGTTATTTTTATCATTTATTAAGAATGCCTGTTAGCAAACTATTACCACCAACTTCTCAACACGGGGACTCTGCAGACTAGCATGGATCCTAACGCACCTCTCCAGTTGCTGAGGAGTAACTGACAGTCAGTATTTCTAACAAAATAGGAAGGTCTGTGTGAACAAAAGGGCGTTTAAATGATTACAGTTGTTCTACATTGAAAGGATTTAAAATAATTTCGCTATTCTGTGCTGGAATTTCAGGAAACAAAGTTTTCTCCTTATCATCAATAGTCTAGTAGACTACGCACAAGGATTTTTGTTGGTTTTATTTCATTTTATTTTATTTGTTTATTTGACAGACAGTGAGAGAGGGAACACAAGCAAGGGGAGGGAGAGAGGGAGAAGTAGGCTTCCCTCCAAGTAGGGAATATGATGCGGGGCTCCATCCCAGGGCCCTGGGATCATGACCTGAGCCGAAGGCAGACGCCTAAGGACTGAGCCACCCAGGTGCCCCCACAGGAATTTATTTAACCAGCAGAAGTCCTTATCTGTGCTCTTCTAACTAAGAAGAAGTTAGAACTTCTAACTTCAAACACCTTGACTGAACATGAACTGCAAGAGGCCTGGAAAATATTTGCTTTTTAATCATGAACTCTCGTTCCTAGATCTCCTGCTCACTATGTATTTCCAGCAACTAGCCCAGTGTCTGGAATATAATGAAAGCCCAATAAATATCTGGTGATGCAGGGGCACCTGGGGGTTCAGTCTTGATTTCGATTCAGGTCTTGATCTTGGGGTCCTAGAATCGAGCCCCACATCTGGCTCCCCGAAGAGTCTGCTTGAGACTTCTCTCTCCGCCTCTCCCTTAGCCCCTCCCCCCACTGGCTCTCACTCTCTCTAAATACGTAAATAAACAAAATCTTTTCTTTAAAAATCAGTTCCATAACAAAGGGAAGAACATCAATTTACTGTATGCCTCTTTTTTTTTTTTAATTTTTTATTTTTTATAAACATATATTTTTATCCCCAGGGGTACAGGTCTGTGAATCACCAGGTTTACACACTTCACAGCACTCACCAAATCACATACCCTCCCCAATGTCCATAATCCCACCCCCTTCTCCCAAACCCCCTCCCCCCGGCAACCATGAACTATTGGGATTTCATCAAGATCAAAAGCTTTTGCACAGCAAAGGAAACAGTTACTGTATGCCTCTTAAGAGAGAGAATGACTTAAAAATGAAGTGAATTGGGCATCTGGGTGGCTCAGTCAGTTGAGCTTCTGACTCTTGATTTCAGCTCAGGCTATGGTTTCAGGGTTGTGCCACTGAACCTTGTTGTGCTCCATGCTGAGCATGGAGCCTGCTTGAGATTCTCTCCCCCCACCACCTCTCTCTCTCTCTCTCTGTCCCCCACCCTGTGTTTTTTTCTCTCTCTCTCACTCCAGAAAAATAAATAAATAAGTAAATAAAAATTAGGTGACTTGACATAAATTCACCCTTGTTTGTGATTTCATTTAAACATGAGTTACAGCTATAAGGCCTGAACAGTATGGAGGATACATTTTTGGAACAAGCAATGTAGTGAATCATGGAAAATCTGCCATGCTGACAGTGTATTTTCAAGAACCACAAATTAATATGCGTCCTGTATAAAATGAAAAAAATATCCATTTGTTGTGACTCTGCAGGCACAGTGTTTTTTTCTGACCCATCAGAGAGAATTAGAGACAATGTTCCATGAAGACAATGCTTTGGTCACCAGAATAAAGAACCTAAGTGGTGTAAATAGAGAATTTGATTTACCATATACTCTTCTGGGCTGTGGGCATATAAGTATTTCTTAAGCAAAGAGATTTAAGACAGATAGACTTTCTACAGGGAGCTTACAATCTGGTTGTCTTCAATAAGAATCTTAGAAGGGAGAAAAGGAGAATAGGAATGTGAAGAGAAATCAATGTTTCAAGGAAACCTTCAGAAAGAAAGAGAACCTAGAAACTTCCAAGATAGGCCAGAAGGAGAAACTATGTACTAGAACGCATTTAACACCTGGCAGAGCCTCAGACTCCACGGGGGAAAAAAAATGTAATCCACCTCCACCTTCAGTCAGAGGTATACTGTCATTCAATTCTAGCAAAAAAGAAAAAAAAAAAATCCAAATATGGATGGAAATGAAAATAGGCCCGTGCCTTATTGTGAATAAAATATTCATCAGTCAAACAAATTCATAATCAGAAGCAGGCTACTTTTCAAATAGAACTCAACAGTGAATGAGGTGAATTTTAGATCATGTGTGTGAAAGAGGCTTGAAATAACTCCCCGAATATCAACACTAGGTCTTGTAAACACAGACAATACACTCTTCCCTGTATTGGGTCCCCTCCATCTTGGGAATTGCCTGTCTCATTAGTCGCAGGTTCTTAGTTTTCTTAAGTTTCTTTAGGGCGGCTGAAAATAAACAGTTCAAGCAAGGCAATAACAGCAGACTAATAGGCCTACTTGTGTAAGCTCACTCTGCGATAAAAGCAGAAAAGACGGAGAAGGGCGCTAATTCCACGTGCCAGATGCTGTATTAAATACATTATATGGGGGCGCCTGGGTAGCTCAGTGGGTTAAGCTGCTGCCTTCAGCTCAGGTCGTGATCTCAGGGTCCTGGGATCGAGTCCCACATCAGGCTCTCTGCTCGGCTGCTCGGCGGGGAGCCTGCTTCCCCCTCTCTCTCTCTCTGCCAGCCTCTCTATCTACCTGTGATCTCTCTCTGTCAAATAAATAAATAAAATCTTTAAAAAAAATACATTATATGTGTTATCTCTTTTCATCCTTCCAACAACCCTGAAAATTAGTATTAATGGGAATATCATTTCTATTTGTGGAGATAAGACTTAAGAACCACAGAGATTTATAGTCCTCACAATGCTAGCCGTGCGTAGAAGGGGGTATGAACCCAGGTCAGTTGGGCTGAAAATATGTGTTCACCCAACTAAGCACACAGCACCCTTTAAAAAGTGAAAAGTTCAATAAAACCACCACATATGCTCCTTCTAGGCTACAAATATGCAATCTTGCATCACCTTCATCGTGCCTAACTGAAGGAGTGCTCCCAGTGCCCACCACTTGGTTGCCCCTATAACCCATACTTGAGAAGTAATTTTCATACATCCACATCATGGTCTTTGGGGATACCTTTTTGGTAGCTCTCCTGTAAGGCTAATACTACATGTTTTATAGATATGACATTTGTCTGGTGAGGTCAGTCACCTCCACCACCAACAATAACACAACAACAGTTGTATCTTATTATTCTCTACAGCCCCTGACACAGTGCCTTGCAAATAATTGGTAGTAAATGGTTGCTGAATTGAACTGAAATATACGAAGGACATTGTCCTAAATTATAGGATAAGGCAGCAGAGTCCACATTGTCTTTGATTCAAATCATTATTGAGCATCAGCTGAATGCCCAATGACATTGTATTTCATGAGAAATACATGCATGACACTGTATTTCATACATTCACGGCATTTAGTTTTTCTACAACATCTTTTTTTTATAAACATAGAATGTATTATTTGTTTCAGTGATGCAGGTCTCTGAATCATCAGTCTTACACAATTCACAGCCCTCACCATAGCCCATACCTTCCCCAATGTCGATTTCTACATTGTTTCAATAGTAAATGGGACCCCATCATTCACACTACCATTATGGTTCCCTATAACAGGGGACATAATGGCATTTGATATCCCTTTTTTTTAAAAGATTTTATTTATTTATTTGACAGACAGAGATCACAAGTAGGCAGAGAGACAGGCAGAGAGAGAGAGAGAGAGAGAGAGGAGAAAGCAGCTCCCCACGGAGCAGAGAGCCTGATGTGGGGCTCGATGCCAGGACCCTTGGATCATGACTTGAGCCGAAGGCAGAGGCTTTAACCCACTGAGCCACCCAGGCACCCTGGCATTTGATATCTTTAAATTTTGCCATTTAGAGCTACAAGTCAGTACCACAGATGAATCCAGGAAGTCTTTCCATGTGACATTCCCCCCACCACCCCATCAGGAAAGTGGAAGCCGGGAACATTTTATCCCAGAATCTTTTCAATTACAGAAGTTCAATTCTTGGGCTATGTGAGGGCATTGCAGGTTTAGAGGAAAGTGAAATCTGAAACAGCGTCAAGATGCTTTGTGATTTATTCCCTACCACGCTCCGATTTCCTCTCCACCATCTATGGGAATTCTGAGAACCACGGTCCCTGCATAATTCAGTCCGCCGGTTTCCCATCCTTCTCCCTTCTTTCCCACGTGGCCACTGCTATGTGGTCATTATGGTTGTTACGACAAACAGATCCTTGGGGACATAATTAAGGAGGCAGGAGATGCTTTCATCAAAGGGCAGTTCATCTGCTGTGGCTCTACTGCTGCTCATGCAGGTTAACTACTCGGTAGTCCTTTCGTGTCCCAGAGTCAATCTGTGTTTAAAGGATGGAGATGAATGGGCAGCACAGAGTAGTTTGTCTTCGCTGCCTCCACATTTATGATTGCATTGCTCTCTCACACGGCACTACCTCAGCTGATCAAAATCAGGGACCACATATCACCAGAGTCATTGGGATGAAAGGCAAAATACATTCTTTGGTCAATCTACATAAAAGTATTCAAAATAATCATGGCAATAGATCTGATGGAAATGCCCAGACATCGAAATGGCTTATCCCAGAGCAAGAATTACTGTCTTCTCTTTTTGCTAGCTTCCCATAGCAGTTGGAGACATCTTTGCAATATATGAATATTCTCAATTATCAGCTCAGCCTGTAAAATTGTGTCAGTTCACATACTCTGCCTACAATCAACACATCTGTGCTTGATTTCAAGCAGGGAATGGCCAGTTATCAGCAGGAGAGGCTCAACTCCATTCCACTTCTTGACATAAGGCCATAACCCTTTGAGAGACTTCGGCATAAAGATGTGCTAGTAAAATAGTGTTCATTCACATTGTGCTTTCTCTCTGTCTCTCCTAAAACTCAACATGATCAAAATTTACAAGGTATCTAGCATGTTCCTATAGGGTCAAAGTGAGAAGCTGGCAAAACGGAACAGAAGAGACAGAGGCGGGTAAGACCTCAGGGAGCTGGGCTAGAAGAGATGCAACTCCGGAAGAAATCCCGAAGTTTTCTCAAAATCCCAGAAATCAAACAAGAACAAAATGTGAAAGCAGAAAGTTTTTCCCCCATTGAAAGACATGAAAAGTTAATCAACATAAATATGACAGCCCAGGACCCTTAACCCAGAAAACCTGAAGTAAAAATCTGTGCCAGGAAAACAGATGGAATTCATCATTCCTTTCAGTTTCCTGAAATACAGAGAGCTTTGCAAACTGTCCCTCTGAACTATGAGAGTAAAATCATTTAGCACAGTCATTAAAAGCAAGAGCCATAACATGTATAACAACCATGTGTAGGTGACATAATTCCACTGAAAAATACCCAGGACATCTCAAACTTTGCTGGCAGACTGAACGGCAACAATGAAACACTGTACAGGGTTTCCACATAATGCTGGAAAGCTGCCTGCCTCATCTAAAGCTACTGAGAAAACACTCTCTGCCCCAACATCGCATCATCTGATAAGCACGTGGTGGGAACGACTTAGTGGAGAAGGGCAATCCCTGTACCAAGAGAATAGACATAGGTCTCGTTACAACAGTAGAGGTGGGGCGGGACAGAGGGCAGTGGGGGAGGGGGTGGTTTGGGTGGCTTATCCATTTTGAGAACAAACTGTGGCTTTTCTAGGGGTCTCTGGTATCAAACATTTTTGCTGCAATAAAATGTTGTCTCTGAACAAGTCATTCCAGCACACAACAGCAGGAACTAACAAAGCCTGGAGTCCAGAGGAGGCCACCTCCTCACCCTGTTATATTATCTGTGACCAGTGGCCAGTGTTGCTATGACAACTTTTCAAAGTAGCCTTACCGAGGACCAAAAAAAAAAAAAAAAAAGAAAAAAAGAAAGCAAAACAAAACCGAACCTCCCAGCACAGATTATGCCTACTGGACATGAAAGAGCTGGTCAATTCAGTGAAGGGTAAATGGTCAGGACAGCTCTTAAGCATTACTTAGAAGCCCTCCACCCTCAATTTTAAAAATTGTCTGAAACCTTCACTTATATTGTCATGAAAGTATATAGAAGTTTCTTTATAAACCTTAATACGATAATTACATAGGACCCCAAAAGGTTGCCCTTTCTGATTCCTATGATCGAATGTAATTTTCTCTGTCCCAGTACAGGCCACTCACATTGCAGGAGATTTTTATAGCCCACTTGATATTCAAGCCCCATGAGAGAGGACCTTTGATGCACAGAACAAGTGAAAAAGGGAGGAAAGTCCCTATACCCCAGTGACTCCATGGTCAAGGACAGGCGATCAAAATAAGACAGCTGATAAAGGACTTTTCCTCCTTTTCCAATTCTACTAAGAAAAAAAATTGCTTCCCTTAGTAATTATTTATTTTCCCCTTTCCACACGTGGTTCTCATGATAATTGCTAACTTTGTGAAATGTTAGAACACTGACACTTATGTAAAGCAAAGTGCCTTTTGACATTTATGAAGTGCTGATTCTCTATAAATATAGAAAAGTGGTAATCATCACAAGAACTACTCAATGGAATAGATCAATAGTGAAGACAAATACTCTTCTTTCATTGAAATTCAGAAGGCAAAAAATAGGCCATTTTTTATCTCTTTGATAAACTAGTTCTTTCTGTGACTTGCCAAATAAGATTTAAGATCAGAGCTATGACACAGACACAGGGAAATTTTAGGAAGAAAGGAATCATAGGTCAACTTGGTCTATTTCCTCTGCTCATATAGATCTATATATAGATATATGTGTGCAAGCACCTCTGGAGACAGATAGTGGCGACTATACTGTCACTCACCTTATGATCTCTTATTTAAAAAAAAACCACCGATTGTGGGTAGCTTGTAACACAAAATAAGCAACGATATCTATCACAAAATTGCTGGAAAAGCAGATAAGCTTCGAAGCGTGATTCGGGGAATATTAAGTGTAAATTGTGCTTTCATTTCCCAGTGACATTTCTTTTTTCCTCACAACCACAGAACAGGGCTGTGGAAGGCACAATGTCCATTGACACCTCCTTGCAGAGCACACGTAGCCCAGGTCACAAGCTTCTCCAAGGGCCGAAAGTGGACATTTACACTAATTGGCCTGTTTCCGTCTCGTTACGCTAGCCTGCAATCAGAGTGCCATCCAAATATCTATAACCAGAAAGCAAGCGCCGTACCCGCAGAGGCTGTGCCCATCCAGTGAACTCAACTTGAATGCTGAGCTAGCCTCTGACGGATCTAGCGTGGCTCTCTGACACCTCCTTCCACCACCTTTCAGCATATTTTAATAGTTAAAAGGATCAGGGATCTGATCACTCTCCATAAGGTTCCTATTCCCCCATGGGTGATATAGGCTTCTGAAAACATATCAAGTGGCATCATTCATTTATTGAACAAATATTTATGGACAACCTATGCTGCTGATGTCTATGAGAGTGTGTGGTACGGTTGTCAAGAACGTGGACTCTGGAGCCGGGATGCCTGATTCAAACCTTGGCTCTGCCATTTGCTAGGCAGGGTGATCTTAGGCAAGGTAATACTTGACCAGTCTGTGCCTCAATCTCCTCATCTGTGAAATGGGGATAATAGTAGTGCCTACTTCATATGGATCCTGTGAAGATGAAGGAGTTAATTCATGTGCAGCATCTTGACAGTGCCTTGTAGACACTGGTATCAATTCTTATGATGTACCAAACAAATGCTGATGTCCAGTAATATGGTGAATTAGGAGCTCGTGATTTCATATTCCTCATCTCGCTGGTTCCATATGACTTCTTCTCATCACCAAAGAAATAAATCAAGTAGGGCATTCTTCTATTTTTTTTTTATGTTTTAAATTTTTTATTTTTTTATAAACATGTATTTTTATCCCCAGGGGTACAGGTCTGTGAATCACCAGGTTTACACACTTCACAGCACTCACCAAAGCACATACCCTCCCCAATGTCCATAACCCCACCCCCACTTCTCCCAACCCCCCTCCCCCCAGCAACCCTCAGTTTGTTTTGTGAGATTAAGAGTCACTTATGGTTTGTCTCCCTCCCAATCTCATCTTGTTTCATTGACTCTTCTCCTACCCACTTAAGCCCCCATGTTGCATCACCACTTCCTCATATCAGGGAGATCATATGATAGTTGTCTTTCTCTGCTTGACTTATTCCGCTAAGCATGATACGCTCTAGTTCCATCCATGTTGTCACAAATGGCAAGATCTCATTTCTTTTGGTGGCTGCATAGTATTCCGTTGTGTATATATACCACATCTTTTTTTTTTTTTCACTTTGCTTAAGGTACCCAACTAAGTGTTTAATAAACTGTTAATTCTGCCTCAGTGTTCCAAAGCTATTTACTGTGACTAATATCATAGTCCATCAGGAAAAATGGGGGGGAGTAATTTGCTCCAACTTCAAAAAAGAAATACTCTAATCTTTCCATTTATTATTATTATTTACCATTTATTATTTACTACATGCTAGTCATTATTTCAAGCACTTTATAAACCTTACCTCTTTTTTAAAATTGTATTTATGTATTTGAGAGACAGAGAGAGAAAGTGACAGCACAAGCAGGGAGAAGCAGACTCCCCGCTGAGCAGGGGACCCCCCCCCACTGCAGAACTCAATCTCCGGATCCTGGGATCATGACCTAAGTCAAAGGCAGATGCTTAACTGACTGAGCCACTCAGGCGCCCTAAACTTCACCTTTTTAAATTCTGACAACAATCCCATAAAGTGGGTTTTAGTTGCCCCAATTTATAGGTGAGGAAAGTAAAGTTGATTAAGGACTATGTACTTCACCTAAAACCACATATGTAATAGAGTAATACTAGCTATCATAACAAACCCCCAAATCTCAGTGGTTTGCCAAAATACAGCACTGTTGCTCATGTTGCTCATGCTGCCTGATGCGGCGGTGGCAGAAGTGGGAGGGTAAGTGTCCAGTGCAGGAAGTCAACTTCAGAAGGACCCAGGCAGCTTCTATCATCATCTCAGTTCTCTCCCGGCCCATCCCCCAACCGTGGCACTCCCCTGTCTCCCCTCCCACCCACCCCACCACACCCCACCCCTGCCTTCTCCATTCAGCTGACAGAGGGGGAAGGGGAGTGGGGATCACAGATGGAAGGGTGCACATCTGGCCCATGCCTGAAAGACGACAAGCCCTGCTCCCGGTGCTCCCATTCTAGTAGCCAGAACTCAGTCGCATGGCCTCCGCTGGGCTACAAGGAAGGCTTAGAAATGTGACCACCTGTGTGCTTGTCCTCACACTGCCAGTTCCTAAGCCAGACCCACGGGGCTCCAGAGCCCATACTCTTGCCCACTACAAAAGTCATACCTGCAGGGAGTTCCTTGCCTCACTCTGCCAGCTGACTGACTTCTCAACAGATTATAATGCTAATGTACTCAATCTAAACTCATACTTATAAAAATAATTTTTTTAGGTTTTATATATATCAGTTGTATATAGCTATTTACCTGATGGGTAAATATTTAATTTCATCAAGAAAACGATGAAGGGGCAGCTGGGTGGCTCAGTCGGGTAAGCAGCCAACTCTTGGTTTCAGCTCAGGTCGTGATCTCAAGGTTGTGAGATCAAGCCCCACCATAGTCACCCCCATCTCCTCCCCACCCCAGCTACCAGCACCCTCCCTGCCCCTGCTCGAGGCTCCCCCTGCTCGGGCTCTCTCTCTCCTTAAATGAATAAATAAAATCTTTAGAAAGAAAACAGTGAAGAATACTCTATGACTTATTTACATACCTTAATCTCTCACCAGCCTTTCCAGAAACAAAGACCATCTCTGCCTGAAACGGTATGACTTCCACAGGGATTTCAAATTATTGCTATCTATTCAAAGTTCATGTCAAATATTATACTATTAAATTTAAACTTGTGACATATGAGATTCCAATTATGTGTATGAAGTTTGCTTAATCATCTTAACAACCATACCATTGGATTATTGTTTTTTAAATAAGGAAATAAAAAGACACATCAATGACTCATCTTATCAATAAGTAATAAACATTATGAGAGGACTTTAAGAACAGTATCTGAAATCTGGTATGTTGATGCTACACTCAAAAAAAAAGATATTGATGACAAACAGCAAAGATCATTATAGTGAATGCAGAGCTGCACAATAATTAAACATTGGGGAAGGCTTGGGCATATACAAAATAGAACCATAAAAGTCTTACAAACAGCCCATATATAATGTAAGAGCCTTGAATCTGATTGGTTAATTCTTCTACTTGAGCATCACACTATCGAAAACCAATCCAAGAAACTTCTCAATTCCTAACGATAGAAGGCTTTATGTTCAACTATTGGAAAACTTCTATTAGTATGCTTATTTCCATTTCCCAAATACTTTCAGCTTTCTACTTTCCCAATAAAGGATAGGAATCATTTCTCTATCCTCTTTGAGTTTGGCAAGACCATATGAGTTGCTTTGCTTTATAAAATGTGAGTAAAAGTGACAATTGTCATGTCCAGACAAAAGACTTAAGAACAAGTACCTGCTTCTGTTACAATACCATTTTCCTGCTGTGGTGGATTAAAACAGCCATAAATTCTCTGTGGTTGCATCAATCAAAAAGTGGGGCTCTCCTACCCTATGACCCAGCAATTGCACTACTGTGTATTTACCCTAACGATACAAACGTAGTGATCCAAAGGGGCACATGCATCCGAATGTTTATAGAAGCAATGTCTACAATAGCCAAACTATGGAAAGAACCTAGATGTCCATCAATAGATGAATGGAAAAAGAAGAGGTGGTATATATACACAATGGAATACTATGCAGCCATCAAAAGAAATGAAATCTTGCCATTTGCGATGACGTGGATGGAACTAGAGGGTATTATGCTTAGCGAAATAAGTCAATCAGAGAAAGACAACTGTCAT